>NC_084659.1:8260075-8568219 GCF_019802595.1 Syngnathoides biaculeatus | reverse complement strand
CCGTCTCGGCGCGCGGCGGCCCGACCACCCAGCCGTCGCCCGTTTTATTTGCACTTGTAATCAAACATAATAGTTGACGAGGAGCCGTAAAAAAAGGAGGCGGCGTTAAAGCTGTCATTGCCGTCATTAGCCGGCAGAGTTACACGTCCTGGCCCGGGCGACGTCGCTGCGATCGATGCCTTGCTGCCGAAAAGTCACGCTATGGCGGAGCCGAGAGATATAATACACACAGCAAAAAAAAAAAAAAAGTCGCTTTGGACGGTCGTGGTGGGACGCGAAGAAGCGAAAGGACGCTGACACGGTGACATCCCCGAATCCCCCCACCCCGGACAGAGGGGGAATGCCTAAATGCTGTGAATGATGGTGTGGAATGTGAAAAAGAAGCGAGTGGGGGTGAAAGGCGAGTGGGGGGTCTCTCCTGGCTGCTATGCGTGACTGAACAAGAGGAGAGGAAAATCGGCCCCCCCACCTTCACCAAAACCTGCCTTTCTAACTTTGAAATACGCACAATGGCGAGTGGTCCAGTGTGTGTGTCACACTCAAGATCTCATTTCATATCTGATAAACGGCTCCCCTCCCAATAAATAGCACGGTAAGAATAGTCACGCGTTCCCCCCAAAAATAATAACAATAATCAGCATCCGGCGAGCATGGAAAGATAGCCGTCCCAGCGCCTCGTGTTCGTTAATTACAAAAGCCAATGCGGCTAAATCAAGGCATCCATTTTGAGTGCGCTCATAAATAATAAAACAACACAACAGATTTCCTTTCCCTCTCTTCTCAGCAACCCCCCCCCCCCCCCCGGAATGAAAGGCAAGCGCGCTTGCGATGAGGACGACGGCGGCGATGGACGATCCGCTTCATTTTTAAAAAGCACGGCAAAAAATAACGACGCTAATCCTCGCGTGTGAAAATGAAAGCAACACAAAAGGCGCTATGGGTTCCTTATATAAATACCTTTAATTGATTTAACTTGTAAGAATATAAACAATTTAAGTTTGGAATTCTGCATGTTCTCTCTTTTTTTTTAACATCTTTACAAACATCATATACAGAACATCTTTTTTTTTCCTTTTTCTTCTTCTTCAGCCGTTTCAGCAGGACGCACAACCGCGTGTTCCGTGTATCAAGCAGGTCATTGCATTAGAACAAAACAAACGCACACACACACACACGTATTGCCAGTGCACGTGTGTGCGAGAAAACAACAGGTAGAGAGAAAGAAAGAGAGAAAAGAGAGAAAGGGAGAGAGAGAGAAATGTGGCCGAGCTTGCAACTCGAGAAGCGGAGAGAGCGAGAAAAATAATCGATTGCTCCTTATTCCAAGCATGTCTCCGAATGGGCTCGGGGTATTTTTATCTGCGGGGAGGGATGGAGAGAATGAGGAGAGAGAGAGAGAGAGAGAGAGAGAGAGAAGGAGAGAGAGAACGTCCCTCCTTTAATACCCAAAAAAAATTGAACATGGAACCCTGATTCATTTCAATTGAGAAAAGAGGGTAAAACGATACCTAAATCACTTCAATTTGAAGCAACACTGACTTGACATTTGTCCCCCCCCCCAGCGCGCCTCCACCTTTCAACCGAAATACCTGAAGAAGCTTCATGTCTTGGCAACTTTCGCCGGGTTTTGATTTGGGGGGAGGGGGGGGGGGGTTAAAAATAATAATAAAAAAGAACAGAAATCGCGCACACATTGAGCACGTTTGCATAATGTCGGATGGTCATAAGATTGCAAATCGTCTCTTCGGTGGTGAAAGTTACGAGCGGAATTAAACAAAAAAGGTAGTCGGATTTTTCTGAAGGGGGGGGGGCGACACACACACGGTCCCTCTAGGCACATTTTCTCCCATTTTCTGGCGTTCCTTCTTTCTTTTTTATTTTTTGGAAAAGCAAGCACATACGAGGTAGCCGAATGTTTTTTTTTTTGTTTTTGTTTTTTTTCAGGCTGTGGCGGGACCGGGGGGGGGGGGGGGGGCGGTTGGGTGGGCCGGTTTGACTTTGTGGCGCAGTTTTGGGGCGAATGTATCAAATTGCATCTCCGAAAAAAAAAAAAAGGGGGGGGGGCTCAATATGAGATTTGTGAACTTTTGCTGACAGTAGGCGTGTGTGGGGAGGGGTGGGGGGGGTCGCAGGTGAAGCCCCCCCACTTTCCGCACACACACACACACACACACTCTCTCAAAAGGACCAGCGTGTCCTCCGACTCCAATCACCTGACTTTCTCACTCTCCGTCATCTGCCAGAGTCCCAGGTTGAGAACTTTAAGGCAGGGCAGCTGCGTGATCCTCTCCAGCCCCCTCTTGGTGATCTTGGTACATCCATACAGGTCGATGCCCGCCAGCTGGGTCAGGTGGTCGGCGATGAGCTCCAGCCCCTTGTCGGTGATGCGCACGCACTGGCCGATGTTGAGCGTCCGCAGCTCGTGCATCTGCCGCACCATGCGGTTGATGCCGTCGTCGGAGATGTGGCACGAGCAAAGCGACAGCGACTTGAGCTGGTACAGCCCCTGGGCGATGTACGCCAGCGTCTGGTCGCCGATCTTGTCGCAGAAGGACACGTCCAGGCCGGTCAGGCGCAGCGTGCCCATGGCCAAGTGCATGGCGCCCGTGTCGCTGATGTTGTCGCAGGAGCGCAGGTTGAGGCTCCACAGCGAGGTCATGTGCGAGAGGTGGATCATGCCGGCGTCCGAGATGCCGCCGCAGAAGCTCAGGTTGAGCACCCGCAGCTTGGCCAGCCCCTTGGAGATGTGCTTGAGGGACAGGTCCGTCAGTTTCTGGCAGTCCTGCAGGGTCAGGTACTCGAGGCTCAGGCAGCCCTCGGCGGCGCTGCGGGTCATGCCGGCCAGGTGCCCGATGCCCACGTCCGAGACGTGGCGGCAGGACCTCAGGTTGAGGCTCTTGAGGCGGTGGAGGCCCCACGCGATCAGCAGCAGTCCCGTGTTGGTGATGTTGCTGCAGCCGCCCAGCTCCAGAACCTCCAGGTTCTTCAGGTACTGGGCGATCCGGCCCAAGCTGGAGTCGGTGATCTGCTTGCACAGGCTCAGGTTCAGCACCCTCAAGGAGGGGATCTCCTGCGCGTGGCCCAGCCCGTTGTCCGTGAGGTTGTAGCAGCCCGACAGGTTGAGGGACTCGATGTTGGGCATTCCCTGGATCACGTAGCTCAGGCTGCGGCGCAGGGACAGGATCTGGACCCTCCGGATGCCCCTGGCCTGGAGGCTGGGGAAGAGCGAGGGATTGGCCCGCCGGAGGTGCAGCTTTGCCTCCACCCCCCTCCACACCGACTTGTGGTAGGATGCGTCCCTCCAAGCCAGGCACACTTGGGCCACCCTGCCTTTGTCCCTCACGTCCAGATAGCTGAAAATCATGGCCAAAATTTCCGGGAAGAGGCACGAAATGTGCGTCTCCATTGTTTTTCAAAGCCCAGGCATATAAGAATTAATACTCCACACCCCCCCACGTCTGGAAAAACAAAACAAAACAAAAAAAAAAAAACAAGCACTTCTTTCAGTTACCAAAAAAAAAAAAAAAAGTAACAGTGTCCCCCCCACACGTCAAAAGAAAGAAAGGAACTGACTTTCTTTTCTGCTCTTCTTCTTCTTTCCTTCGATCCAACTCTCGAGCACAACGTGAGCCGGTGAGCTGGCTGGCAGGCTGGCTGGCGCAGTCACATTGAAAAAGAAGCGAGGCAAAAAAAAAAGAGCCCAAAAAGCGTTTATTCCTGCCTGCCTCCGCCAAAAAAAAAAAGAGGAGAGGGGGCGAAAGGAAGAAGAAGGAGGAGGAAGCGGAGGAGAAGAGGAAACGGCGTCAAACCTCTCTTTCGCTCTCTTTCTGTCTCCCTCCCTCCCTCCCTCACTCACACCACGCTTCCTTCTTGTCTTCTGCCCGCAAAAAGGCGTCCACCGTGGGCCGAGCGCGGATCCAGACGCTCGCGCATTTCAGAGGCGGAAAGTAGAAGTCAGAGCGACGCGAGCGACTCCCGGGACTTGTTCCATGGCGAGGCGGAGCAGCAGCACCATTAAAAGAAAAAAAAAAAAAAATAGACTCCGGAGGCCGATTGAGTGCGAAGGAGGCGAGGGGCGTCCTGCACTCCAAGCCTTTGTCTGCTCTTTTCAAACCGCCTTGGCAGGGACCCCGGCACTCTGCACGCTCGGGAGGGGTGAAGCCGCATGTCGCTACAAGTGCAACGCGTTCACAACTCCGCTTTGCGCCACACGCAACAGCACCCCGGGTGTATACCGGCGCGCCTCGTGTCTAATAATCGGCGAGTTAACGTGTTGTAACAGAGGCGAAGCGTAATAAGGTCGTTTTTTCCGAGGTTGCGCTCCCCTCCCCGTGTCGGGCAGTTGGTTCGTCCCGCCTCAGCTGGAACGGTGCGAACAGTTTCCCTTGGAAACCAACTTCTTACAATTCAGTTCACTCTGAGCTTTAACCCTTTAAGAGGACCGCACGGGAAACTGGAAAGTCAACTGGAGAAGTCTGCACACTTTTCTTACTTGGGTTTCGGCTCAAGTCTGTATTTTATCTCATTTGTTTATTGGTTGACTGATTGGATTTGCTGCCGCGAGGGCTTGGAGAGAGAGATGCACGCATTAAATAGCTGTCAGAAAGTGGCAAATAAAAAAATAACTACATACTTCATACAAAAATGTACTACATGCAATCGCAGCACTGAACCTCTGCCTGTACATTTGACTAAAATGCTCAGAAATTTAACATTTATAATTGTCCTTGACTGGTGCTACAGAAGTGGTCAATTAAAAAAAATGCATGTATTTTTTTGCAATTATTTTGTCTTTTTATATTACATTGTCATTAGGCGGCACGGTGGATCAGCTGGAAAGCGTGAGCCTCAGTTCGGAGGTCCCGGGTTCGATCGATCACGTGCAACATTTATTGGACACTCTAAATTGCCCCTAGGTGTGATTGTGAGTGCGGCTGTTTGTTCCCCTCCCCTTGAGGATAAGCAGCTAAGAAAATGGATGGATGGATTAGATTATAATTGGGCAGCACGGTGGATCAGATGGAAAGCGTTAGCCTCACAGTTCTGAGGTCCCGGGTTCGATTACGGACCCGCCAGTGTGGAGTTTGCATGTTCTCCCCGTGCCTGTGTGGGTTTCCTCCGGGTGGGCACTCCGGTTTCCTCCCACATCCCAAAAACATGCAATGATAATTGGACACTCTAAATTGCCCCTAGGTGTGATTGTGAGTGCGGCTGTTTGTGTCGATGCGCCCTGCGATTGGCTGGCGACCAATTCAGGGTGCCCGTTGATAACTGGGATTGGCTTCAGCACCTCCCACGACCCTAGCGGGGATATGCGGCTAAAAAAAAATGGATGGACGGATTGCATTATTATTAATGTACAGCACATTGTTTCAGCTGCGGCCATTTTTATGAACTGCAAACAAATGCAGCGCGGCTCAGCCTCTGTCTACGTACATCCTGGCATCAGCGAAATTTTGTGTCAGTGTTTTGTGCAATCGTGCGTCGAGATTTTTATGATATCATATTGAGTTTTTGTTTTATTTCTTAACGTCATGCCCTGAGATGCACTTTGAGTTTAAACGCGAAAGTAGTTATATTTAAAAATATAATGTACTTTTTTTTAAGAATTCCAGAAAAGGAGGCCGCAACATTGGCGAGAATAAAAGCTGAGTCCCGGGTGACAAACGGCTAAAAACCACTGCCCTACATATACGCACGGTTGGATTTATTACACTATAATATATAATAACCTTCCTTATCACATTCGTAATAATGGTACATCAGTGCCACGTGCTTGTCTTTCTTAGTGACTTGGACAAATCACCTTTCTGCTTCCTTCTAGTGAGTTGTGGAATACGCTTTTGTGTTCCTTCCGCTCACAAACGAACCCGAGCGTGTCCGCGTTGTGATGAGAAATAAAAATTGGACCAAGAATGGCAGCAGTGTCCTAAAGTGACTGACTGGGGCGATAAATTAATCTCCAAAGTGTTTAAAAAAAAAAAAAAAGAAAAAACCCTTCTCATGTGTCTTTCATTGAGACCCAATATAATTACTTTGAAGCTGTTTGTCATCTCGCATCTGGCTTTAGTTATGTTGTGACATTCATCATTAATTCAGTAAAAAGTGTGTGCTTTGCTGTAGCTGTTTTCAAGCCACAGAGTCCAACTTTCTTCCCCTGCAACGGGCCTCTCTCACCCGCCAATGTAACCTTGGACTCTGAGTGAGTGTGTGTGCTCGCGTTATCTCCAAGCGTGTGCACGTGTATAGCCTATTCAGTCAAAGGAACGTCCCGTACGTCTGTTTCTATGCTCGCGTCTGCCCCACTACTTGTGTGCATGTGCGTGTGTGTGTGTGAGCGATAATATGACAGGGGAGCCGTTTGCTGAAGCCAGTGGAGTGTGGCCGAGTGCTTGAGGAGAGCAAGCGAGGGAGAGGAAGAGCTGATGGGAAACGTAGAAGTCGGGTGAAATAGAGAACAGGGATCAGGTGAGGATTAAAACGGGGGCGCAAAAGAATCTGGAATTCGGGGAGTTTTACGTGCTGCAGCGCGGCTTAAGTAACGCCGGGCTGGTTCATTTATTTAATGATGAACGCGGCACCTGCAAGACATTTGGAAATTGCACCCAAGGATGAAGCAGACTTTTGCAAGTCACCTGATATCTCGGCTGGTTTCTTTTGACTCTGCCACAAATGCATCCGCCCAGAACGTGCTGTAGCTCCAATTATGAAATCAATGCTTCTGTTGTTGTCATTCAATCACAAAATCACATTTGTTTTCGAAAACGACATTTTAGCATTAGCCCGAATTGAATTGCGTGTCTCTCGGCACAATTATTCTACATGCTAATCAAGCAAGCAGGCGTGACAAATGTAAATGTCTTTCAACCTTTCATCCCACAAGCGTCATCAAGGGCAAAACAAAGCAGTCCCCGGTGGCGGCCGACGTCTCCGGCACGTCCTTGCCGCACCTGGACGCGCCATCCGCCGTATGTGTGTCGTGCATTTTCAAAGCCCGTCGGTGTGACGTGAATACTAAGCTTCGCGGCAGCTCAAACGCTCTGACTGACGGCGTGCGTGCCACCAGATTAGCAAAGTTTTCACAGAGACCAAACCGGGTTTTGCCGCCGTGGTCATAAACTATGATGGGATTAGCCTCACCCTAGGGCTCGGTTCAATTAGATGCCGCGACTGATCATTTCCTGTGCAGCAGCCGTGTACTCAAATGCCATATTTGTGAGGCTCAAAGGGGAATAGAAAAGCAGCCGCTATGGTTTTGAGCGAGGCGCGTGCAAGCGCAAGAAGCAAATTTTGCGTGTGATTTCTTGTTGCCACGCAAAATGTTTGTCTTCCTGGCAACTGCAAATTATGAACAGCTTTAATGTGGGATCTGCGAAAACACTCCCGACGACGACCTAATCTATAAGCAGCCAAACATATTATGTGGAATGTTTGATTTGTCGTCTGGATCAGATCGAGATTAAACATTGTTGGTTTTTTTTTTTTTTTTTTTTTTACCCCTTCACAAACTCTTTTTCAAAGGTCTAACAGCAACATGAGGGGCAATTTAAAAAAAAAAACAAAAACAAAAAAAAACGATGATGAGTTTAAGCGGCACGGTGGATCAGATGGTAAAATGCTGGGCTCACAGTTCTGAGTTCCCGGGTTCAATCCCAGACCCACCTGTGTGGAGTTTGCATGTTCTCCCCGTGCCTGCGTGGGTTTCCTCAGGGCACTACGGTTTTTTCCCATATTCCAAAAACATGCGACATTAATTGGACACTCTAAATTGCCCCTAGGTGTGATTGTGAGTGCGGCAGTTTGTCTCCATGTGCCCTGCGATTGGCTGGCAACCAGTTCAGGGTGTACCCCTCCTCCTTCCTGTTGACAGGTGGGATTGGCTCCTGCACTCCTCGTGACCCTCGGATGGATGGATGGGTGGATGGATGGATGAGGAGTTTAATAGGCCGTAATGAATCTGCAGGCAAGAGGAGATAGCGATGGTGGACGACTTCAAATACTTCTGGTCAACAATACAGAGCAATAGAGAGTGTGGTAAGCAACAGTTGGCGGAAGGTGTCTGGTGTTCTATGTGACAGAAGAGTCTCCGCTAGGATGAAGGGCAAAGTCGATAAAACAGTGGTGAGGCCGGCCATGGTGTACGGATTAGAGACGTTGGGAGTGAAGAGACAACAGGAAGCAAAACTGGAGGTGGCAGAAATGAAGATGTTGAGGTTCTGGCTCGGAGTGCGCAGGTTGGATAGGATTAGAAATGAGCTCATTCGAGGGACAGCCAAAGTTTGATGTTTTGGAGACAAGGTCCGAGAGAGCAGACTTGGATAGTTTGGCCATGTCCAGAGGCGAGAGAGTCCGTATATTGGTAGAAGGGTGCTGAAGATGGAGCTGCCAGACAAAAGAACGAGAGGAAGACCAAAGAAAAGGTGGATGGATGTTATTAGGGAGGACATGAAGACTGTGAGTGTTAGAGAGGAAGATGCACGAGATAGGCTTAGATGGAAAAAGATGACACGCCGTGTCGACCCCTCACGGGACAAGCCGAAAGGAAAAGAGGAATTACAGAATTAGATTACAGCGATCCGTTCTTAACAATACACGCTTACTCCAATGTATCTACGAGCTTATGTATCTTCGCTTGTCTTCAAATACCCCGAACATTCAATCTTGAGGCGCAATCATTACAACTGTGCCTAAAAAGAACAGACGACAAATCGTTGACGGATTTGTGAAAAATATGAAATCGACCGTCATCGGACACAACGACTGTGGCGGCGAGCAGAAGAAGTTGGAAGATTGAAGAGCGAGGAAGCGAAAACACAGAGGGAGGCGGGACAAAAAAAAGCCACAGGCTCAGTGTTGAGCAGCAAGCGCTGAGCCTCTGCATGACCTGCTGCCTGCCTGCATGCATGCATGCATGCATGCATGAGTGTGTGTGTGCGTGTGTGTTGCCTGCTGGGCCCGTGCTCGCACTCACACTGTGCGAGAGAGAAGGGGAAATAAGCATCGAAGGGAGGAAGACGAGTATTTTTAGTGGGGATGTGGAGAGAGAGAGAGAGAGAGAAGCAGTCACATGGAGATGTTTCTGGAGATGATGGCGCCAGAAGCGTCCGTGTGTGCGGCGCCTCCCCAAAGTGTGACATGTCACGTCATGCGAGCGTGTAAAGTGCTGATGTGTGCACGGCCCCCGGTACACGTGCGATTTGACGCGTTGATGATTCAAGGGAGGATCCTCGGCGGATAATTGTCGGCCTTGCTTCACGCGGGCCCGGCTGACGGTTGCCGGGGCAACGCAGGCGTGCGTCAACTTGCCAAACAACCCCCCACCCCCACCCCCCACACCTGACAGCTGACACCTACCTGGGCGGATATTTCCATGCGCCACACACAAGCAGGGATGATATGAAAGTGAAAGCGGACGCACCAAAACTTCTGTTTGTGTGTGCGATGAATCTTTTATGTTGTTTTGAGGTGTTTCCTTACTACACCAGCACAGCGACCGCACGTATGGAAGGAAGACCGCAGTATGGCCGCTTTCAAAGGCCTGCTTACGGTCATTATTTTCCCCTCCTGTTTTGGAGTGTAACGCCCCCCTACCCCCAACTCTTTCCCACCGCTCCGCCATCCAACGTCTCCTGGCAAGAACGCACAAAAGACGTTTCAAACGTCGGGTGCGGCACTTGCGCCGAGGCCGAAAAAGACTGCGTTTTCTCCCTGCGTGTGTTCCTCCGTGCCAGCAGGGGGAAGTAATGCTGCTCAAAAAGGGTGAAGCGTGTTCGCATGCGAGGCTGCGGAGAACCGCTGCAAGTCATCAGGATGAAATGCGCTGGAACACCTTCCATCCCTTTGAGCCCCTAAAAAAATTGTGACCGTTTTTTACAAAGAAAAATCACACTCGTCTGCCCGTTTTGCATTGTGTGTTAGCATTGAGCTAGCAAATACACAACATGCAATTATTACCGTTTTATGTTTAAACTTATCAGAGAAGGAGTCACCGATGATGTAGTGGTACACACGCCTGCCTTTGGTGTGAGCAGCGTGGGATCGATTTCCGCTCAGTGATGGTGTTTATCTGACTGGCGACCAGTTCAGGATGTAGTCTGCCGTTCGCCTGAAGCTAGCTGGCATAGGCTCCAGCTTTCCCGTAACCATTGTGAGGATAAGCGGCTTGGATAATGACATGACAAACAGGGAATGGCACAAATACATTGTTTGAATTATCCACTCCGCTGCTTGTTGGCTACCTTCATTTTGAGCTGTTAACTCAGATTTCTGCTCACAAGTCAAGATAAAAAAAAAACATTTTGAATAAGCAATCCAAATGAAACAAGCCTTCCTCAATGTTTAATATGTTCGTGAGGATGAGCGGGTTTGGGTTTGATGACTACTGCATTTAAAACCTATATATTTGTATTCTGAGGTGTGTTTTAAAATATATATCCGCTTATCTAAATTTAACCTGTCACCCAAAAGTCAAATTCCCGCTTATCGCTGTCCTCAGCCATGTTTTGATGGGATATTTCCCAGCAGTCCCGGAGCGCGGCATCAATAAGAGACGAGACGAGACGCTCGCTGACACTTACTTCATCATAAAGTTCATTTGCTTTCAGCGCAACGGAGTCAACGGCTCCCCTTCAAGTGCTTTTCCACTCTTTCGGAGCATCTCATCGCGACCGACCTGCCGTCGTATTTTCTTCCCCTTCCATTTATTCGTCGCACCTTTCAAACATTGTTTGAAGTACCGATTTACCTTCTTGTGTAAAAGTTAAAAAGTGCAGACTCTGTAGGGAGGCATAGTAAAAAAATAAAAATAAATCAATCAATAGTTATCAGAAAAATAAATACCTTACTTGAAATATCAGCATCAGTACACTAACAAAAGTATTTTTGACCAACTTATTCAACAGAATTCTAGTGGGCGAGAAGATGCATGAAGAATGGAGGAAAAGTGTGCTGGCTCCCATTTTTAAGAACAAAGGCGATGTTCAGAGCTGTGGGAATTATCGAGGAATAAAGTTGATTAGCCACACAATGAAGTTATGGAAAGAGTAGTGGAGGCTACACCAGGTCACAAGTCAGTATCTGCAAGCAACAGTATGGTTTCAAGCCTAGAAAGAGTACCACAGATGCATTATTTGCCTTGAGGATGCTCGTGGAAAAGTGCAGAGAAGGTCAGAAGGAGCTACATTGTGTCTTTGTGGATCCAGAGAAAGCCTATGACAGAGTACCAAGAGAGGAACTGTGGTTCTGCGTGCGCAAGTCTGGTGTGGCGGACAAATATGTTAGAATAGTACAGGACGTGTTTGAGGGCAGCAGAACAGGGGTGAGGTGTGGTGTTGGTGTGTCAGAAAAATTTAACGTGGAGGTGGGACTGCATCAGGGATCCGCGCTGAGCCCCTTCACGTTTGCGGTAGTAATGGATAGGCTGACAGATGAGGTTAGATTGGAACCCTCTTGGACTATGATGTTGGCAGATGATATTGTGATCTGCAGTGAAAGCAGGGAGCAGGCGGAGGAACAATTAGAAAAATGGAGGTACGCACCGGAAAGGAGAGGAATGACGATCAGCCGAAGTAAAACAGAATATATGTGCGTGAATGAGAGTGGCGGAGGGGGAAGAGAGAGGCTCCAGGGAGAAGAGATAGCGAGGGTGGATGACTTCAAATACTTGGGGTCAACAATGCAGAGCAATACAGAGTGAGCTAAGGGTGTGAAAAAAGGGGTCCAAGCGGGATGGAACAGTTGCCGGAAGGTGTCTGGTGTTCTATGTGACAGAAGAGTCTCGGCTAGGATGAGGATATAAATGAACTCATTAGAGGGACAGCCAAAATTGGAGGTTTTGGAGACAAGGTCCGAGAGAGCAGACTTTGATGGTTTGGACACGTTCAGAGGCGAGAGAGTGAGTATATTGGTGGAAGGGTGCTGAGGACGGAGCTGCCAGGCAAAAAAAGCGAGAGGAAGACCAAAGAAAAGGTGGATGGATGTGGTGAAGGGAGGACATGAGGACAGTCGGGCTTCGAGAGGAAGATGCACGAGATGGGCTTAGATGGAAAAAGATGACTCGCTGTGGCAACCCTGAACGGGACAAGCCAAAAGGAAAAGAAGAAGAGGTACACTAACAAAGTAGTTGTACTTCCCACCAGCGACGAACGAGTGCAAAGGCAGCCACCGTGAGGTCATTTCCGTCTTGCGTCTGTGCTTTTCCTGCCGCCGTCTTTCCAAGCGCCCGCCCTGACATCTCGTCTCGCTATGTCGCCGCACAGGCTGTGTGTGTGTGTGTGTGTGTGTGTGTGTTCCTACACATGCCTTGACAACATGCAGGCCTCCTATGTGTGTGTGTGTGTGTGTGTGTGTGTGTCCTCAACAATGCCTTTGGTTTCTGCCAGCTCTGCAGTCTGACATGGGAGATTTTTCAGTCGCTCGCTCTCACCCTCAGCAGTCAGCATTTTGGTGTGGTTCCCCCCCCCCCCCCAATGCACTCTGTCATCTGTTGGCATGAAAAGACTGTATTGATGTTTGTGTGTGTGTGTGTGTGTGTGTGTGTTTGTGTGCAACCTCCTCTCTGTGTTGGTGCAGAGTGCCAAGGCAGATTTCGGTTTTCTATCTTGGCGTGCAGGTGTACCTAATAAAGCGGCGGGCGCGCGGGCTGTGAATTGCAACGTGTCTGAAAATCGGGACGGGGGAGAGCGAAGCGTGGCGATGAGTCAATCGCATAAAAGTCCCAAATTCAGCAAAGCGTACGTTTTTATTGAAGTCGCATTTAGCGACAGATTTTCCTGCAGCGTTCCACGGGACAAATGTAACAATTTCCTGTGCGTAGTTTTTCGGGGAATAATCATTATCCCTATTTGGGGCATTTCCACCTGTGTCTGTTGTCGGCCTACTGGGCGGTGAGACAAGGAATTATTCCGCTGACAACTGCAGCCAACGTTTGGATGATTCCAAGGAAATACACGGGGTGCGTGTGAAGTCCCGCGTCCCAACGCTGAATTAGTGGCACGAGAATTAGAATTACAGGGAAAAAAAAAAAGAAAGAACAGTCAAGCGATGAAAGAAACAAAGAAAGCAGCAACTCGTGATTTGGCAGGTTCTTTGCGTTTCTGCAGTGTTGTTTGTGTTATTGTCGCCTTTTCGGGACAAATATCTGACTAAAGAAGTGGGTAATTGGGAACAGCTTGTTCAATTTGGGACAAAAAGCTGTGCCACAGCGCGGGAAAAGCTGCTTTTGGCTTGGCTGGATGAAATTCAAGGTTACCTAAGTTATGGTTCAGTATTGTTATAAGGTAATCCCGCAGGAAATGAAGGGAACTCGATATGATCCCCACTGAAGGGATGGAAATGGTGTGTATTATTAATTTCTCCAGGGAAGGCCTCACGAGGCCCGCGTAGTTTGACCGGCGGAGCTCCAGGGCAGCCGGGGGGAAATCAGGCAATCTGGCCCAGCCTCGGTGCCCCCCGCTGGGGCTTCCTGCTCGGGGATTCGGCCTCTCCCGGGGCGCCAGTCAGGTGCCAAACGAGGCCCGGCGTGGAACTGATGCCGCCGTCGTGCCAAAGCGGGCCGGCTCGGCTGCCGACCGTTAGTTGTTCGCCGTCACGTCTTTTATTGGCTTCGTCGAGCGTTGGACGCTTCATTAGGTGCGCCCCGTCCTGCACGATCTCCCTGGAATTTACGAAGAGAAAATGTAAAGTGGGTGAAATTACAGCGCTACCCGGTGGAGCGGTGTGTGAATTACCTTTTGAAAAATAGAACTGTAGTTCATAAAACCTATCTTAATAATAATAATAATTGCACATATTCTAAAACCGTTTGTCCATTATAATTAAGTTATTGTGGCTCCCGGTATGTAAAACCTGCCCACTGGGGGGCACTACAATTAAGTCATGCCAACAAACACGAAGAAGAGTTTCATAGCTACCAGTCACTGTGATTTGAAAAGCGCCATCGAACTCGTAAATCTGCACAGTCCAGCACAAAAAAATCACGCGTAAAATTTGTCATGAGTAGAAATACATAGATATTGAAAGACGTCACTTACTTTGTGTGCAATTGCGCACTTGTCGAACATTCTCAGCCACACATGAAAACCGAGCCGCCACCACAGTGAACTTCAGCCTCAAGTCTTATTTTTTTTTTCTCAACAGGAAGCACAGGTCTCCTGCTGGTTTACCTGACTCCGGCCCCTTAAAGGGGTACACTCATAATTACAAACACCACCAGTGCTTCAGTTAGCAACACAGTCTGGGCAACGTAGAGCAAAGAAAGTTAGAGATGCTGCTTGTGTTGACTCTCGATAATAATGGTAAGAAAAAGAAAAGAAAAGAAAAAGATGTGCCGTTGCTTTAATGAATGGTGGGGTATGTGAATAATAGAAGAAAAAGTGGTGAAACTGGGTGAGATTTTCTCTTTTTTGTTTAAAAAAAGGTCTGGTCTGAAGTCAAAGTAGAAAGTACAGGATGAGATGGTGAATAATGTTAAAATTCCACCTCAGCACAGCCTGATTGTGGGAAAGATTGTCTTTCCCGGCACCTACCAACAACTAAGCACTTCCAGTGGGCAGATTTGTATTTATTTTCATTTCTTTCTCTTTCAGCTCTCGGGTTGGACAAGCTCGTGGCCTTGTTTTACATTTTCCCACAGTTAAGAGGAGGGAGGGGTGCACACGCAGCTGCCACACGTGGGCCGTGCGAGGAGAGGTCTTAAAGACTTTGTGAGCGATAGCTGGACAGTTAGAAGAAATACAAATGTCAGTCTCACTTTCCGACTGTGGCGGAGAGAGTGGAAAAAAAAAACGTGTGCTAGGAATCGCTTTGTAGCAGAAGCAAGAGAAACAGATGGTGAGAGAGAGAGAGAGAGAGAGAGAGAAGAGAGAGAGAGAGAGAGAGAGAATCATGCGATGAAGATGCTGAGAGGAGGTGCAGAGAAAAGCGAAGAGAGAGAGAGAGATAAATTTAGAGAGGGAGAGAGTTTGAGCCTCCGAGCGAGAGGCATGACTCATCTTCTGCCAGCTGACAGAAGGAAGGATGGATGGAGGAGTGGAGATGGATGGAGGGAAGAAGGGAAGAGGAGGAGGAGGAGGGGAGCATGCGTGATGAAGCAGAGGAGTAGCGCACGTCAAGAAAACACAAAAGCCCAAGGCCGCTTTTCTGTGCCTGCGTTTAAAAGCTGCTAAAAAATGAGAGCACAAAAGCGGAGCGGTGGGATTTTCTAGTCTTTACTATTCACTCTATGTTGTTTTTGCATTATTTGTAAAATGTATAATTATATTGTTTTAAATGGGCAAGATGAAAATCTCTTTGTTTGATGTTTACTTTGACAGTAGGTTTCACTTAGGGGTGGCAATAAATAGCTTCAAGCCATTTTTCTTTCTTTTCCTTATTCCTCTGTCCACGGAGAATCGGAAGCGGCGCCGTCACCCAACATCTGCGCAACCGAACGCTTTCCGGAAGAATCCCTGATGCGCCACAATCTCCAGGGTCACCATTTTACAACACACTCTGACCTTTCACCTCTTATAGCGGCACAGAGGTGGGAGTTGTGGTGGTGTGGGGGGCATGTTCCCAAGTCCAAGGAAGACGTCAATAAAAACATGGCGTTTCCAGGCTGATCTTCCGTGATTATCCGTTTGTCCTTTCCTATCTTTTGTTTACGCGGTGACCAGATGCAATCGGCAAAGGTGGGATTGGACTCCAAGGCCTCGTTTGCAAGCGCTCTGCGGGTGCTCGTCATCGGGAGTCACCACAGTGCTGGAGTTCAATGCCTGATGCTTCAGCTTATTTCACAACGGCGCCGCTGTTGGCCATTTTTTTCCTCTTCTTCTTCTTCACGGCATTGCTCCCTATTGCACGGCGATTGCTCAGAACCTCCGGGGACGAGTCCCGTCTCTCTCTCGCTTGGCGTCTCTCATCCTCTCTTTTGTTTCCCCTCCTGCTGTTTTTATTTTATTTTATTTTTAAATATCTCTCTCACATGTGGCCCAAGTTGCTCTCCCGAGTCCTGACCCCCCCCCCCCACACACACACACACACACACACAACGCAGTTCTGCGATGGGCTGCAGCAGCGTGGCTCGACTGCCCCCCCTTGTGCTTTCAAAACGCCATCACAAGTCCCCCAAAGTGGTTCTGCGTCATTGAAAAGCCTTCCGGGGTTAAAGCTATGATTTTTAAACTGTCTTTCCAAATTCCAAGTGATGAGTCATGTTTTCTACCGCGGGACTGATTGCAGCTGCTAATTGGTCAAGTCAAATTAATTTCTTGAGCGCATCGTCTCAAATCGGAGCCCGTGTCGTCATCCTCATTGATGAACTTTGAATTAGTCACAAACCAGCGTTGATCCAAGGCCAGCACAGTGCGAGGTGTGCACAATGCACAATGCAAAATAGTTGCTCCACCAGGTGGTGGCGATGTTGTCATAGTAACGCACGCATCCCCATTCCCCACAATGCCCTGCGTATGTGTGTTATTATCATACAGAGAAATGTGCATGCGAAATGAGCTTTATAGTGGAACACCCCGAGCGCATTAAATTCAAATGTGGGAGGACGTGGACGCACTTTGACACTTTTTACTTTAGGGCCATTGTGCGCGCGTGGAGTTGTACTTATTTCCAGTTTTATGCAATCAGTTTATGATCAAGGTTGTTCGGATTTTGATGTAAATCCGAAACGGAGGAGTGAAGGATGCAACTAGGAGCAGGAAAAGAGCGGAATTCCGATCCCCTAAACAGCTTGAAATGTTCAAACCCGCGTTCCACTTTGCATCCAATCTCGCGCAACGCCAGGTCGTAAAACTGGGAGGGGTGGGGGGGGGGGTAATCGGAGAGGGGAGGGGTGTGAGTTCAGAGGTGAATAGGGGGCGAGAGAGTGGTGAGAGAGGGAGAAACCAAGTGGCCGCAGAGGGACCGGACGTGCATGCATCTGTCGCTTTGTTGCTTCGTGGGCCACTTGGCTTTTTTTTGTTTTTGTTTTGTTTGGTTTTTTAAATCTCCTTTCAAGATAACAACACTTGGCACATTGCTGCAGTTTTGTTGTGTATGTCGTTCTTATTTTGCTCACTTTTTTGGCGACGGCCGCCCTGTTTAATGCGCAAAACCAGCTTCATTTTACGCACAGCCTGTTTGGACTTTTTTTTGGGGGGGGGGGGTTTAGTTTTGTTTCAGTATCGCCCCTCGCCCTCTCCCCCTCGATGCTCCTCTCTTAGGCTTGCAGGGTCTCCCTTGACTTTTTTTTTTTTTAATGACGACCTTGCGATTGTGCTCGCCCGGACTTCTTTGCAAAACGAAGCCAGTCGAATCAAAGACGTGCACGTGTCTCCACAGCGGCGCACTTCTCCGCGAAAGCGGCCGGCGAACCATGGACCGCGGCGAGCCGGTGCGGAGACGGCAGGGCGGCGGGGTGCGCCACTTGTTCCTGCTGCTGGTCGCGCTCCTCGTCGGATCCTCGCAGTTGTCGGTGGTGGACGCCAACTCGTGGTGGTGAGTCAGTCTTTTGTGCGTCTTTTATTGCACTTTTACAGCTCCAATAAATAGTGTTTGATGAGTGAAAACAGGTCTTGTCATGTAAGGATTAGAATAAGAAGGTTGCGCACGAGTTTGACGCACAATTTGCTACGATTTGCGCACTTTTCTTTGGTGGCTCAATGACAAAATGTGTGCTGCCTGTTTGTGTTTTTATTAAGGTGTGTGTGTGTGTGGGGGGGGGGGGTCACTTTTCGCCAGACCAAATGTGAGGGCTCTGTCACAATATTTACCCTCAGGGAGCCCCAAATGGCCCGAGCGAGGGGGCTGCAGCTCGGCCCCCTATTGGCCCTTCAAATGTCCACACTTGTTCTTGACTTCCAACGCAAATGTGGTCCGTGTAGCCCCCCTCGGGGCGGAATGTCCAGGTGAAGTTCACCTGGCAAACAATAACGCCCGCCACCGGGTAACCCGAGCGCATAGCTGGCGAGTGGAGAAGGTGCCCGACGAAATTTTGACCTCATCTTGACCTTTCATGCACGCAAAATGGTCCAAACGATGCATTAAGTGCACCAGAAATAATCCCTATCGGGCTTGTCTCAGGTCAATGGCGCTGACCCCCATCCAGAGGCCGGACATGTACATCATCGGAGCTCAGCCTCTCTGCAGTCAGCTGTCTGGACTCTCCCAGGTAACTTTTTCTATACGATCATCACTCGGGTCACCGTGGGCTGATTCTGACCGACTTTCGGTGACTGAGTTGTATTTTTTTTAATTGTCTTTTTTCCTGCAGGGCCAGAGGAAATTGTGCCAGCTGTACCAGGACCACATGATGTACATCGGAGACGGAGCCAAGACCGGCATCAAGGAGTGCCAGTACCAGTTCAGGCACAGGAGGTGGAACTGCAGCACGGTGGACAACACGTCCGTTTTCGGGCGCGTCATGCAAATCGGTAACGACCGGGGTGGTGGCGGAGAGAGTCGTCCCAATCCGATCACGGTATCGGTTGAAAAAAAAAAAAAAAAAAAAAAAAAGATCCCATTTTGAAGGGCTTATCTTGTTAAAGTGAATAGTTAGGATTCAGGGTTAACTAAATGCTCTACTCCAGTTTTAGAGAGTGCAAATATTTTTCGTGATTCAGGGTTGCTGTATGAGAGGTTGAATATCTGTTTTCACTTTTTTAACATATATATATATTACTTTGAAATATTCCTAATTTAGTGCTAGGGACTAAACCAAGCAGACACATCCATTAATGCACACTAGTGTGGAATGAGAGATAATAAATCCCCAATCTCACCACATTTCCCCCCAAAGTATTACTTTTTTAAAATGACAAGTACATCTTTAGTGAAGATTAAAGACCATCTGTTGTCATTCATAGAGCAGAATAAGACAAAGGGGAATGCACGAAATGTTTCTCACTTCAAAATGTTTTCACTATCCGACAAGCTAATAATGCATACATGTTAAACTATGATCTTTGCTGATGAGCCAAGTGCTAATTACTTAACTGCAGAAGCGACCTTCAATGGAGAATATATTCCAAAACAATGCATTGGTATTGCATCGTAAGTCGAGTCAACAAAATGCATTAACCTGCAAGCCGGACAGTAACATGGGGGGGGGGGGGGGGGGATGAATAAATTCAAAATCTATGTTCGTGGCGTTTCGGAGACGTTGCAAAACGGTCCCCAGCGGGAAGGAACCTGGGAACGCTCTCATCGACAAGTACGTGTCAAATCCGCTGGGGGGCAAGCAGACGGGGTGCAAGCTGGTCGCGTCTCGGTCCCTTCTCTGCGTCTATTGACAAGTCCGTCTATGTCCACCTCTAAAACGGAGGTGCGAGGCGCTCCATTGTCCCCGGCGACGCTCTTTTCAAATGCGCCGATGAGCTGACACCGAGCCGGCACATCCGGAGCTGGCCCATTTCGAGTCCGCAATAAAGCCGCCGCGCCCACGCGCGCGCATGCCTGCGAGTGCGCGTGGTGGATTGCGCGCAGCGCCGAAACTGAGCCACATCGTCGCGCTTGCGTGCAGCAACCCCCCGAAAAAAAAAGAAGTTACAACAATCGTTCGTTTTAACATCGGGAGATAGCAGCACAAAATCCACCAAACAGTTTGAGCTCATTGAATGCATGGGCGATAGGCAACAATCAACCCAACAATAATTATTACAATAAACAATTTACCATATTCATTCAAATGCCTTTAAATAATATTAGTTCAAATCTGACATTACATTGGAGAGAAAAAAAATCCTTAAGCACAAACTACACTTTGCATACCACTTTGGCAACAGGAACGTCAGTGCCATCATGCAATTGGTTCAAAAATGACACATGAACAATAAATGACAAGAAAGCTTTTAAGGGCAGCTTCTAAAAAGGGAAGTTAGTGTGAAGTTCACCAAAGAGTGGCAACGGCCTGTTTGCTGTTCTCATGTAAATTGGACGCTTTCGCAGCGCTTAACCATCACAACCACGTTTGTGTATTAAATCCGCTGAATGGGGCATGCGGGACTGCTGTTGTGTATTCCAAAACCTGGTCTGGGAATCTTTAATATGCCCTGCTGAGGCTACGAGGAGGAGGAGGACGCCCTTTACTGTTACAGCACCAACAAAGCGAGGGGCCGTAAAGTTTGGTGTGGAAGTCCCCGCGTTATCAAACAAACAGTTTAACATCATTTTCATGCATAAAAATTTGTATTTTTTTTTTTTTTACCAATTCCCTTTTATTCCCAGAAAAAAATGTACTTATACATGGGCCAAAGCAATAACAACATTTAAATATTTGAACATCGAGGTTGCAGAATATTTTTTTCTCTGCTGATTGAGGACAGTTTTGCATCAGTGAATCCATCTTTAGTTTGGCTCAGGTTTTTATGCAAAGTCGTTCAGTTTATTCATTAAAAGTGACCGACTTTGATTACTGAAATTCAAATTGTAGACATTGATGAAAATAAGTATCCTTAAATTGAATAATAGGTCATCGTTCTTCAAAATTTAAGGCATTTATTTGAAGCTCCAAACCATGCGTGTGTAAACCAAAACATGTGGCCATAGTTTGAAAAAATATACATCAAAATTGTCTTTAATCACCCCGTAAAATTATATATATACAAAAATATATCAATATTCATATATATATTCTATATTTATCTCTATATGTATATATTCTTTATCCTCTGCAAAGAATGAGACAAATACTGACTGGCTGAGCCTGTCTCAATGTACAGTATATTTGCAAAGTCTGTATTATATCAGCCATGCTTCATTTGTCGCACGTGAACTGGAAATGTGTCCCCCCTCCCTGTTTATAGATGGGGGGGGGTGGACACCGTTCTTGAACTTAAGTTATGTTTGCACCTCCACCACACTGTTGTCGACTCTTGCGGGGTGTGAGGTAGCCGCCTGTTTCTTGTCAACGCAAACGCACGATCAGACACGTTACGAGGATTTGATGTTCTCGTCCAGGCTCCAGGGAAACGGCCTTCACCTACGCCATCAGCGCCGCCGGCGTGGTCAACGCCGTCAGCCGGGCGTGCCGCGAGGGCGAGCTGTCCACGTGCGGCTGCAGCCGGGCGGGGCGGCCCCAGGACCTGCCCCGCGACTGGCTGTGGGGCGGCTGCGGCGACAACGTGCACTACGGCTACCGCTTCGCCCGCGAGTTCGTGGACGCCCGGGAGCGCGAGAAGAACTTCCCCCGCGGCTCGGCCGAGCACTCGCGCATGCTGATGAACCTGCAGAACAACGAGGCGGGACGACAGGTACCGAAAAAATGATGTTTCCCGCGATTTGGTCACGCGTGGCGCTCAAGTTTAGACATCTGGAGTGTCCTCTCCTTGGAAGTCAGGAATGTGTGGGTGAGTCAAGGTGGCCCCCGACCGCCTGACCTGGCGGTATTTGTGTGTGTGCGTGTGTGTCAAGGTTATTTATTGGGAGGGTCCAAATGGTTCGAACTGCTAACGCCCTTGGAGTCTGGCTAGGTCACCCGGTCAACGCGCATTCCAGCAGGGTAGTAAACACACATACTAGATTGAGATACACCGATATTTGTTTTTGTCTTTTTTTGCTTTTTTTTTTACTGAGAGGATACCGATTCTTCGTAGTCCAGGAGGCCGAAAACCGATAATTGGAGCTGATATTCATTTGCAGTAGAAGGAAAAACATGGGTGTCAAAATGTTAAATAATACAAATGCCTTTAAGGATATAAGTTGATCAGTTTTTCCCGATTCAAACATGTTTTTATCTTAGAGAAAAGACATCTTTGTTTTGAAATTTTAAAAAGAATTGCAAGGAGCTCCTGGGCTCAGCAGCGTGTCTTATAAAGCTTAAAACCTGAAAAAAAAAAACCCTCCAATAAATAGCTCACTGAGGTTGTTTTTTTTTTGAAGGGGGGGGGGGCAGTAAATAATGTTGTCCAAAGGTTATAAATAACTGAAATATTAATCTTTCACTCATCTTTGTTTTCAGTTCAAACAAAAACAAAATGTGTTGGCAGTTCCCATAGCAGCATATCTTGAAAAAGAAAAAAAAACCATTGAAATAGTTCCCTGTTCTTTTTTTTTTGTCTTTTTTTTTAAAGAAAAAGGCCAAATATCGAAAATAATAATGGCCAATCGTCCTATCACTGACACCCGTGCAGCGAGACGGCACGTTGTCCACTTTTGTAAGCACGGAGGCATCGGTGAGAATGCCGGACTCGTTTCTGGACAATGGGTCCGTGTTTGAGAAGACCCTAAAAGGACCCTAAAGGGAACCTTTCACCTTAGATCAGGCGACGCACACGCGGCCACGTAAAAGCTCCATTTGCCGCTTTCTGTCGGACGGAGCGCGAGGACGACGTGTTTGCCGGCGCTGGTTTGAAGACAAGAGGCCCGTTTCTGTGTGTGTGCGGCTGACGCCAAAGGTCACGGCCCGGCGAGCTTGTGTTTCTGATCGCGAGGGTCCCGCTGGGGCTGGAGGAGACGGTCGGAGAGATGCTGTACACACACACACATGGGCAGGTTTTCCTCTGGCTTTGTTTCCTGTCCATCCGAACGGAAGAGAGATGAAACAGGGGGGGAGGCGAGGGAGACTGCCCCCCCCCGACCCCCATTTGGGCCGACACACTGGTTTGTCCTGAGCGGTATTTGTCCCGCTCGGTTGAACAAGGCAAACCACGGCGCTTTTGTGCGGAGGTGACAGGGGCGTGCCGCTATCAGTGTGTGTGTGTGTTGTGTGTGTGTGTGCGACCGTTTAGCTTCATTTGACTTGACCACAAAGGCAGACAAGGTGTGCGTGTGCGCGCGTGTATGTGTGTGTTACAAGCATCTGCAGACGGAGACGCAGGGTGAGGGATGGACCTCCGTCACACTCCCCCGACTCTCAAAGACGTGCACACACACACACACGGGCTCACTGTCTCTGTTTGACACAAATCAAATGAGGCAACACTTGTCTCACACACACACACACACACACACACACAATCGGTCTGCATGTACATTCTCAGCCGAAACTCCCCAAAACCTCCCCTGAGAACACATTTGTCTTTCATCGCCGGGATTTTTTTTTGTAGCAAACTTAAACAACGATGACTGGCAACGCTAAAAGAAGAGCGCTCCGTCTTTGTCTGAGACGGAAAAGAGAAACAAAAAAGGTGAACAGTCGTAAACAAAAAGAGAATAAAAAAAAAAGTCATTAGATTTGATGCGTGCAAGTGAATCAATTTTACAAGCAGGGGGGATAAATCCGCATTTTTTGCCTCTGAGACATTTTGAAGCGTGGCAATGTAGAAAATCTATAATAAAGTCAAAGCTCAACTTGTTGCAATGAGTTCAAAGTGAACAGGGGTGAGCGACAGGCCGCAGGCTTGATTTCCCCTGCTCGGGCTTGAGCGCCTTCGCTCTCAGCAGCGGTTATCCCGTGCAAGGGACCTTTCCGACTGGCGATCTTCAGCTCCCCCCCCCCCCCCCCCCTTAGCTACAGTTACCATCTCCCACAATCTTCCAAAATGACTGAACAACAACAGGTTTGAAGTCGATTCTGTATCGCGTATTCCCAGTAACATTGCGATATGTTTTTTGCCAAATGCGCCAGACTTGTCCAAGAGGGTTCTGCAGAGAGGTCTCAACTATTTCACGCAAGGATATGAACATGGAATTGAGATTTTGGACGGAGCAGGACGCAATGTCAGAATTATAGCAAAATGACCTCACAAACTTCATATTGAGATCCAACAGGATAAAATAGTGGAATAGTACTGCGCGTGTAAAGCAGGTTGAGTACTTTTTACTTGGAAAGATCCCGAGTAATATCCTTGTAGTCTGTATGAGTGAGTGGGTGTATTCATCTGACTTGGCTTGAAATGGAACCCAGTGCTCTGTCTTAAAAGTTTGATGTGATCCAAATGGGCAAATAGGCACTTCTCTTGCATGACAAACTCAGAGAAGATACTTCTCCCTCACTTACCTTCCAACATACAGCCTTGTGTTTGTTGATAGCGTCCACAATTAGTTGTACGTGCGCTCTTCCGCAAGCCTCAATCCATCATAGACACTTTGCCAACTGTGTTTTAGGCTTTGGAAAATGAATCAAGAGGGCAGGATATCTTTCATCAGAATTGCACGTTCCCCAAGCGCATCTGAGGGCGATTTTCTTCGTAACATTAACTTTTCCAAGCGCACGCTACTGACAACCAGCGTTGCTTGTGGGACAATATGGCGAGAGGGGCGTGTCAAGCCAGGGGTGAAGACAATGCGGCTATCTGATTGGCTGTTATCGTACGAGTGACTGACAGGTCGGAAAGGTCCATTGGAACGCGCAGTTTTCTAAACAGCTATACCTACACCTGGAAAATCCGCCATTCCTTCTGAGGAAGCGCGAGGGCGGTTGCTTCGTTGTCAGCCGCGTTGGCAACTATCCTTCCATCAACTACTTACATGAACATACCGCCACGGTACGTTTAGGAACTCAAAGCAAGGAGGAACGTATACTATTTCCTCCCTCCGCGCACGGCTCCTGACCTATTGTTCCTGACGGGACCGCGTCTCCATCACGGATGAGCGACCGTGTCAGTGAGCCCAGCAGGCGTGTCCCGCCAAAGTGCGCGGCGTGATGCTAAGAACAACACACACGGCATGAGCTCATATATGGGGAATCCAATAACGACCAAGCATACCTGACGTGTTCTTGGCAAAGCATTGGCACCTACTTATAGAGTCACGTCCAAAGAAGATCTTCTATTTTTAAGAAGACACCTCAGACCCGAACACGCATCGGCTCACCTCCGTCGACGTCAATTACAGCTGAGAATGTAGAAAACGGCGGGCCGGACAAAATGTCATTGTTTGTCCAAAAGCGGGGTCAGAGGGGTTGGATGGCGGGATTGCAGGGTGGCGAGTGCTATACCTGCTGGGTAGGAGTGAAGGGGGGGTCAGGGGTCAAGAGGTTAACAGAGGGGAAAAGGTAATTGGGATCAGGCAACCCGAGGAGAGGACATGCAGGGATGTGAGTCTCGTAGAAAGGACACAGAAAGTTTTATGCATGTGGCCAACGCTCAAAAGGACAAAAAGCGTGATGAGCGATCTCCTTGGTATGACGTGTTTGTGCGTGTGTGCCTTTCTGGGGTGCACTGGGGGGGTTAATGCAAGAGGCCTGGTCAGACTCCCCCCTAAAGTCCATTGCAGATAGCACCATAAATCTTTCGTATTTCCTGTTCTGTTTTTTTTTCCCCTCTCTTTCTCTTGGTGCATGTAACCCTGCACACGACCTGTTCAGGTAAGACTCTGACAAAACTTTCTATTAGAAGACAAAATGAAAGTGGGTTCAAATCCTTCTTAGGGGCGCTTCAAGGCTTGCATCGGCACTCTTAACACCACAAACAAAAGAGAGTGACGTTTACAGGAGCCGGAATAATGTAGTTACGCACTGACGCCACAAGACGGCAGTGTGGTGCCAGCCAACACAGAGCAAAAAAACTTTTGCTGACTTTTTTGAAATGGACAGGTTTCACATCACGCCATCTTGTGTGTGATAGAGGTCAGAGAACACGGTTGATAGGTGAAGCGTGAAGTTTTTTTCTATCCTTAATTTATGCGGTTTAAGGGAGGTGGTGACATCATTGGAAACCTGTCCAATAGAATATTAGAATGTACGTGACGATGATGTCTTTGACTGAATCTTCTAGGCGGTGTACAACCTCGCCAACGTGGCCTGCAAGTGCCACGGCGTGTCGGGTTCGTGCAGCCTCAAGACGTGTTGGCTCCAGCTGGCCGACTTCCGGCGCGTGGGCGAGTTCCTCAAGGAGAAGTACGACAGCGCCGCGGCCATGCGCAACGGACGCAAGGTAACCGGACCAGGATGGGGCTTTAAAAAAAAAAAAAAACTACGACACTGAAGCAGTCATCTGTCTTTGTCCAATTTAGGGCAAGCTGGAGCAAGTGGACAAGCGCTTCAATCCCCCCACCCTGGAGGACCTGGTCTACATCGACCCCAGCCCGGACTACTGCCTCCACAACGAGACCACGGGCTCGTTGGGCACCCACGGCCGCCTGTGCAACAAGACGTCGGAGGGCATGGACGGCTGCGAGCTCATGTGCTGCGGCCGCGGCTACGACCAGTTCAAGATGTACAAGCGCGAGCGCTGCAACTGCAAGTTCCACTGGTGCTGCTACGTCAAGTGCAAGCACTGCACCACGCTGGTCGACCAGTTCGTCTGTAAATAACAACCGCGGGAGAGGAAAAAGCCGTTCAGGGTTTGGTTCAGGATTTGGTTCAGGATCCACCGAACGTCTTCCTTCATCTGGCGTCAGATGTGCTCACAACTCGCCCGTTCAAACATCCCGTCCCCGCTTTCCTGACCCAAACCCTGAAAACCGATTGATAGAGAACAATTAAGCTGGCGGAACGATAGGATCCTAAAAAAAGAAAAGGGACGCACATGACTCCAGTGGGGGGGGGGGAAGTATACAACTAAATAATAGAGCCTCTGTAAAAGAGACTCTCTCTCTCTCTCTTTCTCTCTCTCTCGCTCTCTCTCTCTGTTTCTCACATTTTGGATCATCATCCCGTTTCTTTGGTTCTGAACGTGCGATCCCGACATTGCGAGGCCAAAGAATCGCTCATGGAGGATTGGAGGGAGTCGTTTTTCAAGGCACAGTTAGGCGTAGAAATACTATTACACACACACACACACACACACACAAAAAAAAAAAAAAGAGACACTCCATTAAACAGTCCATTTGTCTGCGCGTTACTCGACCAATTCCCGGCGCGCGCTCCGCTCCCGCGACCCGACGAGCGAGCGAGCGACAGCGGCTAATGAGGCTCGCCCGGTTGCGGCCGTCGCGCCGGGGCCGGGCGTGACCTTCGTTGGAGAGAACCGCGCCAAGAGGCTAAAAAGCTCCATTAGCGAGATTGATGAAGCCGCGCCGAGAGACGCCGTCGTCGGCGGCGCCCGCCTGGACGCTCTCCTCCGCGCCCGCCCATGCAAATGAGCAACAAGCTGAGCGGGCCTGACCCAGACGTCTTCCCTCGGGCCCGTCGCCATCTTGTTTCCAAAATAGATTGCGCTTGCTGTGGCGGAAAGGAATCGGTAGAAAATAATTCAGTCCGCTCAGCTGATGACAAAAGACTGGAAGAATTAATGTGCTTGTGTGGGGGGGGAGAGAAAAAGAACAGAACGGACTGCAATTTATTATGAGCTACTTTAAAAGAAAATTAGATCATAAGAGAAAGTATATATTTTATTACTGTTTTCTTTTCCTGTTTTGTATGTTTTATACATATTCTTTTGATAAACCCGTCTTTGGACAGCCATGCCCGGGCTTCTTGTTCTGCAAGTCTTTGTTGCGTTTTTCAATGTTTGAACAAAGTGCTCTGAACGGCCAAAAGTCCCCCAAAATATTTGCACATATTATTCGCTTTGATTTACTATTATGACAAATCACTCCCGGCATCCCACTCATGGCCCAAAAACTTTAAATAACGGAGCACGTCTGAGCATGTCTGTGAAATGACCTCACTATTAATAAATCCCATTACTTTTACCAAACTATACACCAAGTGGCCACACTGACCCCCGCCCCCCCCACCCCCCGAATGAGCCCTTTGATTTCGGGACTCCGTTGGTATTCTGTGTTCAAGTATTTGTGACAAACTGTTGCAACCACTGATCTAAAAAAAAAAAAATAATACAAAAAACTGGATGGCTCATTGACCACCGAAACTGAAGTCGCCATCCGCCATCTTAATACTCCCAAAACAAGGATGCCGACCTGTGCAGCAACAGTTTCGTGGCTGTGAGAAAAAATTCCACAGGTAGATTAGAAAGATTTACTTTGACACTGTTAAAGTTTGTTTGTAAAGGTTTTTTTTTTTCATTTTCTGATGATCTTAATTCACTTGAACAAAGTTTTGTTGATGGTTGTTGTTGTTTCCTGTTCACGCCAAAAAGCGATGTCAATATTTTCCCAAACTTCATCAGTGGATCAGCAAGAAAACACATTTTCTGTGAAATTTTCTGATGAATTTCATAATACAGAACTTTGCAAATTGAATTTGATCTTCAAATCCGAGGAAAAAAGTTTAAATTTTCTGTCTGTGATCGGACGTCGCAGAGACAACAAAAGAACAATGCGTTTAGCACGTATTTTGCCATTGCGAGTCCTTATTTCCAAAAATATATCGAACTGATTGACTTCAAATTGAATGTTTTTATGACAAAAAATCCTTCACAGTGTATTTTGGGAAAAGTTAACGTCACAGAAGTCGGGCCCTAGGTAATATGCAAGGTTTCTTGGTCGTCACGTGGTTATATCTCTTTCCTTTGTACGTACTTTTTTGGCTTAACAAAAATCCTTCATGTTACCAGAACTGAAAAAATGTCAAGCTCACAGGACCAGTTTTAATTCAATGTGCCGAACTTTGAGGAAAAACCCCACCATAATCCAAACTGTAAACCGTGTCCTCCCCACGTTTTTTGATTACCAAGGTGGCGGCCAACTGGCTTCAACCAGTCGACATACCGCTCGATGTGTACGCGCTATCCAGTCTTTTTTTTTTTTTTTTTTTTTTTTAAGATCAGTGGTTGCAACTTGCCAAGCAGGTGCTGCTTCCCTCCAGTGCAAGATTAGACAAGTGAAAGTGTCGAATCTGTCTCCTCTGCCTGCCATCTGCTATTATTCAGAACCCCCCCCCCCCCCCTTTGAAACATTTACTCTCTTCTTGTCTCTCGTCTGGGTGAAATCCATCCAAAATAATCACTATTGGCCAGGTACTGGGGGAGAAATGCAAATTTGACATCTCCCATCTAATCTTCGTTTCACATTTCCATACATATGATTTTTTTTTTTTTTTTTTTTTTTTGTAGACTAATGCAAATTCACTCATGTGTCCCCCTCAACCATTTGCACGTTTTCTGCAAGGTCGACTTTTTTGTCCGACACGTCTCGCGCGGACCTTCCGAGATGAACTTTGAATCGAAAGGTTAATTCCCGTGTCCACGTCACTTCTTACCCTAATTGGAGCCGCTAAAGCTGTCATGTTTCTCGCACGGTAATTGTTCGGATTCGGCGCACAGGGCTGCTCGACGTCCATGTTGTATTTAAGCGGACCCCCCACCTCTCTTTCTCTCTCTCTCATACACACACAAAAGATCATGTCTATTATTTCTGACCTTTTCTTCTCTTTTTTGTGTTACCCTATCAGCATGTTTGGGCAAAAGCACCGTTCAAGGTAGAGCTCACTGAAGCTGATTAATGAACGTTAAGCACCATCGCTACCAATTACATCTATTAATGAAGCTGTCATGTGGGCAACCGCCATGAAAAGTGCATTAAAAGTGACCGCAGACGGCAGTTCTGAAGCAGTTGCAGGCATAATACGGTGTCAAGTACTCAATACCAAGCGAAACGTGACAATTGAAGGGGTCGTCAACTCTTCCAGTGTATCTATTTAGCAAAGTTTTTCAGACCATGAACACTTTTGGGAGCCTGCGTTAATTATTCACACAATCTCTGCACCGTCCATCCAGTCGAGGCCTGCGTTATTTATTTATCATACGATTCAAACGGATTAGCTAAATGGTCGCATTGCCCCCCCCACCCCCCATGGATACACATTTCATACACGCAAAGAAGCGTTGGATCGGTTGCAGTGCAATCAGAAATGAGTGTTACACGAACAAATGAAGGCCGATAAAAGTTAAAAAGTTAAACTAGGACGCTTGAGATTATATGATACATGCTGCGATAACTGTCTTTTCTACAGTGTAAACTCTACTCAAGGATATAAAAGTAGCATTTCTGTCGCAAGTGTGGTTTAACTTGTTTGGTGTTAGAACGAGCTGAACCAGCCTGGCGAAACCGAACCTGCACCATCATCACAAAAACATTTCTTTGCGCAACCAGGAAATCACACTCAAGCCGCCCTTGCTTGCCCCGTGAAGTCTGCGTGGACACACCAGTGGGTGTGCGCGCCCACCTGGACCGTCAATCGACACAATAAATAACATTTTAGGACATCGCCAAACACTTTCTCCATCGTTTGCCCTTATTGGGGGTCAAAGGTGAACGGGAGCCTATCTCAGCCCACTTCAGGCAAGAGAAGTTGTTTACATAATTTAGAGGCTTCAGTGTGCCCAGGATGCATAGAAATGTAGCAAAAACCCACAAAGGAAGGCTAGAAATGAAATTTGAACCCAAAACCTGCGAGGCAGATGTATTAACCACTCTCCACCATGCTGCCCAATAGTTTGAACTTTAAGCGTGCCTCACTTGATTTGAGGGGGATGGTTGCAGCCATTGTTTGTCATTGTCCTAACTCGGGCTTCAAAATATATAATTAGCAGTAACATTTGTTTGAATTAACCAGCTATTATCTAATAATTGAATAAAATGAAAAAAAATTGTATACTTGTGTTGCATGTTTCAATTGTCATTAGTGTGCTAAACTAGTGGCTTTAAAATTATAATTAGAGCAGCAAATCTGGAAGGTTCATAGATTTTTTTTTTTTTTTACAACTTTTTAAGTGAGTAAAAAGGATGAAAAGGACGAGGACTGAAAAACAAGTACCAGGTGTTATCCACCAACTGAACAAAATCTTTTAATGTAAAACGTGTTTTTTTTCCCCCCCTCTCACTTCAAATTTTCATTTTCGAAGTTGCACTTCCGTTTTCCCCGTAAGTAAGAATGAAAACTACAAAAACCAAATGAGTAATGGTGTCTTCCGGGTGGACAACGATTGGTCCACTCCCCCGTGAGACTACCCTCCCCGTGATTGGCCAGCTGCCTCTCGTGAGGGCGACGTCACAGGTTGACCCCGCCCCCTCCTGGCTCAGCAGACGTCCCCGAGTGCTGCCTGTCGTAAGAGAACAACAGAGAGCGGAGCGGAGCGGAGCGGACTCGCGGTTCCGAGTCTCTGCCGAGCTGCCACCGAACAACGGAGATTCCCATCACCACGCCGACGAGGTAAACGCAATTACAACGCCGTGTTTTGACGGTGCCGCGTTGGGGATAGTTTCGGACACTTTACTTGGTTTTGGTACTTTATGGGCGCTAGCTGTTAGCACAATATCAGGAGATTAAGAGAGGGTTGGAGAAATATATTGCAATTTTTTTCCCCACGTTTGGGTCCGACCGTGCTGTGTCAAGGCAGACGTTTAACAGAAGGAGGCTGTCAGAAGAAACAGGAGGCTAGTTGGAGAGTTTGTTGTGTTTTTTCTCGTGTTAGCGGACTAGCCGCGCTGGCTAACTCGGTGTAAACAAACGTGCGGGCTGCCCCTCGCTGTGCCTGTGTTGTGTTCGTTTTATTCTTCTCCTTTAACTCGCCCGATGCCGTCACATACAAACACGGCACGACGTGGCATGACATGTTTTGACGTGGCGTGACGTCAGGCCCACTGGGACGCTCTTGTGTGTGCTGTGAAAAGTGCAGTGTGGCTTGTCAACAACAGGAGTGTGTGTGGAGTTTTTGGGCTTGTCTTTGTCTCCCTTGCGCCTGCTGTGACTGCTTGCACACCTCCAGAGGAAAGGTTAGTCTCTTTTTTTTTTTTTTTTTTTTTTTTTTTTTGCACTTCGTAACGTATGTGTTAACTATGATGTTGATCACATCATATCAGAGCAACCCTCCCTCAAACCCTAATCACATGCCATCCAGTGGCTGTGAGCAGCACAGATAATTAAAATGGATGCAAATTACAGGGCTGTTTCGGTCATTCGCAGTGTAGCTGCTCTATTTCTTGTACTGGCTTGCAGCACTGTCAATGTCTATTCTGCGTGTACGCCAAGTATGAACTCATGCCGTCAATATTTAATAACCTGGCCAGCCGATCGCCCGTTTGTCTCGAACTTCTGTCACAAACACCCAACTTGTTTTGTCTCGCGTGAGATTAGCACATGGATATTTCATGACGTGTTCAAACACATTTTGCATTTTTGATCTCATTTCGAGGGACTGCCAGTCTCGTTATTGTCAATGTTTCATTTTTTTGGGGGGGGGTTGATAAATGAATACGTTGCTATCGATGTGTCACGACGGATGAGTTACAATTGGCTGTATTTTTCAGTGGATTGGATGGAGTTACACACACACAAAATATACATTTGCAATTCTCTGGGCAAGTCGCACCCTGCTATGCATTTGTACATTTTGGCAGGAACCACAACTAGGGAAAGAAATGCCGCTAAACTTGGCTTTGAGAACTGTCATTACAGGGAAAGAGGAAAAAAAAGACACACAGAAGTCTTTCAAGATCTTTTAAGTCCAACCACAGCATCACAAATCCCTCCCGAAGCCCAATACGTGCACAAAGGTCCATTGTTATGCTCAAGGGAAAAGCAGAAAGCTCTTTTTTTTTCTATAATTGTAATGAGACGGAATTGGCGGTGTCAGCCGAAGCCGCGCTCAGATGTGTGAGTGTTTCATGTTGTAAAAAAGAAAGCGCTGATATCTTAATATAGAACGTAGCTTTAGGCTCCCTTGTCATCAGAGTACACTATTTTTATCGCCATGTGACCACTGACCACCTTTGAATTCCCACCCAGTGGCTCAGGGGAGCGAGAGAGTGACTGAGAGGGGGGGAACAACATTTCGTCGGAGACGTGCCAGCGCGTTGACCTTGTTGCTACTCGTGTGGCAGATTATTCTAGGACGTAACTTCTCTGAGAAAGCACTCTTTCTTAGTAATTGTGGTTGAAACAACCACAAACATAATGTCAAACTCTCGTACTACATCATCATAGTGAATTATCAGTGTTTGCTAGGACTCTAAAAGATCGGCTGTATTTATTAAAACTATGTCGCCACTCACGGTTAAAGTTTACCGTCAAACTAAACATTAAACAAAGAAAAATTTGAACTTTGTGTACTTAAAACAGCCACCTAACTCGAAGTCCACTAGCTTAGTGCTAACTCATAACGGCAAATGCCATAGACGGTGTAACATATAACAGCTACGTGGCAGTGTTATAACGCTTAAACCAAAATGCCACAGACGAGTTGAAGCACCGAGCAGCAACGTTGCGGCTGTTTATAAATCTTTTCTTTCAGAAGAAAGAGATGATCCATTATTGGGCTTTTGCTCAGCAGCTAAAGCCAATCAAATCAACCATTTTTTTTTTTTTTTTTTTGTCATGTGGAGACAGGACACGGAGGCAGAAGTGACAGCAGGTCCAACGTTGAAAGTGCGACATGCTTTGGGACAAGGGAGCGTTTTTATCTCAACAATTCTCGATTATCCAAGTTTGCATCAGATAACGGACTCGTTGCTCAAGACCTGAACGTAGCTTTAGGCTCCCTTGTCATCAGAGTACACTATTTGTCGTGTTTTCATCATGCGCAGTATGTTCACAGAGTCGTTAGATTGCACTTGCCCTTTGACCTGCTTTTTCTTCACTTTTTTTTTTTTAAGCGAGAGTAAAATCTTCCTTCCCCAAATGAGCACCCGCCGACGTGGTGTCGCCACCTGACTTTCATGAGTCATGTCTGTCTGTCTTCCCTCAGCAAGCATGCTATTGTTGTCTCGATTCCGAATTCTGTCTCGGAGCAGGAAAAAAAAGAAAAAATCAGCCGTTCGTTAACATTACTCCAAGCTAATCACTTTCTCTTCTCTATTCTGCTGGCCGCCAATAATTTTTTTTTTTAACCCCAATGTTTTTTTTTTTTTTTTAACCCCTCACCTTTTCTCCAATGACGGACAGTTGAGTGGACTCTTACGGAATTGTTCAGGTGTACCTAATATAATGTCCAGTACATCCTCAGCATTGCCGCTATCGATCCGCGCGTCAAATCAATGCAGTAGCTCGACAGCGTCAGCGGCTTGGGGACAATTTTTTGTGGTTATTAATGGCTTCACTATGGACCCCGGGGCAGGTTGAAAGTGCCCATTAATGAAGTTGACACTTGAACAATGTGATGTGCCCAAACCGGATGACGTTTTTATCAACCCGACGCAGCCCGAAACCTTCAAGATGTTCCCGTTGTGCGTCGGCGCTGTTCTTGCGCTGCACTTATCTTGGGAATTGATTTGACTTTGTCACAAGTGCCTCGTGTCTTCTATTTCCTCAGCTAATAAGAAAGAAAAAAAAAAACACTTTTCATTCTGACAGAAAAATGCAGGCAATTTTGGGGGTAATTTCACAAAGTGGAACGTTTATTTGCTTTTTCTTTTTTTCTGAAATCGTTTCAGCCCGAGTGAGCTTTGATTTTGAAATGGATTCAATGGGTTTGTGTCTCTCCAGCCCCATCCTGCACTTCACCCCAAGCGAGCACCCCACCGCCGTCCAGCGCTCGCTTCAAGCTTTTGCAGGGCGGAGGTCCGGTCCGGCGTTTCCAAGCTGGACGAAGGACAGGAGAGCGCGCCCGGGGGCCCGGCCTTCGTGCTGCGACACAGAACTTCCAGCCATGCGGCACAAACTGCAGATAGCGCACCGGCGGGAGCCCCTGAGAAGGGCTGCGCTTTTGCCACCTCAGGTTCTTCAGACGGACACCTCGGCGTCCTACGGTGCCACTCGCACAACGGGGTGAGTTGAGCCTCTTTATCTACGATTCTGAGCCATTGCAAGTGGATTCAGCAAGGCGCGTGCGTGCAGTCAAGACTCATTAAACACATTCGTCCTTGCACGTGCGCTTGGTGCACTCATACAAAGGCTGGCGTCCTGCCCCGCTCAGCGTTTATAAAAAAAAAAAAAAAAGCCATCACGTTTGGAGCCATTGAGCCGAAACACAATAGCGCAGCCGCCCGTGCATTGTGAGCGTTTGGGCGGTACCTGCCGTAACGCGACACGGACACCTGAGAGGACGCCGCCCGAGGGGCCCCCGCCCGACAGAGAGCATCCGGTTTAGCGGCCTTCAAGGCGTGACCTTTAAAAAAAAAATTTGCATTTGCAGGCGCAGGTTACAGTCTGAGGCATGGCACATTTATATATACACGTAAAATGTAATGTATTACATGCGCATCAACTGGAAACAATGTCCGCACATCCGCTCATTAATGAGAAACTTTGTTTTAAAATGTTGTTTTCAAGCATTGGAGTTTCCATTTACTTCCATCGATTGTGCAAGTCGTTCACTATTGTTGTCATGTGAAGCTTTCTTTCTTTGTCAAAAGCAAGAATCGAGCAGGCGCCAGCTGCATTTTATTATTTTGCATTTGAAGAACGCGTGTGCATGTGTGAGTCACATGTTGTGGGGAGCGGAGGAGGAGGAGGGGGGTTTACACTGTACAAGGGTGAACCTCCCCCCCACCCCCCGCGCCGTGCTGCGGCGTTGCCTCACTCTCGCCCTCCATTGGCCCATACCCACGTCACATGATTCTTTTTCTCCTAAAGTTCCACTTTCCCCGGAGATGGTGGCTTTTTAAAAATACTTTTTTAAATGATTGTGAGTAGACGCACAAAAAAAGTCTTTAAGTCTGAAGGCATGCTTGAAAGAGACATTTTGGAGTCATTTCTAGCAGTGCTTTCAACAACTACCAAAATTCAAGCACGTATACTAGACAGTACATAAAAAAAAGTATATACTGTAAGCATTGACAGAAAAATAGAATTATCAAGTTACGTTTTGAGGCGCCACATATACGCTTATGGTATATCATTTTTGTCATTGAACTACAAAGAACATATGATCGTCGAGGAAGAAGCGAATTTCACCAGCTGCTGCTGTAGCTGTATAATCGTTAGCCGAGTAACATCATTGCTGAGGTCATTTTTTAAAAATGTTTTCAGAAAACGAGAGCAAAACCAAAAAAAGTCAACAAATAAGAAGGTTCAGCCATCGGATTCAAGCTGACGTCACCCGACAAGGTCACGTCATTGGCCCGGAATTCATAAAGCTTCAAAAACAGCAAATGTGAAGTAAATCACTCGACATGCGTGCGAGCGCCTGTTTTTGTTGAATTTGGCCGATCACACGTGTACACACACCGGATCGGGTGCGTGCAGTTAGCCCGCCTGCAACGAGCACTCTTGTGTGTTTTTGAAGGTGTGTCTGGAAGCCAAAGAAAAAACAAGTGCACACTTGCAGCTCTCCTCCTTGGTTTCTCGTGCATGTTTATATTCTGGAGTCCACCTGATTAGGCCCACCCTAATCACGCTTGATGCTGAATGAAAGTAATTGATCTCACGGTGCCATCCGTACGCGTATCTAACGGGGTTATACATAAAATAGGACAACATTCGGTGGTGGAATTCGAGACGTGTTATACAAGCTGGTTAAAACACAGTTTTGGTTGCATAAGGAGGCAGCAGTGGCGTGTTGCAGCCCCAGGAGTTGTTTATTGTCCGTAACTCAAGCAGATAAGGACAATTTCACGTTGCGTAAGTGTAAAATTGACCCATAAAAAAAAACAAAACATATTTGTCGTCCGGCCTGCCCCTCACAAAATGCGGCGTGTCAAACAAAGTGCGCCTCGAGAATTGCATTGGAAACAGAAAAAGGAGACGTGTTTTGCAGATGTTTTTCAGCACAGCCACAGAGTCGAGCCCCCCCCCCGACCCCCTTGGCAGCCACGCTCACCGAGCTGATACCCGGGCAGCGGCCTGACATCACATCCGGCTGTGGGCGACTTTTGATGCCAGATTTTTTTTGCACATGCTCGCGACACGCTGGTCCAGTGTAGCGCGCGGTTCCTCGAGGCCTCCTGGCTTTGAAACATTTTTTTTTTTAAATTGTGCTTGCCTTTTACATGAAAATAATATTTATGAACTGATTGTTCTTCGGAATTTCCCATTGATTAATTACTTGGATTTAAAAATAAAAAGACTTTTGCGTTATTACCCACAACGTGGATGTGAAGTGCAGATAGTATTTTTGTCCACTTGGGGTCGCCATTCTCGCATTTTAACTTTATTTGTGACGTTTGCAAATGCAGTGACAATCTGTGGAAAATGAAGGATTTTGCCTCAAGTCTCAAATGATTATTATTTAGCCGCATGAACCCTTGCAGTCCTGCTTTTAATGGAAGCTTTCACTAAATCCCAGACCATGGCGAGTCCTCCTGGACTAGACCTCTCGTGTCTGCCCAGGACATCCAGTCCTCTTGTCACCATGCACGGCTGCGTGTGCACTTCACTGACAACTGGCAGCATCTGGAGTGCGGCGTGCGCCTCTGTCACGAAATTGCACACGCGACGATGAATGTGGCCACACAGACGGCAAATTAACGACGCGTCCGCCTTTATTGCGGCAGATTGACGAGACACGCTTGCGTCCGCGCCTGTCCTGGCAGATCACCTGCGAACTTCGCCCGCTTTTGTGTTCCAGGGTCTCCCGACGTGCGACAAGGTGAGGAGAAAAAAGGAGGAAGACGGCCGAGGAGAGGCGGAGGACGAGGGCCGGGACGATCGGAGCAGCGACGAAGGCTTCATGGGGATGACGCCGCTTCTGCAGGCGCACCACGCCATGGAGAAGATGGAGGAGTTTGTGCACAAGGTCGACCCCACCCTCTACACGTCATCCTGCCTTTCGAGTCCGGTTTTCGTCATGTTCCAGTCTGGCTTTTGTCACCAGGTGTGGGAGGGGCGGTGGCGCGTCATCCCGCACGACGTGCTCCCCGACTGGCTGAAGGACAACGACTTCCTGCTCCACGGCCACCGGCCGCCCATGCCTTCGTTCCGCGCCTGCTTCAGGAGCATCTTCAGGATCCACACGGAGACGGGAAACATCTGGACACACCTGCTAGGTCGCTCATGCACACAAGTTGAGAAAAGAAAGAGATGAACAAAAGTTTTGGCTGGTGTGATTCTGACGCCGTTCATGTCCGTCTCCCCCCCCAGGCTGCCTTTTTTTCCTCTGCCTGGGGCTGATGTACATGTTCCGACCCAACATGTCGTTCGTGGCGCCGGTCCAGGAGAAGGTGGCCATCGGCATGTTCTTCCTGGGCGCCATCCTCTGCCTGTCCTTCTCGTGGCTCTTCCACACCGTCTACTGCCACTCGGAGGGCGTGTCCAGGGTCTTCTCCAAGTAAAAAAACAAAACAAAATAATTCAATATACAGTATACATTTTTGAAGAAAAAAGAAAACTTTTTAGCCTGAAATAGGCTGCAAAAGAACTTTTTACACCATGGGTCTTCATTTTAAAGGTCAAGTGTCATCCCGATAACCATTCAAAGTTTATACGAAAAAAATAAATATGAGCGGAGAGGGCGTCATCCGTGCGCAAAGTTGCAGAAGTGTCATTCGACATCCAAGTGGTCGCCATATTGGCTGCATTTACCACACCCCGGACATTCGCCTACGATGGGCCCTTTAAATCCAATCAGATTCATTTTGAGTAGAAATAAGATATTTGACACTGACTGCGGCCGCTCTGGATGAAGATTTTCACTGACACCTGCAAGACAAATGACAAACACAAAGCCCTCAAATGAAACTCGTTTGCAATATTTGATGTAAAACTATGTAACTGCACACTGTAGTTGTAGAAATGGGCTGTTATTATTACTAAGTAACTCACAATTGCGACAGATAGCCACTGATAGTGACTGAGGACAACTTGGCTTGGTCTTAGCCAGCAGTAAAAAAAAATCCAGAACTGATCTGGGGAAGGACTGTACATGATCCATAATTCGTCTACAAATGGTCTTATTTTTTGCTCAATACAATGAAATTGTCAATCATTTTCAACACCATCAATTTTTTTGGGTCAATCATTGATTGCATTTGAAAATTTGCCCCCTTGACCTCTAACAAAAGTCTCCACTAACGAATGATTCAGATTAAGAAAAGCCTCCCCGGAAATTTTTTTTGTCTCTAATTACGAAAGAAATTCAGGATACACAAAAAAAAAAAAAATGGTGCTGGATTCCACCGAACGTAAACATCCTGTATTTTGCTTTGAAAGTGGCGCGATAGAATCAGAATCAGCGTTTTTAGCCAAATACGTAACAGCGCACAGGGAATTTGTCTCAGGTAGTCGGTGCCGCCCCGGTACGACATTCAGAACATGGTACAAACAAATTAGCAAGAACAAAGAACAAGAGAGATTCAGTTACAGATGCGCAGGATGCAGTCTTCTTCGTTTCGAACTAATACTGAGATTTTGAGGTTTTACTTTTTTTGTCCGTGTGGGAGGGAAGCACAACAATCGCCGATGAACTTTTCAACCCGGGAGAAAATTCTCCAAAATAATGCCGCGCTGACCCCCCCCACATTTGACCAGGCTGGACTACAGCGGCATCGCCTTCCTGATCATGGGCTCGTTCGTGCCGTGGCTCTACTACTCCTTCTACTGCTCCCCCCAGCCGTGCATCATCTACCTGCTGGTGGTGTGCGTGCTGGGGCTGTCCGCCATCACCGTGTCCCAGTGCGACTTCTTCGCCACGCCGCAGTACCGAGGAGTCCGCGCAGGTACCGCCCGGCTTTTCCTCCCCTGAGGTGTGACTTTTGTTTGTTGGTGGAATTTAACCTTCGTCCTTCCTCGCTCCAGGCGTGTTCGTGGGCTTGGGTCTGAGCGGCGTGGTGCCCACCCTTCACTTCGTCATCAGCGAGGGCCTGATCCGGGCCACCACCATCGGGCAGATGGGCTGGCTCCTACTCATGGCCACGCTTTACATCACCGGAGCGTGCCTGTACGCCGCTCGCATCCCGGAGAGGTTTTTCCCCGGCAAGTGCGACATCTGGGTGCGTGTCACGCACAAACGCCGCACGATTTCCCTTCCTCTTTCGGCAGCCCCTTCCCCCGCTGACAGCGTCCCCCTCTGTGTGTTGCAGTTCCACTCTCACCAGTTGTTCCACATCCTGGTGGTGGCGGGCGCTTTCGTTCATTTCCACGGCGTCTCCAACCTGCAGGAGTTTCGCTACACAGCCGGGGCGGGTTGCACCGACGACGGAATGCTCTAACGCGCAGGTGGTCGCTTCCACCTTACTACAGGGAGCCGTCTTTATTTTTTCTTTTTCTGTTTTGTAACGAAGCGCACAGTCAACCTGCCGCCCTCCCCGGAGGACAATGTGGCTTGTCGTGTCGCAGGAGGGCCTGACAGGGGGCGCCATTTCAAAACTGACCTTCTCCTCTCAAGCCACTTTGTGAGAGCTACACTAAATACGAGCTGGGACCTCTGGAATATAACCATCCATTTCCTCTTGGAGATTTTCATGATTTATATCGCAGAGGAAGCGTCTTTTTTTTTTTTTTTTTTTTTGAAGAAAAAAAATATATTTTGGGGTGTTTGTATGAATGCTGTTTTTTCTAATTCAAACCTAAGAGCATTCATATAAAAAAATGTACTTGAATATCTTCCTTGATTGCGACGGTTGCAATGGGGACTTCTACGGGGTGTCACTTTTAGATAAAAAGATTTTTTCCATGTAAATAAGATTTCTAAATTTGGGTTATAGATTTGTATAAAATATATATATTAAAAGGAACAAAAAAAACACTAAGGCGAGGTCGAGGGTGCCGCGGTTGGAACGATTATTCTTATTTCATTGAATATGCAAGGAGATGCGTTGAAAAAATCTCCGTCACTTTTTTTCCACCTGCAAAACGGGAACTTTTCTCAACGTTTTGCTGCGCGTCCAACTCAGACCTCGTGCGAATGTTTGCGCTTGAAACCAAATCAAAGATTAAATGAGAGAATATTTTTAATATTTAGGCATTTACATTCATTGTCTCTTTGCTGCCAATTTTTTTTTTTTTTAATTTGAATGCCTTTTAGTCGGAACCTAATAAATCAGCACATTTAAAACACATCCCAACAATTTGACCGAATGATTGAAAAGAAAATTGATTTGTTCACATGACATATAAGTCTTCTATTGTTGCAATAATTTTTTTGTCTGTTTTTGACATCATCACGTTGTTGATGATTGGCAAGTGTCTTCAATATGATCTGTTTGCTTGACTCACGATGGATTTTATTGTTTACCATCTATTAATTTATTGCATTTTTGGATGGCAGAATATTTGTATGCTGATGCGCACTTTGCATCGTGAGAGGTGTGTTTGCTTCAGACCTTTACATCTGCTTTATTGTTCTAATAAAGATGATTTGTTAATTCTCCAGCTGTGGCATTGCCTCATTGGGAAGCGGATGCTGACGACATCACAAACGTAGTAAAGTTTTGCTCATTTATTTGTATAAAATTTATTTGACGGATGAACACATTTTAAGACAGTATTAGTATATTACCATTTAAAAAAAAAAAAAATCATTTTCTTCTGACTGCTACCTATCCAGTAATGTCAATCTAGTGAGGAGGGGGGCGGAATCTTTATCCGGAACGAAGATTTTGGCGTCCGTTGGCCTGGACGGTTTTTGTTGTCGTACACAAAGCAAACCTGTTTACAGCTGTACGTGTCGAGGCAAAACTTGCAATTTTTCCCAAAATAACAACTTCGAAAAGCATAACTTTTCCTTCACTTGACGCTGGGATTGGTTTTAGACGTCTTATGTTTCGGGGTAAGTGTTAACACGGCTTGCTTGTCCAGTCCAATTAATTTTAGTTAGCAGGTGTCAGCCGCGATTTCAGCCAACATTTTATCGTGACCTGACCTTTTTATCACTGACAAAAAACGTTTCATCTTTAAAATTAACATTTATCTTCAGACGATTAACTTTTGTTGGTGACCTCTGGAGTTTGTACACAAACTAGGGATGCACCTAACTGGGGGGCAACATTGCATGGCAACATTCTTACGTTAAAAATGTCAAAGTGAATGACATAAAATGGCGAAAATATAAAAGTTCATCAACACAAAATGGGTGTTTGGATCCCTGAGAGACTACCTGTACTAACAGATGCCTTAACTGTAAGGGGAAAATGTTTTCAGTTATTACCTAAATAATAATAATTTCAAATAAATAGTTACCCACGTGCACGAAATGGAGGGCTCGGAAGGGTGAACCGCAATATAGCAGGCGTCGACTGTACACTAACATCGCAGCAGACACTGTGATGTGTTAGGCATATCATGGTGTATTGGAATATTGTGCAGCCCAAGTATGCATGGGGGGGGGGGGGTTCTCTACTCACAACTCATGACATTGACCACTCCCACGAAAGCCATAACAGTGACAATGCAAGACCGGTGGTGCACCAAATATTTTGTCCATTTCAGACACTTCATTAGCAATGCATACGGGGCGGGGCAAAGTTGCCGACCACTTCATTAGGTACCTTCGGGAGAAGTACGTTGGCGAGCGCGAGTCCTCCCAAGGCGAGAACTGTTGAGCCTCGAACACGAACCGAGGACGTGCAGACATTCTCTCGGAAGTGGCCACCTTGCCGCCTTTTCGCTAAAATGGAAATCAGGCGTTCTTCAGAAAGTCCTCCCCCGACTCCCTTGTGGAAGTTCCCCGTACTTGTGTGTTGCTTTCACTCTTTTGTCCCGTTGAAAGTTAAAATCGGGAGACTTTGAGTCTTTTTGTATCAGTTTTGGGGAAGCTTGCTTTGGGTTTTTCCCCTTGTTTTGCACAGCATGTTTAAATCACATGGTCCAAGATGATTATTAAATATGAAGTCATTCATTTGTCTTTCATTTCTGTATTCATTTACATGTAACTTTTTGGGGTTTTTTTTGAATGAGAAGTGAGACCCGCAAAAGAAAGTGACTGACTTTTTTTTTTTTTTGGTTTTCCTGACAGGATGCAGGCGGTTTGAAGCGGACACGCGTCCGACAGACGCAAAGTGGCGGCACACGTGGACGGACGGGTCTGCGCGACGATGACAACGAGGACGACCTGCATTTGGGCAAGTGCGCTTCCTGTTTTCATGCAGAGGACGCCATGTTTTTTAGCTTGAGGAGGCGTGGGATGTCACTCTGCCGTTTCTCGGTGTGACCTTTGACCTCTGCTTCTCGTGCTGGACAACACTCACGCGCATTAAAAACATCATTCAGCGCTTTTGAACGTTTGCTTTGAAATGACATTGGCACGGCACAAATGTTTTTTTTGTAGGGGGGTAAAATATGGCCTTATTTTTCCAAGTTGGATCAAAATGTTTTTTTTTTTAAAGCTGTTAAAATAATTCTAGTTTCAATATAATTATGAAAAAAAGTTGCTATTATCTGAATTTTTTTTTGCAGCTCTGCTTTTTTAAAATTTTCTCCCCTGTGCTGACCCCTTTTGGGGGTAATCCTGAGGCGCACAGCACCGATAAATCTGACGATCACAAATAGGTCAACGTTCGGTTGGTTTCACGGTCTTCAGACGTTGAATTTGGTTTCAAATGACTTGGGATTTGAATCCCGCTTTGATCCCCATTTTAAAATCAATCTATTCATTTGACAACCCGCTTATCCTCACCAGGGTCACAAGAGTGCTGGCACTCGGAGCGAGTCACCGGGTGAGTTTCAACACCATCACTGAGTGGGAATCGAGCCCACGCTGCCCGCACTGAAGTCAGGCAAGGGTACCACTACACCATCAGCGACACTTTTGTTTTCCTGGCGTGTTACGTGAGTTAAAAATGTGATGATGTTTAATGTCGCAGCCAGCCTGAAATTCTTTTGGCGATGGTTTCAGCTTTCTTCAGTTGTTTTGAGGACTTTTGTTCCATTTTTTTTTTTTTTACACAAAGGAAAAAATACGGAATCCAACCTCCAAACGAGCCAAGGTGGAAATAGTCAAGTGGTCTACAGACTTGCCTTGTGTTTAGCTTGGCTTGGGTTCAATTCCCTCTTTAGCCTCCATTTTCTCTCCTTCAATGTTTGCATTTCTGCATCCATGTAGAGAAGTGAGGATCGAACCCGAGGCCCCCTGAACCCGAGGCAAAAATTCTACACCACTTGCCTCTTTTATATGAGTTTCTGTGCTCTTTATCAGTCCTATCTAATTGGTGCAATTTTTTTTTCCATCTTTCTCTTTCAATTTTTGTACTTTCTCCTGGATTTGTATTTGGATAGCAGATAGTGAGGTTCACCTGAACAAGAGGCACATTTGTAGTTGCGCTGATGTACCAGAAGGTGGCAGCATTGTATCATGTCTTGAGCTGGCCACTTTTCGGTTCAAAATTGGACGTAAAAAAAAAAAAAAAAAAAGTGCGCAGGAAGAGGCAGTAGTTTGTGGCATGTGCTTTATTTGGGCAAAATATTCGTTTCACGTATAAAAATAACATCTGATGAGTACATTCACGCATTCTCATGCAATTTACAGCGAGGCCGTCGTGCCTTTGGACTTTTGCCGCTCTGAAAAGGATGACGGGTGAGAGACACGATGCACGTCAAGCAATTCTTAAGTGGCAGTTCGGAAAAAAATAATCACAGGCATTTGGGCATAACTGGGGAAATCGGCTTCGTTGACGTCATTTTAAAAGATAATTGGCCATGTCCGGAAAGGCGGGTTTACTTTGAAGTCCCGATTGGTACGCGTACGCCGTGCGCGGGCTCTTCAATGAGGCGCCGGGCCGGAAGTCACCCCCCCACCCCCCTCCCCCCGACAGAAACACACTGCAAACGATGGAAAAACTCATAAAAGTTCCTTTTCAAAGACGAGACAAAAAAAAAAAAAAAAGCGCGCCCTCCGCGTCACTTCCTCCGGCCGATCTGGGCGAGCAAACGCGCGTTCTCGGCCGCTTTCTCTCGCTGCTTGCGGGCTTTGACCATTTCGAAGATGACGTTCATGATGTTGGTGGGCACATCCAGGGACAGCGTCACCCCGCTCCGCCGCTCGTCCTGGCCGGCCCCGCCGCCCCGGAGCTTGGCCCGGCTCTTCAGGAAGCGCGCCTTGGCCCCGGCGCCGTAAGTCCTTTTCTCCCGACTCGCGGCGGAGTCGGCGAGGTAGTCCGCGGGGGACTGCGGTAGGGAGCCCCAAGCGTCCTCCGGGGAGATCCCGCCGGGCGCCCGGCGCTCGCACAGGACGTCGGAGCGGCCGCGGGCCAGACGGAGGCACAGGTTGGAGGAGGGCGAGCACAGGACTGAGAGCAGCAGCAGGGTCTTCAGGGACGACAGCATCGCGTGGGGGGTAGTGAGGGGGGGTTTCTGTTGGGGGGGAGCACAAGTTGCAGGATACTTCATTAGGTACACTTGCAGTCTATGCAATTGCAACCATGACAAACGTTGCTAAAACTGGTATGATTTTGAAGCTTTTTTAAAAAAAAATCTAATTAAGTGTACCAAATAATAAATATTGACTTTGGGATGCAGTCTCAATTTCAGCGTCACATGTCAAAGCATCAAACGGTTGCAACTTACCGCAGTCGGAGCAAACAAACGGCAGCCGCAGGCTTTCCAAAATAAACTCTCCACAATCTCGACGGCGCGAGCGAGCCGCACTTTGTACCTTGGTTTCCCACCGCCTCCCATTTAGTAGCCGGCGTGACGTCGTCCACTTGACGCAATCGGCTGCCACGCCCCCCCCCCCAACCCCCCCTCAGAAACACCCACCGTCTTTGGTCCCCTCATTCAAGCTGCTTGAATTCAGCACCAGGGACAGCGCCATCACTCCACATCAGCTGCTTGCACAAATGTTGAATTTACAAGAAGAATTATTTTATTTTGAACATCAAAACAAGACTTCTGAATAGTACAAGGAAAAAAAAAACTTCCAAAGTACAGTTGAGTTATATTTAACTTTCTAGCTCAACACATTTAACCTTACAGAATTTTTTATTTATTTTTTTTTTTAAATCTTGGTGCCAGGGAACGATGTTGGAGTTAGTCGAGTTGCTTCACTTTGACAAAAGTTGTGCTTTGGCGGCATCTTTGAAGCCTTTTAAGGGGGATGTTGATTACTCACAAATTTGTGTGATTTGGCGGGGGGTCTACGCAACAGTTTATGCATGACTCAGCACGTCGTTCTTTTCAAGTTTCGAGGGCACGCGAAGCGCCTCAAGCCGAGGAGCCAACGGTTGACTCAACCCTATTTAAACGTATTAGCGGGTTTTTGGGGGTGTCGATCACGTCGGCGGAGAGGTAAACGAGCGCGGCGGTGTAGATAAACACGCCGAGGCGGCGCGACAGGCGTCCTCCCTCGCCAACTGGGCGGTCGGGGACAACTTACTCCTCTTCAACTTTAATGACGGGGACACTTTGCGGCTGTTTTCGGGCTACTCGTGACATCACAAACTCGTTACGGCTTTAGTCAGAAAGTGGAAAATGCGTGCGCAGTCGCTCCGCTCAAATAAGGCGGATTTTCGTTTCACGTGACGATGAATGTCCAACACTCGGCATCTTGACGTCAAGCCACGTGCGCTTTCCCCGCGTGCGGTCAGATCACGAAAGCGACCGTGGGTGCGTCACGACTGTGACCGTTTAGCGGAAAGACGCAAGTGAGGTGCCGCGGCAACTGGTTTTGTTTTGAAAGACTACCTAAAAAGGAATAATATTCAATGTATTTTTCAGGTTCTGTTTTGTAAAGTGCTTTTTAAGTTAAGTTGGAAGATGAAATTGGATGTAAAACAACAGAAAGCCTGAAGAGTGACGCATCTCCTCTCCTTAGCGTGACGAGCGAATCAGAATCAAAGCGGGCGGGGGCCCACGTCATAAGCCCCCACCGACCCCCACTCCGCCCATCAGGAACGCGGGATGCTGAACACAAAAGGAACACGTGATACGCATATAATATTCATCAAATGGACAGTATATAAATAAGAATCCTGATATGTACGGTCCACAAAATTGCGTCATGTCCAGGCGCCGTCGTCATCTGTGAAAGCGCAATCGTGTTTTAATAAAAGTCAGCGGATTTTTAACATTTTCTTCCCCCCCACATCTTACCTTCTTGGCGGCGTCTCCCGGCCATCACGCAACGACTGCGGCACTCTCGCCGCGACGGGAAGCGGTTGCGGTTGCCGCCGCAGCCGCCGTACACGAAGGGACGGCACTCGCCCGCCGCGGCGTGGAAGTACCACAAGAGGGCGTAGTCGGAGCACCCGCCCTCCGACACGGGCTCCAGGCATGCCTCGGATCCTGGAGGGGCACAAAGCAAGTCGTTCACCAAATGTATGGAATGGTATTGCGTTACATTTCTGGGCGAAAATCTGTTCATTAAATATACAGTTGCTTTTGGAAATTAACTGCTTATTATTGGGTTACGTCAAACATTCATGGATTCTCTTTTATTGATCGATTTCAATCAAGTTATGACTCAGATGACGGCTTGGAAACAACAGTAAACAAGAAACGTAAGAAGAAGGGGGGCGGGGGAGACTCACCAGGGGAGCTCGTTCCAAAAACTCGTCTTTTTTCTCTCTGGAGCGTCTCCGCGGCATCTAAAACAAAAAGCAGGGAAGTTTTGCAGATTTCACATTATTTCTTCCAAAAATCACGCAAGCGGAACTCCCCGGAAAATGTTCTGAAACAATTTTACCATTTTAGCTCAGGACGCGGTGTCCAGAAACGCAACTCAACTCCTGACATGCACGAGTTGCGTAAGCGCAATTAAACGGGCAGCGTAATTAGAAGTAAAAGTTAATTTTGTTCAAGCGATGTGTCATTGAGCGGGGCAATGGCAGCCTTTTGATGGCAATAAATTGGGCTGCTGATTGATTGTGCGCCGCGGGGGGGGCGTTCGCTAATGAGCAGGCCTGAAATGTGCCACCGCTTCTTGCGTCACGTCGACCCTCGGCGTACTTTTTTTTCCCTCTTCTTCTGACAACAAGGCGCTCGCTCACCAGTGGCGTTCGGCGGGAACCCTCCCCGCGTCTTCGTCTTTTCTTCCGCGTCGCCGCCGTAGTAGTCTTCCTCGTCGATGTCAGCGGGCGCGGGCGGCCCGTCGGGATCCGCCGACCTCACCGTCAACTTGTACGCCACGCCTGCAGCCACACGCGCAAACGCCTTACAACGCAACACTTTTTATTTTGCTGCAGTTGAATTTTCGCCAGTGGATGCAGCACTTCATCACCCCGAGTCGCGCGTCCCCTTTAACTGTCCTGTGTGTGTGTGTTTATGTGCGCGTTGGAACGTCTACAATGGTGCTGCGGCGCGTGTGTTCCTCTGACAGAACACAACAGATGGGCGCGCACACACGGGTGCCGCGTCGCCGCCGCACGAGCTCGTGCGCGCGCATGCGCACAGCGCACACCCACGTGGGCGCGTTTTGGCTCCGCGGCAAATGAGACGGGAGTTCACCGTGTACTCGTGACACCATTACGTGCGTGCGCACTCACCGCACTTGTCGTTCACCTCCCGGGCGACGAGCTCCTTCACTTCATGAGCCTTCACACACAAGAACGTCATCGTTGTGCATTGTCGAGAGATGTGTGCGTATGACACGCACGTGTGGGTGGTGGTGATGGTGGAGGTGGGGGGCACATACCGAGAGGCCGGGCTCCCCCTTGTCGCCTTTGGCTCCTCCGATTCCCAACGCACCCTGCAGGGACACGCACGTGCAAATGCTCGTGTGTTTATGTGTGCGTCGACGAGTGGTGACGCGCACTCACAGTCTGGCCTCTGAGTCCGGGGGTCCCGGGCGCCCCTCGTTGACACGGCGGCGCTTTTCCTCTCCGGCCTCGCTCGCCCTTATTTGGAAGCACACGCAGGCTGAAGACGTCTCTTACCCAGCGTGACACGCCCAATTATGGCCATTGTGGCAATTTTTCTTCTTATTAGAGGAGTTCAGACACACCGTGGGCGTCCTCACTGTAGCTGGAAGCAGCTAATTGACGACTGTTGGACTACTTTTGACACCCAAACTTAACTTTTGTTATTAGATTCTTTTGACACAAGTATGTAAATACAATGATTAAGTGGTATTATGCAGAAAAACAAATGTTTTCATCCCCTTGTTGTACCTTGGCTCCTGGGTCGCCCCGGGATCCCGGGCCCCCAGGCGGTCCTCGGCCTCCATCCTTTCCAGCTCTTCCCGCTGACCCCTTGAATCCGGGGAAGCCTGGGAAACCGGCTGCACCCTACAGGCCAGAAAACGCTAACTTCGAACTTTCATTCTGATAATTTCCATGTTAACTTCTACTCCCCTAATTGCCGTATTAATGTTGCTGTCATCACATTTATGTAGCGTGCAAACCTTTTCCCCTTTTCCTCCCGAGTCACCGTCGATGCCGTTCACGCCGGAGTTGCCTTTGTCGCCCTGATGCAAAGTTTGTTTGTAAACATCCGTCACTTCAAGGGTTTGCTCAGATCTGGTGTTTTGCATTGTTTGTGAGCGCTCTGTTGAATGGATGCTGAGTTAAAAACGTCAATTCTCACTTTCCGTCCGGTGAGTCCGTTCAAGCCCGGTACGCCGAGGGCGCCGGGTGAGCCGCCGTCCCCCTGTTGAAAAGCCATTTGAAAAGTTCTCTCGGAGCACTGATGAGCCGAAGTAAAACCGAAAATATGTTCGTGAATAAGAGGGGCGGAGGACGAAGAGTGAAGCTCCAGGGAGAAGAGATAGCGAGGGTGGACGACTTCGAATACTCGGGGTCAACAACACAGAGCAATGGTGAGTGTGTGGTAAGGAAGTGAAGAAACGGGTCCAAGCGGCGTGGAACAGTTGGCGGAAGGTGTCTGGTGTTCTATGTGACAAGAGTATCCGCTAGTCTATAAAACAGTGGTGAGGCCGGCCATGATGTTCGTATTAGAGATGGTGGCACTGAAGAGACAACAGGAAGCAGAACTGGAGGTGGCAGAAATGAAGATGTTGAGGTTCTCGCTCGGAGTGAGCAGGTTGGATAGGATTAGAAATGAGCTCATCAGAGGGACAGCCAAAGTTGGATGTTTTGGAGACGAGGTTTGAGAGAGCAGACTTGGATGGTTTGGACATGTTCAGAGAGAGAGAAAGAGAGAGAGAGATAGTGAGTGTACTGGTAGAAGACCAAAAAAGAGCGAGACGAAGACCAAAGAAAAGGTTGATGGATGTTGTGAGGGAGGACATGAGGACAGTTGAGGTGAGAGAGGAAGATGCACTGGAAAAGATCACACGCTGTGGCAACCCCTAACGGGACAAGCCGAGAGGAAAAGAGGAAGAAGAGCAGCACTGATGAGTGGGGGACTCCACGACAAACCTTTTCGCCGTCGAGCCCGGGACTGCCAAAGCGTCCCGGAGTGCCCCGGAAGCCCTTCTCTCCCTTGGCTCCCTTCTCCCCCGGCGAGCCCGTCCCTCCCGAATCCCCCTGCAAGCGTCAAAACAACAAGATGCTAAACGGTCGAGATATGAAGAGACGATCGCAAGCACGTCGTCTCGCAGGTACCTGACTGCCCTTCTGGCCTTGCAGTCCCAGGTCTCCTTTGTCGCCCTTGGTGCCGTTCACCCCGTCACTTCCGGGATGACCCTTAAGAAAAAAAATGACATCATGCGCAGAGGCTGACATGTAATTTGGTTTGCGTTCAGTCGGTTTTCTTTTAAAAATTTTTTTTACCATGACTCCAAGGTCGCCCGGTTCGCCCGGATCTCCCTGGAGAAAGACAGTTTTACGATTTGAAATCACGTTCAAAACACCGTGACATCACGGGAGAGTCAACAAACCTTCTGACCGCCCGGTCCTCGAATGCCAAAGCGTCCCAAGGCGCCTTTGGTACCCGCATCACCCTTGACGCCCTGAAAAAAAAAAAAAAAAAACAACTCATTTTAGGGCGTAGGAGAACATCAGGTTCATCGTACCTTAACACCAGGTGGGCCGTCTTCGCCCTTCTCCCCTTTATCGCCTTCAAATCCGGGAGAGCCTCGCTCACCCTGAAACAAACCCAACAGAGAACATCTCAGCCATTTGTCCGGTGCTGGGAAACCGGTAGGGGGCGCTCACCGCGTCGCCTTTGGCGCCCTTAAATCCACGAGGCCCGTGAATTTGAAGGTCACTCCCCTGCAGAGAGGAATACAAACGGTATGCGTACAAAACGTTTGTTTGCCCGATAGCTGGCAAATGTCCAAAAAAAAAAATACCCGTTCTCCTCGGAGTCCTTGCAACCCACGTTCACCCTGGTGTTGTTACACACAGAAAATAATCATAAACAAACGTCACGATGATGCCAGTGAGAACATTGTATGTGTGAACCTTTACCTTTGCGCCTTTATAGCCACGTAAACCTTTGGAGCCCTAAAAACGACGGAGGGTGTCGATTATTTTCAAAGTTTCACATTCGTGGAAAGCAAGCAAATGAGAAGCCTGGGAAAAAAAAGAAAGAAAAAGAGGCGCTCACGGCAAGTCCCGGGCTTCCCGCCGCACCCGGGGCCCCTTTCTCGCCCTGCAATTGAAGTCGTGAGCGACGTCGGCAGCGACTCATCGTCGGTGACGGCGACGTTGAGTCACGAAATGAGAAACCAAATCACCGTTTTTCCAGGGAACCCGTTCAACCCCCGAGGGCCCGGCTCTCCCGGGACGCTCTCACCCTAGGGCGGACACCCGCATTTTAGCGATTGCTGTTGACGTCTTCCTCGTCGAAACCGAGTTACCTTTTGGCCTTTTGGTCCGGGCCCGCCGGGCGATCCCTGGATCACAAAAGAATCACGTCATCAGAAGTCCGCCGGAAGTCACGCTTCGACACTTTGCTCCGAAAGGCTTTCGGGGGAACTGGAAAAGTCACCCTCGGCTCTCTCGGTTGTTGCAAATTAAAGTCGGAAGGTGTAAATCTAAGCTCCTAACGGGCATAAAACGTAGACGCGCTTACGTCAGGTCCCGGCGCCCCCGGGGGTCCCGCACCTCCCGGTGTTCCATTTTTGCCCCTTTTCCCTCGGTCGCCCTGCATCGACACAAACGCACAGCGAACACCTCGTGCATCGTTTTCAAAGGTGGGGGGGGGGGGGGGGACACGACTTGCCGTCCTACCTCTCGGCCGGGCCGGCCGGGGTCCCCCCGGGGTCCCCTGACGCCCGGGGACCCCCCCGCGCCCGGGCTCCCGTGGATTCCTTGGATTCCCTGCGCGCCCGGCGGCCCCGCCTCTCCCGGTTCGCCCTGAGTTGATGAAAAGCAACTCGCTTTTATCTTGGAACGCAGACGCTTGTTTTTCCATAACAGGTTATGATTCAGGTGCCAAATGCGTGAGAATAACAACTTTCCAATTATGTGCAAAGTCCCTCAGCTAATTAAAAACTAAAATAGAGATGAGACTCAAATTCAATCAGCGTGGAAGTGATTATGTTGTAAAAAAATAAAATAAAAAAATCCCCCCATTCCTCCCAACGAGGCTTGTCACCTTGTTGCCGGGCGGCCCGGCTTGACCCTCGGGCCCTCGGTGGCCGGTGCCCGGCTCTCCCTGCGCACAGCGCTTCAATGACAATCGTGCCGGGCGGATAGAATCGTCAACGGCGTCCGTACGAGCGTGTCGAGCGCACCTTTTGTCCTTTCTCTCCGACGTCCCCCTGCGGGCAGAAAGCCGAGCACGGGAAAGTCAAACAGCACCTTGACGTCGTTCAAATTGGCCAACGCGAAGGGAGCGGACGCACTCGTCGCCGCTCTTCAACAAGGGGAATTATTCATGCGAGCGCTTCATTAAATCGAGCCGGCATCAAACGAGCGGGAAGGCCGGACGGCAGCCCAGCGGTTCCCCCCGGCTCTGACGCAACGCGGCCAACGTGGGCGAGGGGCGTCGACGACGCGTTTGGGGACGCTTGCGCGCGACTTTGTGTGCAACTTTTAGGGATGCTCAACAACATTTGTCACTGCGAGGATGAATTGAATTTTTTGTTGGTCCCTTAAAATAAACATCTTGAGGCGATATAATCCCACACGGCTGGGGCGGAGCTGGGACGCTCATTTTTATACGTAACAGATGACTTTGGGCCTGACCATATGTATTTGGGACAAAAATATGAAACTGAGGATAAAGCATATTTGGACACACAAAGTTGACATCCCAAAACGATATACTGTACATTCTTCCAAGGATGATGTCTTACTTTGCAACGCTTGGGTTGCAATCACGTGATTATCGCCGCCATTAGCTAGCTAGCAAGGCGTTGCAGACATCTCCATGGCAACGTCCACAGAGTCATGTGTAAGCGGCGAGCGGCGGATGTTTTCTGCCTACTTTAATCCACTCAATGTCGCCAAAACTAGATATGTACAGAAGATTAAACTCTGTGAAGATATCGATCCGTATTCTGTCCAAAACGACGTACTTTCAAAGGATCTGACTTCCCTGAAGTAGAATATCCGGACACTAGAAATCGTACCGCTTACAAAATGATCAGAACAGACTTTCAAATAACCTTGTGTTACTCGAGTTCCGTTCAGCTGTGTCGTATATTTGCGAGCCACTTTTCTCGCCGTTTTTTTCGATAACGTCATTGCATCTTCTACTTCAGGCAATCCAACCTTTGGAACACAGAAAAATCGCTTCCCAATGTCTCTGTTTCCGCGATTTCCACATCACAAAAATCTGGCGTGATGACGATGGACAGCTGACTGCAACAATGGCGGTCAAGTACCCGGATGAACAAGGGGGACGTCCCGTGCAACCCAACCATATTATATAACAAACCCGCCGTGTAGATGTCAAAAGCACGCCAGATCGGAGCCGAATCGTGTTGAATTATTAAGTTTTGTCGCCACAAAAGTTTGAAGTTTCTTTACCTTGGGCCCCCGCCTTCCATCCTCTCCTGGTTGTCCCTTGAAAAAGAAAGACAAGAACAATTGAGCGGGTTTCGGAGAACGCAGCATCTGAGCACGTGCGGCTGCCAATACCTTGAGGGGCAAAAGGTCAGCATGGGCGCACGGGTGACGGCGGCCATCTCCTTCCTCGCCCGCTCTCTCCATTTCAGCCCTCCTCCTCCTCAACTCCCAGTCGCCACTCCACTCCCCATCATCATCGTCGTCGTCGTCGTCACCCTCTCCTTGTGCACTCGACGACGCCCTCTGGACCCGTCGCCGGAGTCCCCCTCCGGCGTCCCCCCTCTAAAGTCGGGATTGATGGAAACTCGGATCAGTTTCCATCCACGCACGCGTACGCCAGCGCCACCACCTGGCTGATTCCAAAAACCTTACCTTTGAGTCGGGCCGGTTCCACTCGCTACCGACTGGAGGTACCTGCCGAGCGCCCCCACCACCACCACCACCCCACCCCAAACGTTGGTGAGCACACGTCTAACCCGATAACGATAAGAAGAAAAGAAGCAGGAGGCTTTTACGGTTCTATTTTTCATATTGAAAATTTTCACCAGTGACAATCGAGGAGTAATTTACAAAAGTGACATCCATGTTTCAATAAATTAAAAAGTACACCAAAAAAGTAAGAAGGAGTGACGTTCTTTTTTTCATTTATTTGAGGTTTATCTTTATAAATAAGTTGCAGGCCGTGACGTCCAAGGCTCTCCTCTCCGCCTTATTTGCATTTTCACTCTTGTTGCCGTGTTCCCTTAAGAACCGTGAACAACGCTTGCTCGCTCGCTCGCTCAGTGATTAAGAGATGTCCTGTTTCAAAGATAAAGAGAAAGAGAGAGAGAGAAAAAATAGATATATATTTGTGCAGTTGTCGCATTAAAGCGCGCTCACTCCCGATCAGGCAAGCGTTCCGTCATGCTGCGGGGGGGTTTCATGCTTTCAAGCATTCCGGAGGTTAAAACGACGGGAATTGTTGCACTGGTGAAAATTTTTTGGAGCTTTCTGCGTCCCGAGACGTGCGACGGCGTGCATGCGACGCGTACGCGCGGGGTTTGACTCAATCCGAATCGGGAGTGCACCTCATCCGTTTCCCGCGTGACGATGGGGGGGGACGGCGGCGACACCTCGTCCTGTTTGTGGCATCAAACAAAACAAAAATAAAGTTACAAAAAGCAAAACCTTGGCTTGCTCATTGTAGCGAGACACCGATCATCATTCATCATATCATTAAAAAGTGAAGTCGATTTAAGTCTGCGGGCTGCGAGGACTGCCCGAGAATGATTTAGGACGTAGGTGTGCAATTAATCCGCCGCTCCTCGGGGCCGACGCCATTAAAGCGGCGCCCGACGGGCTCGTTAACGAGAAGGCGTCCGCGTGCCACCCCGCCGTCACTCAGCTCCGAATGAGGCCGCCTACCTCTCGCTGGTGATCTCGGGTCTCCTCGTGCTGCTCCTCATCATCCTCCTCCTCTGGCCGCTCGCTCGTCTGCGATATCGCCGTTGGACATTTGGGGAGGTGACAAGCGACAGTGAGAGAGGACATTTGTCCAAATGTCTGTTTTCTAATTTCATGACGTTGCCTTTGCCAAGATTCGACTTTTTTTGTGTGTGAAAAGAAGTATTGAAAATGGATGAAGTCTGACAAGGTTAAAAAAAGTAAAAGATGGGGATTTTTTTTTTTTTTATTTATGCAACTTAAACTTAAACAACGGGAATTGTGGGGAGTATACTTTTTTTTTTGTGAGTGTGACGCGAGCATACTCGGTTTCATTTACCAGCCGATGCGTCTCCCTGGCGTGCCGGCCTTTATTTCCTCTGCCCTGCTCGACGTGCACACGAGAAGTTCAGTCGTCAATCATCCGGAATTTTCAACTGGCGCGCGTACTTCTGACATTTACCTTCCCGCGTTCCCTGTTGTGCTTCTTTTGTCCTGCGCTTTTCCTCCCTTGAGAAAGCGCGGCCGGCCGGACGACGTCGCCCGGACGGGCGTAAATTGTCTGACGACACAAATGGACGCTTAAAATACTGCAACAAAAACTCGCAGTTGTTGAACAACGTACCTGGTTTGAAGTGGAACTAACAGCTGAGTCGATTCGAGTCAGATTGCTGATTTGAGTCAGGTTGCTGACTTGAGTCGTATTGGTTCCGTCCAACGTTGTTCCATTGACTTTCTTCTCCTTGGACGTCCCCTCAAGCTTCTTTTCCTGCGGTGTCCGTAACGTTGGACCCTCTGTAGTTTCATTCCAAAAGTCCTTCAAGTGGAGGAAAATACTGTGAGCGCACGTTTGTGCACTTTGCGTCCGTTGGGCGGACAGTCGCTCACGGGCCGGGTCGGTCGATCCAACTCCAAATCCTCGGTGGCGTCCGCTCGCGGCTGAGGGGCCACTTCGAGCTTGAGCGCGCTCTGCGGAGATGACGCCAGCGGATGTAAAGAACCGCTGCCGCGGTACAGGAACGCCGCAAGCTGAGTGCACGTACCGTGTATTGGGTTATGGCGTTGGACGTTCGTGTGCCTTCATTTCCCGAGTCTGCGTTTTGCGGGATTTTCTTGGCGCCCGCGAGCACGTGAAGGAGTTCCTCGATGCCGCCCTGCAGCAGCCTGTCGATCAAAACCTTCAACAGGGGCAGCTGCGAAACAAGAAAAACACATATTGGGCCCGGCAAAGACCAAGAAGAAGAATCTGCGGTCCGGGCCGCGGACGCACCTTGATGCCGTAAGTTTCAAACATGGCTTCGATGTCCTGAAGAAGAAGAAAAGCGCAATCACGTCGCCGTACAACCGGCAAGAACACAAAATGGAATTTACCTTCATCTGCAGTGATTTCCCAGCGGCTCCAGCGTCACCCTGCGGAAGGAAAAGGCTTCGTCAATGAGCACTCGTGCACTCGCATTAAATCTCCACCAGACCGCGACCGACGCTACCTTTTCCCCTTTCACGCCAACGTCTCCTTTGTCTCCCTGAAGACGAAATTCCAGCTCGCAAATTAGCTTCCGTATCGATTTACTCTTTGAAATAAAGCCTCATTTTCCACGTTACCTTCATTCCCGGAGAGCCCTGAACACACACAAACACGTAAGAGACAAGAGGAGGGCGATATTGGAAGGTAGAACGGGCACCAAGCGGGAGACTCACAGTCGCTCCTGGAGGTCCCATGGGCACGGGGAAGGCTCGGCGGATTTCGTCGATGGTGGCGCCCTGTCAACGAACACCCTCAAGTCGCTGCAAAAAGCGGCGGGCGGTGATTTTATTTTATTTTTTTACCTCCGCGGTGACGAGGACCTGCTTGCCGGGCAAACCCGGAGGTCCCGCTTCTCCCTTGCTGCCATCTTTACCCTGAAACGCGACAAACGGCATCCATTTTTTCTTTTTTCTCCATTTCCATCTTTAACTTTCAAACTCTTACGTTTGCCCCCGTGTCTCCTTTCTCTCCCTGCAATGAGAGAAAAGATTTGAATTACCACACAACAAGAACAACAAAATTAAATTGTTTGTGATCTATTTTAGGACCTTTTGGCCTTCTTCGCCTTTTTGTCCTCCGTCTCCCTGCGAAAAAGAAACAAATCAAACCGAGCTGGCACAACCAACCAAGCGCCGGCACGTCCTTCGTGTTCCTCACGTCTTTGCCCGCGAGTCCACGCTTGCCGTCGACGCCGGCCCGCCCCTGGAAAGCAGAGAGAAGGATGTTTGAGCGCAAACAATATTCCCGGGGGACAAATCTAGGATTATTATAATGGCTTCACCGGCGCCCCCGGCAATCCCGGCATGCCGGCGATCCCCATCCGACCTTGCTCGCCTCTCTCGCCTTTCTATTAAAAGCACAAACACGAAGCATTCCTCCAAAATCTTTTCTTCTGTTTTTTTTTTTTTTTTTTTTTTTTTGGGGGGGGGGGGGGGGGGTTGTGGTGGTGGGGTTCACTTACTGAGCCAGCCTCTCCCTTTGGTCCCTGCTCCCCCTGCACCTCCAACACAAATGACTAAAGTGGGTAGAAAAGTGGATGCGTGTGTGTGTGTGTGTGGTGTGTGTGTGTGTGTGTGTGTGTGGTGTGTGTGTGTGAATAAGACGTTTACGCAACCTTTAGGCCGGGTTCTCCTGGCGTACAGTTGAGCCCGTTTTCTCCGGAACCAGGCTGGACACAAAATCACGCATGAGCGCAAACGGCAGTTAAACATAGAACAATCCAGTTTTAAGAAAGTTTTACACCGACCGGAGAGGATCCTGGTAGTCCGGGTTTACCCTCAGGACCCTGTGAAAGGATGGAAGATTTGAAGTCAGAAGGCGAGCGTACTCATTTTCACTCGAGCCCCTGAAGAGCGCTGGGAGTGGGCTCACTCTCGGTCCGGGAAGGCCGCTTTCTCCTCTTGAACCCGGCTCACCGGGCTCGCCCTGAAAGAAACAAGTTCAGTGGTTGCACAGGCGACCGGAAAAATCCCCTTGGGGAAAATAAAATACAATGTGATATTGATAAAGCCACCTTGATCACTCTGGTGAAGATATTGTCTCCTGCTGCCTGGCAAAAAAAAAAAAAAAAAAAAAAAAAAAAATGGATTGAGTGTGTTCATTTGCCGTCGGTTGCGTTATTGTCTCGACTTTTACGAGCGCTGCCGCAATAAACGGGCCGGTTAAACATGAGTGGACTGATGAGAAGCTGTCACATATGAAAGGTTTGTTTACTTGCGTTCCCGGAGGTCCAGGTTTTCCCTTCGGTGACGACAGAAGACGCAGAGGAGAGGAAAAAATAAAAAGCGTTCAATCGCATGGAAAGGCCGTCGGAAATAGAAGGCGCGGTCGCACAATGGAGGCAAAGACAAAAGATATCGGAATAGCAATCGTGGCGACAAAGCCAAGGGAGGCCGCGGCGTGAATGCGAGCGCACGCACCGGTTCGCCTTTGTCGCCTTTTTCTCCGTCACGCCCCTGCGAGGACCCAAACAAACAAACAAAAAAAAAAAAATCATTTCAAATAATCACCGACAATGAGAAAAGGCTTTCCGATTTGAACTGCAGAAGATCTTACAGTCAGGCCACTGGTCCCGAGATCTCCTTTCTCCCCGGGTTGGCCCGGCAGTCCTAGCGGGCCCTGAGCAAACAATAATAGCATTTTTTTTGACTGCAACATTCATATTCGCATCATATTGCAGCAGAGACGGATGTAAAATATCGTACCCGTATCCCTTGCTGGCCAGATGCTCCCTGCGAGCCTGGCTCCCCCTGCGAAAGACAAAAGAACTCGCTGAACACGGCAAGACAGCGCGTCGCAATGTCGCCAGGCCGGCCGCGGCGGCACCTTGAGCCCTGGTTCTCCTTTCGGCCCGACTTCGCCCTGCACACGAGGTCGACACTCGTCACGTTGCAGTTGAAGAAGGAAGACAGAGACGTGCTGGATTTGGATGTTGTGGGGGGGGCGCTGGGCTTGTACGGGGACTGCGGCAACCTCAAGCGGCTTTACTTACATCTTTACCTCTTAATCCCGCTTCTCCAGGATTTCCGGGTGAGCCCGCGTCGCCCTTGTCGCCTTTGGTGCCGTCCTGGCCCTGCGAAATCCAAACGATTTGGATTATGATTCCGATGTAGCGCACGCAGCTTTGCAGTTGCCATTTTTCCGTTACCCTTGGTCCCGGTTTTCCGGATAAACCGACATTTCCCTGGGGATGACAGCAAAAGATGAATACGTATAAATTTGGTGGATGATTTAGATTCAGGATTTCGAGACTCACCCGCTCGCCGTTTTCTCCCTTTGGTCCCCCCTGTCCCGGAATCCCAAAACCCGGACTTCCCTGAACACACGCAAGCAATTCAACTCCATCTGAGCGCTCCCAGCGTGTCCATTTTTGTACTTTTTAACTTATCCGACCTTTTCTCCTTTGTCTCCTCGCACGCCCTTCGTCCCGGGAGGGCCGGCGGGACCGGTCGGACCGCCGTCTCCCTGCGGGGACGGCAAACGTGACGCATGAGTCGGCGAGCGGCTCCGGAGAGGGTCGCGCTCGCTGAGTCATTCAGTGCAAGTGCAAAAAAAAGCTAATGAGAGAAACTCTTAATTGTGTTTGATTGGCGGGCCCAGAGGAGAGGAAAGAGCGCGTTGGCTGACTTATGTTTTACATCTCTACACCGAATATTAGTTCTGCCTTCAACTTGTTGTGGGTTCTAGTTCTCCCGGTCAGGCTGCACGTGATGTTGTTCCTACCGCCTTCATGGACATAAACAACTGTCTTGTTTTGTCTCTCTCACTTTCTGATCGCAAGACTTGTACCTTTTCCTCTCTTTTTTTTTTCTTTTTGTAATAAAAGTCAATAAAGACAAGATTGTCTCCTTGCTTGTGCTGTCGGAAAAACAATTTTTCCAAAATAATAATCACTTCCCGGTCGACTGATGGCTTTCGCCTTGATAGCGGCGAAGTACTCACCCGGACGCCCTTTTTGCCTGCCGGACCGATAACCTGTTATAAAGGGATGTAAAAAAATAAATAAATATTATAGCAATATATAGCATTGATACTGGACTAATGAGCAGCCCCCCCACCACCCAAAATGAAAAAAATTGCTTACACCCTTGGCAGCGTCTCCGGGGGCTCCTCTCGGACCTTCGTCTCCCTTTAAGCCGATTGGTCCCGTCGGTCCCTGCAAGAAGTCGCACAATTCAAGGGTTGATTTCTTTTTACCCAAAACAAAATGGAAAAAAAAAAAAAAGGAGCAATGTTGGACCTTTGCGAAGCACGTTTAAATCAATTCATCTGACGCAATTGCTTATCTGCGCTTTTTCAATAAGCTTTAAATAAAGAGCGCGTCGAAACAAACGGGCAGATAGCATCTTTGTGGCGGGGGGGGGTGTTGAGGTGAGTGAGGTGAAATTATTAAAATCGGTGACGCGGGACAAAATACGGGCGTCCATTGAAGCTTTGAGGATTTGGCCGACACCTCGCGCGCAATCGCCGGCATCTCATTTAAGCGACGGCGTCCACGGCTGTGACAATAACGTCCGCCACGACTTTCCGCTCCAATTGTTTCCGTCGTGTCTCGGCCTTTTCAGTCAGATGGAAATTGCAATTTGTCTGCAGAAGCAACAAAACAAATCACGCTCACCGTTGGTCCTTGTGGCCCGGCGGGTCCCCTTTCTCCTTGTTGCCCCTAAAAAAAAAAAAAAAAAAAAAAAAAAAAAAAAGTTTGCTCATTTGAGACACGTTGCCTCGGCAACACTGATTAGGACTTTGGTTTTTTTCCCATCGTCGGGACTCACCTTGTCCCCTTGCTCGCCTTTGAATCCCTTTTTCCCCTGCACAAAAAAAAAAAAAAAAAAAAAGCCACAAATGAATTCTTCCGTGGTTAATTATTGAATTAATCTGGTTGGCATTCACCGCTATTGTGGGTAAAACATGAAAGGAGGCCGTCGATGGAGACATACAGACCCGAGGCCCGATGGCTCCTTGGGCGCCTTGTTCTCCAAGTTCACCCTTCGGGCCGACCGGTCCCGCTACGCCCACGTTTCCCTGTTAAAATAAAAATAATAATAACAATAATAAGTGCAGACACGAGGTACCAAATCTCGGCTTACCTTCTCTCCCGGCTCTCCGCGAAGTCCTTGAGTGCCGTGGAAGCCCAGTCCGCTTTCACCCTGCAAGAGTCTTCCTTGAGCGAGGGATTTTTTTCATTTTTTTTTTTTTTTTTTTAATTACAAAGACATTTTGAGAGGACGATCGGGAAGATCATTTTATCGATGCAGTCACCTTCTCTCCTTTGACGCCGGGTACGCCGATTGGTCCAGGCAGGCCTGCGATTCCCTTGATGGTTGTGGGCGCCATAAAAAGATATTTATATATGCTATATATACATATTTTTTTAAATGTAATCCCAATTCTACCTGCACTTACAATACTCCCATCTGCTCCGGTGTCCCCCTTCGACCCCGGCTTCCCACGTAAGCCCTTCCGAGATGGACAAATGTTAAACGCGTCCCGCGAGAGGAACGGCAGAATTGTTACGTACTTTTTCTCCAGGCTCTCCGCGATCGCCCTTCAAATAAAACCACAAGACGGGATGAATAAGGACGTAGAAAACATCCAGTGAGGACGTGTCATCGTTTCATTACCTTGACCGAGATTCCCGGTGGTCCCGGTGGGCCGGGCAGACCCGGGACCCCGACATCTCCAGGAGGCCCCTGGAGACGTGATCATTATTTCATGCGTCGTTTGGGGGAAAACCCCCAAAACCTCTGAGCCAGGGACTCACCAAGGATCCCGGTTCTCCTTTTTTCCCGGGGATGACGTTCGCATCCGGGGCTGCTATCACATAACCGGGTTCTCCCTGCGAGCACACACGGAATACACGTTGTTGTTATTTCCTTATCATCATCTTTCCAGATGTCCATGAAAGCAATCCGAAACCGTACTCTCTCCCCTCGCTGGCCTTTGGGACCGGGAACGCCTTGAGGACCCTGTCGTCACATAATTAGTCGTCGTGATTGAAATAAACACGTCTCATTGTCCTCATTTCGGTTTTACCGTTTCGCCCGCCACGCCTGGCACGCCCTGAAAAATAAAGGAGACGTCACGCATACAAACCCGCAACACTCGTTAATACAATCTACGTTGCTGCTCTTCGGGATTAACCGACCCGCTGGCCAGCGGAACCCGGCGGTCCCGTTCTCCCGGGGCGGCCGGGCAGTCCGGGAACACCGTCTGTTCCGGGAGGTCCCTGTCAAAGTAAAGCAAAATGGCCAACGCGTCAACACAACGACGTGGCCCAACACAGTTACGGCTAAATCCATCCGGATCTCGTTTGGCCGCTGAACGTGTGCATGTTTTTTTTTTTTACCTTTTCGCCCTTCTCTCCTTTGGAAGAAGTGAAGGGATCGTACTGTCCGGGAGTTTGTCGGAATCGCTGCACAAACGGCAATTGTTTAAAAAAAAATGGCTCAAAATAAAATATTGGACTCAAACTTACCAGCCCTCCGTCCGAACCGTGGCCCTGAAAGAGTGACGTCCATTGTGGATTATATTCCGTGCAATTATTGTTGAAGTACACGACGACGGATTCAAACTCACCCTGTCTCCTTTCTGTCCCTGAGAAAAGACACAGGAAGACAATTTGATTGCATTGATGATAACTTTTGTTTGAAATGCGGTCAGCCTACCTTGACGCATCGGCAGGGGGGCTGAGGTTCCGCCGCCTCCTTCGGGTCGTCAGTCGGCGTGTCCATCTGAGTCAACTAAAAATGAAGGGCGAGGGTTTAAAGTGGAGTTCAGCACAGTTGCTCAAATTTCTCCCTTTACCTCCTCATGTTCATAATCGCGCAGCTTGAACTCGGAGAGGAGCTCCTCGCCGCACACGCTCGCGACGAACTCTCTCTCGACGGACGCAAAGTCGTCGAAGGTCGGCGAGTAGAAGACGTTTTTGTACCTGGCGGGGGCCGCGATCCGACTCAACTCCTGCAGGTCGGCGTTGGCGACGCCCACCGCCAGGACGCTGACGCCTACGGAAAACATATGCGTTCAAATTGAGGAGGAAATCACCCCCATACCCCGCGCTAGCGGACCTTTGACCAACCTAGAGCGCGCGCGATCCTGGACGGTGGCTCCACATCGTCATGAGCCCTGCCGTCTGTTATCAGCACCAGAACATGGGCCACGTCCTGCCTCATCCCCACAGACTCCTGGAAGGTTTCCCGCAGGACGTAGCTGAGGCCCTTTCCTGGGTTTAGACGGGAACAAAAGTTCAAGAAATGAGATTCCCGCTCAAGTGCGGTTGCGTTTCACGGCTTACAAACCGGTCTTGGTGTTGCCCCCTCCGTAGCGCAGGCCCCTCAGCGCCGTCAGGACGGCGTTCCGCTCTTTGTGATCGTTGAGTTGGAATTCAATTCGAGGCTCGTCGCTGAAATGGACGACGGCAATCTGAGAGACGGGGGAGAGAATTTCGGTTTTATTATGCCAATAATTCCCCGCTGCTGGGCCGAACGGCGTCCGGACGCGCACTTGTGCGCCCTCGGGCCCGATGACCGGGAAGTGGGCGACCACCCGAAATATGAAGTCCTTCATCTTTTCGAAGTTGTTGGCGCCCACGCTGGACGACTCGTCCACCAGGAACACAACGTCCACTCTGCTCTGGCTGCAATCTGGCAAAAACGCAAACGTGCGCGTCGGCAAAGGTCTGCAACGGGAGAATTGCAATGGAAAAAAAAAAATAATAAAACACCTGCTCGTGACGGAGCTGTCGTCACTCCGCTGGGTGTGGTCAACTGGGGCGAGGCGACGACGGGATGACTCGGGGTCTCCTCGCCGGTGTCATTCGGCGGAACGACAACGGGGCGTTTGGTGCTTCCCGTGGGCGTCCGAAGGGTGGCGGTGCCGCCAACTGTGGTGTGAGGCGCGGCGGTTGCCGGCTGAGGCCTCGCAGGTTGCGGCGCCGCTGAGGTGAACGCAAGCAAAACGATGGACCGTTTGGATCGTGGATTTCGGAGAAAGGCGCCGTGAGCCCTCCTTACCGATCCTCTGGTAAACGGTGCTGATGGGGCCTTCCACTTCCCCGTACAAAGGCCGAATGGAGAAAATATAAGTTCTGCCGTACAGGAGATCGCCGACTTTAAAGGAGGTGAAAGTGTGGCCCAGCTGCTCTTTTTTAGTCTCAAACACTGAAACAAAACACGGACATAATTTCACATTTGCCAGGAGCAAATTGCTTTACCATTGACTTTTCTGGCCAAATACAGACAAAGACAATGAAATGTGAATAAAAACAATATGAGTGCGCTTCCCTTCAACCACTTAAGAGCACTTACGCTATGACTCAAAACGTGCAGAACAATAACATGACACACTCGTCATAGCCGCGTCAAACTCCAGGGTACGATTCGGATATTGAGTCAGAGTAAACTGCGACAAAGCGGGATGACGACGATTAAGGAACAACACGCGAGGAAGAGTACAGTAAAGTCAGATGCGGGCGCGACATCGGCGCTCCGGACCTGAGATGTGGCGCCAGCTGAGAAGGTACCCGGAGGCACCCGCCATTCGGTTCCAGCTCAGAACAGTGCTGCTGTCCGTGGTGTTCCGAGCCGTGAATCCCGTCACTTTTGGGAGGTCCGCTGAATACCAATCGCAGAGAGAAAAGTCAAAAGGCCGTCGTGGTCGTGAGCTCGCATTCAGAATATTCTCCTGGGATGACCCACTTGTTCGTGCAGTGACCAGGACAGAACTTCCCTCCCGGCTGCCCGCCATGGGGGACACCTGGACCTTGTAGGCCGAGCCCTCGAGTAGGTTCTTGATAGTGAATGTTGTCACACCAGCCGGTACCACATGGGACTTTTCTTCTCCCCCTAGTGGAGGAAAAAGGTAGTAAAACATTTTTAGATACGAGTGTCATTCCTATAAACATTATAAAATAGATATTGTCATGAAAAATACATATAACATTATTCACTTCAATGTCTGTATGAAAAAATAAATAATCAGCGGAGAGCACGTCATCCATGCGCAAAGTGTCATTCGACATCCGAGTGGTCGCCATATTGGCTGCATCTCCTGCCCGTGACGTCACCCTGGACATTCGCCATTGAAAACACGCTGGTCCTCCTACTATGGGAGACGAACACGCCCCTTCTGACATGGAAGCTCTTTTCGAAGAAGAGAACATCACACAACAGAGTAAAGTTTATTGTTTCGAGCCATATTTAGATGATATGCGGATCATGGCCAAACCACCTCCCCGCCCGAAGTGCTCGTCCTTTGCACCTGTGCAATCCATTTTTCACGATGAAGCGGATCTTTTGGAAAAGTATGAAGAGCGAATCCATCCTCCCGAGTGTTCAAGCAATACGACAAGCCGGCATTTTGGCTAACACAAAGGAACAAGTAGCTACGTTCCAGCAGGTAAAACTAGTATAAACAGACGAGACCGCTTGAGTTCTGTATGTCACTTCCGGCTTCTTCTCGAAAAAAAAATAAAATAAAATAAAAAAACCCTCGAGAGGATTTTCATGTCGGGAGTTACAAAAAGGCATACACGTCAAAATCTGGGTCCATACTGGCTGCTGTTTTTTCATTAATAACATACTAAAAATCATGCATTTCATGACAGTGGACCGCAACATATCCTTGTAAAAGTGTGTGTGTGTGGGGGCAGCAGGCAGTCCACATGAATACACTTTCCAGGGTCATAAATGGAAGCAGAATCTCACCCTTGAAGTGGATCCAGGAGATCTTGTACCCGGTTGCAGCAGGCGTTTGTTTCCAGGAGAGAGTGACAGAGTTGACGCCGGTGTCCACAATCTTGACTTCCCTCACCAGCTGAGATGCGTCGGAGTCCGAGGCAGCGGCTAAGGAATTTGAAACGTACAAAACGATACTTTGTCAAACTGCGACAGAAAGCCTTACGAACATGCGACTGTTCACCACCTGTGACTTGAGTTAAGGAGATTTCTGGTCCCTCCGTGTTGCCGTATAGCGCACGGACTGTGATCGTGTAGGCGGACCGCGGCTTCAGGTCGGCGATCCGATAGACGAGAACGCTGCGGTCCAAGTAGCGCGACTGGGGGCTGCCGTGGTCTGCGGACGTCGAGGGCCACATGCGTGACAAAACCCGGGCAGGAACAGGAGAGGAAACGTGAAAATTACCAGCGTTCCAGGTGAGTTTGTACTCAGTGGCGCCGACGATTGGGCTCCACCGCACATCGATGGAGGCGTCGGTGTAGGACGTCACCTCAAAGCTGGAGACGTAACCTAAAGGAGCTGAGAATGAATGAGAAGAAAAGGTCAGCGTCCATCTTTTATAACTCGGGTAACGTCGCATCCATCTCACAGACGACTACTGACACGTTCGGAAGGTGGCGGTGATTCCGGGCCCGACCACCGATCCAAAGAGCACGTAGAGCGTCAGCGCGTACTCCGTGTCGTGAGCGACGTTCTTCAGCTGGTACTCGGTGGTGCTGCCGTTCAGCGCCAACTGCCTGGGGCGATCCCGTCCCGCAAATTCTGAGGAAGGACGACACCGTCAGCGGACGCTCCCGCCGGGACCAGAACCTCCGACGCACCTGCCGTGGGTCCCCAGGCCAGCCGGTACCCCGTGGCCCCCGACACGCTGTTCCACGTGATGACGGCGCTGTTGGTGCTCACAGCCGACACCTTCAGGGTTTGCACCGCGCTGCTTTCCACTGACACGGACGACGACATCGGGTCACGAAAAAGAAAATAGAATCCATCGCGCCTGGACTCTTTCCTTACATGTGTTGACTTTGGCGGATGTGACAGGCCCCTCTACGTCTCCAAAGACGGGGTTCATGGCGACGGTGTACTCGGCACCCGCGTGGAGGCCCTGGATCATGTAGAAGTCGAAGGCATCCCTCAGGTTGATGTTCTCGATGTGGCCGTCTGAAACGCGCGGGAAGTGACGAAAAAAAAAAAAAAAAAAAATCAAATAGAAGTCGGCATCTTGCGGTCGGGGTCAAGGCCGCGTTACCCGGCGACGCCCACGTGAGACGAAATCCCGTCGCGCCTTTCACTGGAGTCCACTTGACCTGCACGGTGTCGGTGGTTGCATTTTGGACCAGCAGCTCTTCAATTGCGACCAGCTTTACTAACGCGCACAAAACACATCCAAACAAAATGTGAAAATCTGCAAAAAATAAATATATGGTCACGTGACATGGAGCTTTTCAAGAATCCTACACACAACCTGGAAAAACCTGACAAATTAAAGCGCTGTTATGGAACAACACTACCCTCTTGTGGACATGATGGCGTACTACAACTGAGGTGTGCTTCATTTAAAAACAAAGTCACTACATCTCATTTAACGTTACAGTAGTTTTTACATTTTGATCATATGAAAGGAGAATATGAGCCTGTGCAGGTGTCCATCAAAAGTCACATTGTAAAAATAATCCCGTCAATCGACTTACATGTCCTTCCCTCAATGGAAACGGGTTCACTGGGCCCCTGCGGGTACAGCGCATAAATACTGACGCTGTAGGTTTTGTCCTCCTCCAGGCTGTCGATGACGTGAGAGGAGACGTCTCCCGGCAGCAGCTGCTCGTACGCCGAGCCCGGTCGGTTGGCTGCGTTTGAGAAAGCGGGACAACTTCCGTCGGGACACGAAAAACGGAGCGCCGGTGACGTCCGCGTGTACCGTACATCTCGGGATGACGATCTTGAAGCCGTCCAGCTTCTTCAGCGGGGGCGTCCAGCCCAGACGTAAGGAGAAAAGACCCTCTTCGATAACTCGGAAATTTAACACTTGAGGAAGCGGCGCTGAAAGACAAGAGTGCTCAGGTTAGAGGAGTAAAACGACGTTCGGGGGCTGTTCGCAGCGCGTTTACTCGTCTGGGCAGTGGTGGTCACGGACTCTCCGATGAGACTGGGATAGACGGCGTACACAGTCAGGGAATACGATGTTTTGGGGTCCAGCTCTGCCACCACGACCGTTGTCACGTCCGCTTTGAGGTCAATCTCGCAGCAAAGAGAGCAGACGGCAGAGTGAGCGATCACCTTTTCCGTATTTGTGCAACTTTTGCAGCCGCCTCACCTGTCTCTGCTGCGGGTGAACGGGTCGTCCCACGGAGCCAGCCAGAGGGACGACCAGGAGTCGGTAGCCCGCGACGTCCCCCGTGGCCGCCGTCCACGTCAGCCTGAGGGAGCCGTAGGCCAGCTCGCTCACCTGCAGGTCTTTGGGACCCGTGATGGGCTCGATGACTGGACGCATCAAATAGATTTAAAAAAAAAAAAAAAAAAAAAACATTCAATTTGAACTTTATTAGACAGGCCAATGAGATTAAGTCTTTTTGTGACAATACGCATGCCCCACTCACCGGGCTGCAGCTTTTTGACGGGCCGCGGCGGTTCGGAGGCGGTGAAACACACGCGACGGGACAATTTGGGGAGGGCCGCCTCCAGCAGGGGGAAGTCGGCGCCCATCAAGAGGTGCTCCTCGTACGGATGGGACACCGTCATCCTCAGCTCGGCCTCGTCGGCCCCCCTCACGCCTGCGCACAAGAAGCGTGGCCGTCAAGATATATTTTTTTTTTGCGCTACCTACCGTGCACCACTGGGGGGAGCTGTGGCATTTGCAATCGCCTCTCTGTTGTCCCGTTGTCTGCGCACCAGACCTTTGGTTGGTCGAGAAATACCAATGAAACTGCAGTTGCTGCAAGATGACTCGGGCAACATGCTTTAAAATGTTTATTATTTCACTTGGAGGTTAACAGAATTCTTTTCTTTGATTCATTTGCCTTGTGCCACTGATTCCTGAAAGCAAAACATGTATGTGCACATGCAGAGCGTGTTTGTATTGCTGTGCTTGTTATCTGGACGAAACGTCCGCTGAATAATGGCAGCAATTAGAGTGCGACTGGGTAATGAGCAGTAATTATTGCAGCGTTCACAGCGGGGGGGTCAGATGCGCGCGAGGTCGTGCAAAGCGACTTGGGGGAGGCAAGCGGAGTCCATCCTTTGAATGAATCCCTGACTTTTTCAACTACACACGTCGGCAATCAGAATCTCGCACCATCGCGCAACTCAATGACCCGCAAATGCACAGGACGCGAGTTTCTCGCACCGGCGTGAACACAGCGGCCGTCCGGATGAAATTAGGGGGAGGCCGCCGCAGTGGGGATGTTGAAGGAATTCACAATGGCGACTCACCGACCGCATAGAGCGAAATCCCGTTGTCGGCGACTTCTTTGGCCGCGGCGTCAAGCGGGTCGTCCGATGGTCCGTTTGTTATTAAAATGGCCACCTGAGGAGAAAGCGGAAGGCTGAAAAGCTTGTTTACAGTGGTGCCCCGAGGAAAAAAGTGTTGTTTATTCCATGACCAAATCTGTACACAATATGGAACATTTTTTGAAAAGAGAGAAATAGCACTCAATAATATTGTAGTTCTTGAAAACGTGCAGTTGTCACAAAATCCAAGAACAGTTTTCATATTTTTTGTCCTCACTTACCTTCAGTAATATTAGTCTTTCGTCACAGAGGATAAAGAACATGTGCCTGTGAATATTGTTATCCTATCCTCTGTGTGTTGCTCCACCATTTGTGTTCAACGATGCATTACGACATGGTGAAACTTGATTCTTATTGTGGCGATTTTGCACTATTAACAAAAAGCTACAGGCACTTTCCAAAGACGACGTTACATGCTGACTAGGTTTGATTTTCAGATTCTACATTCTACAGTTCAAACATTTGCACAGTTGTGTAGCTAAATAATGAACGCGACTATGTTTGCTTTAAAAAAAAAAAAGAATAATTTGAACACAGCATCATGCTCACTAAAGCCCCCCCCACACAGATTTGTTCATGGTTTAATTCATAATTGAATTTATAATTGAATAAATCAAGCAAATAGAACAAGCGAGAGGCGCGACTGCGACCGAGACTAGCTATCGGCTCATTAATAAAAATTAAGCGAAGTTCACAAAAAGTTCATGAAAGAAGACAAAAGGGGTGGGGGGGGAGAGGAGGTGGCATCAATATGAGATTGGAGCTGCTGCTCGCATGCGCCCTGCCGCTACAAATTCAATAGATCAGCCTAATCCTCTCGCCGCTGCCTTCCAACGGCAAGTGCAAAATTATTCACACGCACACTCGCAAGATAGCGAGCTGATGGGAATGCTAACCGCTAGCGCTGATAGCGAAGGAAAATACTTCCCATTTTATCCCTTGACAAGTTGTCGTCTGGCGCAGGTGGCTGACTGGAATGCACTTTTATTTTTATTCCACAAAATTGGAAAAGAGGCCAATCACAAGCCTCCTTTACCAGGAAAAAAAAAAGTGATTTTGCGCATGCACTTGCACCACCTGACCAAAGTATCGGCGGTACCTTGGGTGCGAGGTCTCGGCTGATCGCGGCGCTGAAAACCTGGTCCACGAGAAACTGGAGGGCGGCGCCCGTCTTCCTGGCTCCGCCCTCGTAGGGAAGGACCCTGACGGCTCCGAGCACCTCCTCCGGGGAGCCGTAGTCGGTCAAAGCGATGCGCATCCTGGAAGCCCGACAGGAAGTGAGGCGGAGACGCAAACCCGAGATGCGCTCGCGCGTCGTCGCCTTTTACCTGGGGACGTTCCCGAAGACGGTGACTCCGAAGCGGACGCCCTCGGATACCGCGGGGCCGTCCTGGAAGGCGGAGATCATCGCCGAGATGAAGTCTTTCACCGCGGAGAAGCCGCTGGCGCCCACGCTCCGCGACGCATCCACCAGGAAGACGACGTCTGCCTGCGCCACCGTCCTGCACGCTGCCGTACGTCGGGCAATTAGCGACCTTACCAAAAACACAACTTTTGAAACTGAAATTCCGAAGCACGCGTTGAATAGGGAAACTATTTCCAATGGTCCAATTGAAATATTAAAGCACTGCATTAGTTTTACAAAAACACTTTTTAAAGTGCACAAAGTGTCCAGTGTCGTAGTATCAGAGCATTTTTCTTAAAGGATGAGAAGAAGTTTGACTCCAAACGTACAACAATAGAGATACGGCTATCAGTATCAGTGCATCCATGGTTAAGATAAATGCCTGATCAAAAATGGGATTTTGTGTCGTCCGAAACAAACGACAAAATGTGGGAAAATACAACCGATATTCATTTAACAGAACAAAATGCCTTTTTTAAAAATTCAATGGCATAAAACGTCCCCGGGGGTCAGAAGGGGTATTATTCAAAGGGTAACTGCTGAATATCCCAATAACTTAATATTCCCTCTCGTCACTAGATGGCAGTCTTGCCTCATCAGGCTTTGCAGGCTGGCGTCCCGGCAGCAAGCGCCACAAACTCCCATGAATGCTTAATGAGACACAAGTCGGCCTGGAACGAGCATCGGTATTCTGAGCACTCCGCCAGTAAAAACCTGACCACAGCAATGAGGAACGCCTGGAATATTAAGGTAAACACAACCCGCAGAACGCGCGCTCAGGCCGCCTCCTCGCGCGCCCTGAGCAAATCCAGATCCTGCAATCAGACACCGGTCTGGCACAATGTTCCACCACGTTGGGAATGTTTTTAATTTCACAAAACGTTGTCATTGCGTTGGACAACCAAACAATTAAGCGGATTGCAAACTCTCAGGTGTATGAAAGATATAATTCAGCATCTAATTAAAGCCTTTTCAGGACTTTGACACCCGTTGGAGACTATAATTACCCACATTTCGCCGCCGTCTAGCAGAAACCTTATGTCTAAATAGAGTCACAAATCGATATTACCGATCCATCCCCACCATTACTTCTTAGCATTAATAACTCATTTAAAGCATTGAAAATAGCTGGACAAAAAAACAACACCTCTTGAAGGGTCAAGCATCACCTGTATTGTAAAAGCGCACTTCTGACTTTGCTCCGCGGGAGCCGTGCGGCATTGCGTCACCTCAAGATTGAAAGTCTAGAAGTTTTCTTGAAAACGTGAAAATAGCTTAGGTACATTCTAGAACGACGGAACATAATTTCCATTCATTTCCGACAATAAAAGTCGTCCACTTATTTCGTTGACTGCATCATTCAATGGCTCTAAAATGTTCGACAAAGAGTTTGGGGAGACGTTTTCCTCCATTTTAATTCACGTTGTTTATGGAAGGTTTTTGTTGATGCGGATTTCGCTCGATTAGCAACAATCACTACGTTACGCATTCGCTTGGAAGGAGCACAAACAATCCCACCCGTCGTCTTTCCATTCCGACAGGGCAAGGGGACGACGTCACAATTCCGCCACCTTGTGGTCAAGTGGAATGAACGCCACCCGACTGACGCAGGAAGCACGACGTCATACCTTCAGCTCGCGCCGCGACGCTCGGCCATGCGAGGCAAAGCGACAGGAGAAGGACGCAAACGGAAGAGCGACCCATCATCGGCTTTTCCCGGTCGCGGTCCCGCTGGGCCCGCGGCGATTAGCCGCTCCTCCTCCCGCTGCCGACTCGCCTCACAAATCCCCTTCCAGGACGGCGCTCCGGGATCATCAATTCCAGCTCCTCTTTTCTCTTATCTGAGACAGGGAAAGTCAAAGAGAGATAAAACGTGAGCAGACATTTTTTAAGGTTAGCGTTTAACGTGCTGAGACTTTTTTTTTTTTTTTTTTACCTTTTTTTAGACGCGACAAATGCAAATCGCTCACCATTTATCACAATTGAACTAATCACCGCGAGAATGGAATATTCAAACGTTGCTTGTCGGGTTTCAACTGTCACGTTTTGCCTTGTAAATAGTTTTACAGCACATTCAAACATTAGCATAAAGGTATAAAGTCTCAAAACGCATTTTTTTTTTTAAATTGCCTAATACTCGGCCAGCTATCAGAGACGCTTACAGCGCCGCCTAAACAAACACGACGGTGGGAATTTATGACGGCGATCATCCAAACGGGGCCGTCTCGACTCAAGCCGTGGTTTCGATTCACGCCGGGCCATCTTCAGAATTGACGTTTCCCCTTTTGCTGATGAGGACGTTCGATGACGATCACGCGCTCCTCGGGAAATCATGCATATTTAAAGGAAGTGGCTTTTCTGTTGCGAATGAAAACGAGACGACGCGCGCCGTCGCGTCGGCCGGGCTGCGACCGACTGACGGCTTCGTTATTTCGGGGGAAGGCAAGCGTACGCGCGAGCATGACAAATCTAAAAGAACAGGCAACAAAGCGCGACGTGTATTTTTTTTTTTTTTTCAACTGGACGATGTCGTCTGCAACTAACTGATTGACTGCCAGCTGTTTTCAAAGCAATTTCATACATTGACAGCCATTTTTGTTCATCTATTCAAAATTTGCAAAGACCCAAAGAGATGCAACACTGCCATCTAGAGGGATTTGTGAGTCATACATCGTTTTCAAAACCAGAATTTTGTAAGATCCGTTTTCACGCCGATGCTGGGACAAACGTAGTACATGTCATGTTAAAAACACTTCAGCAGGTTTACAGACTCTAAATGCGCATTTGAAAGGTGTTTTGGTGAAATTACAACAAACTACGGCGAGAACAGGAAATGTCCAAGCTCAAGGAATGCAATTACCAAAAATGTCTTCGGCTGCAGAGGGGGAGGCAATAAACAAGCATGTCCCAACACTCGAGTGGCTGTCTTTGTGGGTCTGCATTGGCCAATGAACATAAGCGTAAAAGTGCCATAAAAAGCGATGGGTCTCATTGCTGGGAGGGGTTGGGGGCATTCCGCGAAATTTCTCGCCGTGTCTTGACCACCTGGCTGAAGGCCGGATGACATTTACGGCCCACGCGAGCCCGAACGGGCCAGTTGGGCGCACGCGGCAACACACTTCACCGCCTCCTCGCATACCAATGCAGATATGTCTCTGCATGTATCTGATAAGCGCCGAGAGAAGCCGGTCAGCTGCGGAGTTTTTTTTTTTTTTTTTTTTTGTAAATTTTTTTTATGAATGACAGCCAGTATACGCTGAAATATGCAGCAATATGCTGCAATCATTTTTCTTTGCAGGCGTTATTAGTGCCTGAGCCCAGACGGTCGCAATCAAAAACACTGCAATGCCTCATATTAACAACACGCGGGCACAACACTTGCATTTATCACCCTCCCACCCCGCCCCCGAGAAGATAAAACAATATTACAAAATGAACTTCACTGACTCGCTTGGTGTTATCTGCTTTTTTCTCGCTCTCTCTCTCTCTCTTTCTTTCTCACTGTCGGCGTGCCCTGCAATTGTAGCTGCACGTCAGCTCTTTCTACATAATGGCATTTTCCACCTCGCCACCTCTCGGAATGGATTATCCCCGCGAGACGGTTACCGCACCCCCCCCCCTCCCCCCAAAATGGCACACAAGACGTCGTAATTCAGGTTTTTTAAAGCCAAAAGGAAAGTTTGCGGGTGCAGCCGAGCAACATAGGCAACAGAAAAATAATAATACTAATAATTGTTTGCATTAGTGCACGCATGCAAGACGTGTCCGTGCATCCTACCCGTACATAATCACAAAAACAGAACAGAACGATCTGGAACCGTGCGCCGGTTGTACCAGATTAACACTCGGCTTGTTAAATCAGGACATTAAAGCGCTGTAAAGTTAATGGATTTTGAAGGGCCGTCTACTCACCGCTCGGCTCAAGTTGATCAGAATTATCCAGGTGACTTACAAACAGGGAGGGCGGGGGTGCGGGGGGCCCTAAAACACAAAAATAAAATAATAAAATGCAAGTCGGGGAAATCACTCGGGATGCTCAAAATGTGTGTCTGAGAGGAGGAGGTAGCTGCGTGTGAATGAATGAATGAATGAATGACACTTGGATTTTTTGGGGGGGAGGAGGGGGGGGGGCTTGGCTAATACGCAAAGAACATTTGGGATAGACGGGGTGGGGGCTGCCGCAACCTGCTGCCTTCTGAGGAAAAAGCGGGGCTGATTTACGACACTTGGAGGGAAAAAAGGCCGGAATCAAAATCCCATTTTACAAGCGTCGCCTTTTGGTTTGTGGTTTATTGGGGTCGGGAAAAAGGTCAAGTCGGGAGGAATGCGGTGACCACTTTAACGGGCTCTCCGGCCAGCTGTGAGCGCCCACATGCTTTTCGGACTCAAAAGACGCCGCCGAGCCACAAGTATGTTGCCGTGTCGTCATACGTTGACACCCAGCGGGCGCCGTTAACTCTGAAAACAAAACTTTTGTACGCAAACCAAAATGTGGTCGACGTCTGAAGTAAGCACGCGCGCTGCGGGCCGCCCCTCCGCTGACCTTTCGCACATCAAACGAGCGGCCGAAGAGGACGAGCGAGGCATCCCGGACCGCTTGCGCCGAAGCGTCAAAGGGGAAGTCAGGCGGCCGCAGTTTGCCTCCGGGGCGTGTTCGTCTTCGCCTCCCCCCGGGAGTCGCGATGAGGCTTTTAAAGCCAGCGTGAAAAGCGTCTCTCCAAACACTTTGTGGAGCTTTTGTCTCGACAAGAGCAACAATGAAAGGCACTGAAAAAACAACCAGCATGGAGACTTTTTTTCGTCATGACGTCACAACGGGTTCTTTGATGGTTTGCAGCCCGTTAAGTGCGAGATTGCGGCAGTGAAGCCAGCTGAAGCGACGCTTTGGCACGGAGTGAACAATTTTTCAAAGAAGAAGCTTCAAGGTGTTCATTAGCATTCCCAGTTGAAGTTTGTCAAAGTCAACAGAAAGCAAAGATCATTACGAGCCGTGTTGAAAAATGAAAACGCCGCTAGCTTAGTGCAAAACGCCATAGATGGCACGGTGGTACAACCCTTTAAGCAATTTGAAAACGTGGAGTAACACATATAGACGGCCAATTAAGCAATCCAGAAGAATATTAAAAATAATATTTATGCATCCATCCAGCCATTTTCTTTGCCGCTCATCCTCATGAGAGAGTGCTGGAGCCTTTCCCAGCTGTCAACGGGCAGGAGGCGGGGTACACCCTGAACTGGTTGCCAGTCAATCGCCGGGCGCATCGAGACGGACAGCAGTCGTACTCACAATCACACATGGGGGCAATTTAGAGTGTCCAATTCATGTTGCATGTATTTTTATCATCAGCAAAAAAAAAAAAAAAAAAAAGTGAAGCAGTTCATTTACAGTGTGCACCGGTTGACTGAAGGAGCACAATGTGGGGCTAAAAAAATGTCTGTATATTCTATTTTTTTTTTTTTTTTTTTTTTTTTTTTTACACGGGTGGGCAAGGAATCAATTATGCACCCAAGTTGGGATACCAGAGATGTAGAAGTCATTTGCTCGAAAAGGTCCACAGGATGCTCGCTCACGTGTTACATCATTCATAAAATCGTTCTTCTTGCAAGTAATTCATGCTGACCGCCATCTTGGACAACACAAACAGAACGAGCGTGTGAGTACCACCTTAAAACTGATTATCGTTCACAACCTTCTTACAAACATGCAATAAGCGCAGGGAAAACTTTGTCACGTCGCGACGTGACAAAGTTCTCTCTGGCTCAATTATCGGCGGCCGCACTTGAGGCTGCAGGTGTGCGCGGATGCGAGAGCTGCGGCGTTGGGGTATATTCACACGACGGGAGGCGGGGGATATTAACCACTAATAGCGCCGTTGACTCCGAGCGGATCCGCGTTCAAGCCCCGGAGCACACGCGCGAGTGCGCTCAGTCCCTTGGCGACAAGAGGTGGCGGTGCAGTTTTGATTAAATTCACGCTGCGGGCTAACGTGAACGCAATCGTGTGCATCGGGAGGCGAGGGAAACAAAACAAAACAAAACAAAAAAAAGACAAAGGAGGAGGCGGACAAAAATGAGCAAAAAAACCAAAAAAAAGACAAAGGAGGAGGCGGACAAAAATGAGCAAAAAAACAAAAAAAAGTGCAATAAATCTGAAAAGCCACAGGGAGTTGAGGATGAAGGGTGTGAGAGTTTGCAGGCTTAAGAGTGGGCGGTGCGCTGGGAATGCACACGGCAGGCAACAGATGATTGCCATTGGTTACGGACAGAAGAAACCAATGTAAAACACTGCAACCAAAGATGCAGGACGGGGAAAAGTATTGGGACGCGGTGTCGACCTACCGCGTGTATGAGGACAGAAAACGCCAGTCAACGCATCTCAGTACAACATTACCGTACTGCGGTCTAGTACCTAAAAGGGTGCAACTTCCCACGGCCTGTCCAAGCAATTTAAATTCTATTAAGCAGCAGCAAGCGTCACTGGGCTTTCCGCCCAATGGCGGCTCCTCAAGAGGTGACGACAAAGTTGACGAATGTTGGCTCGGGGTCCTGCGTATGATTCTGAACGTGCCGGCCAAACACATGTAAACCGTGCAGCCGGGCCGTACAACTTGTGTTTTTCTCTCCTCCCGGTTCTGCCGTGATAAATTCACTTAATTAGCCGTCTGCGACTGTGACGCGAGCTGTCATGGCAACGGGAGGCAAAACAGAGAGGTCGCGCCGGCGAGGCTCGCGTTTTAGACCCGAGCGGAGGATTGAGACGCAGCCGAGAGAATTAGTCACAAGCGTGTGTCCAATTACCGCTCCCGAGCCGACAAAAGAATCTCCAAATAATGAACGAAAGCGCTTTGGCTCAGTAAACCCCGTCAACGCGACGAAAAACAAAACAAAATGTATACCGTTGGATTTTACATGAGAATGTTCTGGAACATTACAAAAGAGCGCGGCCGGCAATCTGCTCCAAAACGTGAATAGCACTTAAGTGTTCCCGTAAAATGAGGGGGAAAATTCGACACACCCCGGCGAAGCCTTGTTAATACGCTGAACTAAGTGAACGATTAAAACATTCAACAAGTACGTCGAATGAGGCTTGAAAATGGTGGAAAATCTGCGACAACGAGGCGCTCTAAGGGGCCGCGCCGGCTGTCAAACGCTTTTTAAAAATACATTTCGGCTTGCTCTTAAACCCTTTGCCCGTGACATGCGGACACTCGTGGCCGACAACGAGGCGCTCTAAACAAATCTTGAGTTTGAACTCCAAATGTTCTACGTCAAAATACTTACAAAATATTACGCCACCATTTTGCTCCTCGAGGGTTGTCCGCCTGTAACACACAAACAATGCCATGATGTATAAATGATGTGTGTGCTCATTCAAAACTAATCATGTGGCAAGTAGGATATCATACACAATAATAAGATTATTATTAAATTAATTAACCTGTGTGAATCAACACAAATTTCACACAAAATTAAGTCTGAGCAACTTGCCTTCTAGACTTGAGACTTACTGCACTAATCGACCCTCAGAATTGCTTTTTTTTTTTTTCTTTCTAACATTAATGCAATGCAAGTAATTTACATTTTTTCCTTCTGTCAGTCAGTCATAGCTCACTGGAATGTGTGGTCCTTGTGTTGTATAATCGTGCAACGTCGGTCACGGTTGAAGGATGACACGAGCGCGCAAGCGGAGACAAGTCTGCTGCAAGCGGGTCATTGCTCTTATTTTTTGGGGCGGGGGGGTGGAGGGGCAAAACTCACTAGAATGGAAAATGGCTGCAGGAAGCAGGGGCGCTGTGCTGATACTGTATCGCTGCTTCCCGTTGAGCACACAGGCGCTCGAGCGTATCAACATGGCTGCCGACACAGGGAGGTGAATGCGACTGTTAGCCGACTCGTGCGGAGTTTTGATACCATGGCCGAAAAATGTGAAATTAAGGAGGGGGTAGACGGAGCAGATGGTGAGGTGGAAGCACTGATATACCTGGGAGGGTTCCCCCCCCCCCCCAGCCCAAACCTTTATCCACAGTGCTGCTCCATCACCCTTTGAAAAGTGACACTTTCAACCTTATTTTGCTATGCACGGCCCAGTCGGAGGCAAGTACAAGGACGCCGGTGTGTTTGATCGGCGGCCGTTCGGCCGACGGCGACGGCAGTGGAATGCAAGGGGGGGCTCGAAATGGACGACATTTGGGGAAAGTAATTCATTATCAGAGGGACGGGGTGGGGGAGCTGATAGGTTGATGGACAAGAACGTAATGGGTTTAAGTAGTAGTACTTGGAATCATTTATACAAATCAATTGCGGTTTGTCTTGAGCCTCATGCAAGAAATGTAAATTGGGATTTTGAGTGAAAAATGAAATCAGAGGAATACCATCCTTGTGACTGACAGCAGCGCGCAAACATGCAACAACAATCCAGTTTTGAAACAGTCGTCATCCCGAGGTCGCCTCACCTGCTCGGCCAAGCTGGCGATCCCCCGCCCGAGGACATCGCGGGGGTGGCGTCGGCCCACCTGCGCCGAAGCCCTGCGGATACAAGCTGAGGGGGTGGAAGGGGTTAATACTCGCTGCATCACTATTTCAACCACCGCCATAAAAAAAGGATATGCAAAGGATACATCAACGCCGTCTGCAGCACTCTGGCGGCAGGACTTTTGTCCTTGGAGAGTGCAAATGCTAAGCTAAATTCCACAACAGTGTGCGCAGGCTAACTATTGCTTAAAAGTGATTTAATGACTGAAAAGTCCCCTCCAAGGTCACTCGAGCTTCATGAGGCGTGGGAGATAGGGACGGAGCGGCAACTCCTCCGCGCTAAATTTATAAACGCTGACTTTCTTGTGTATTGATTATCACAATTACACACCATTACGCTTCTATTATCCGCACTGGCTGGTTTTAATTACACCGGAGAGCCAGCGGGGCGCGTGGAGGCGGCGATAGAGACGAGGCAGCGCAGAGGAGAGGGTGGCGGCGACACAGATAGATGGATGACGCGGCGACAATGCACGCACTGCACCAAACTAATTAAAACAGAAACTTTTTTTTTTTTTTTTGTTTCCAGCCAGTCGACAGCCAATGAATCTGGCGGCGAACGAACGTGTCCGCAGGGCGGACGCGGCGAGGAGCTACACGTCCGCCGGGGAGGCAGAGCTGTTGCCATGGCGACTGAGCATTGCGCCACATCATGCAGCAAAGTTAATGCAGCCGCCGCCGTCAAGTACGGGTGGAACATCCACGGCGCGAGTATTTGCTCAGTACTAAAACACACGAGGAGGGCGAGCCGCCCGGCCGCACCTGTAACACATTATCGGCCTTTCGCAGAATATTTCCAGGGTCCATTTTTGGCTCGCAAGCGAAGCCTCTCCCCTGCCGTCGTGTTGACGAGGCTTTTAAAAAAAGGAAGCACGCAGCGAGAGAAAGCGCCTCGGCATCGTATAACGTCGTTGAAAGCAACCACGGCGGAGACTCCAAAGGCTCCACAATGGGGTTCAAAAGAAAAGGGGGGCCTGAGCTCAGCTGGAAAGACGCCGAGAAAATGTATGACGCACGCAAAATATTTGCAAACATGGGTCCCGGCCGTTCACATAACTGCATTAACGTCTTATTTCTACACCATTTGGTCAAAGAGTCCTTAGTATGCAACTAATCCATCTGTGATATTCTCTGAGCTTTTTCCTTTCACTTCTTATGGGAGGTCTGGCCCAAGGGATCTCATTGAGTTTTTGAGATTTGTGGGCCTGTGAAGCCATTTCAGACTGTGACAAAATGTAATGGCAAGTGGTAGTCTGCCACCAGAAAACAAAACAAAGTTCGTCAAAATTCACACATGCATTTTATTTCATGTGAAATCACAATTTGAAGGTGTTCCAACTTTTCTGTTCTTGCCATTTTTTTCCATCCTTTCCAGCAAAACTAAACTGCCAAGGAAACATTTTTTTTTTTTGTCAACTGACACATAAAAAAAAAAGGCCCATCAGGGAGTGAGAGTAAAAGTCCTCGTAGTACTTTGTGTACATACTTAAAGGCTCACTGCCCCATATATAAAAAGGCCAGTTTGCCGACTGAATTTTTTTTTTTTTTAGAAAGCGGCAAATACCGCAGCGTAACTAGGTTAGACCTCGGGGGGGGGGGGGGGGTGCAGACAAAATGTGCCAAAGAATTATGACGGCCCTTCAACATCTGCTGCCTCCGGAGCAAGAACAGACAGTGATGGATGGCCAGGTGCGCCGCCATGTTTACAAGCCCACGTGACGTGCGCGAGCGCAGCCGCTCGTACGAGTTAAAACAATAACCTCGGTGACCGAGCCGACGCGCAACTGAAAAAAAAAAAAAAAAAAAAAAAAAAAAAAGACACGGAACGCGGTCGGTCATCAGGAAAACAGAAGACGACAGACGTGTCGGAGCGCGACCAGCATGAAGAGACAAGCTGAAGCACAAAGCACACGTGTTTGCTTTGGAGCGATGCCGTTGACAGACACGCGGTCTGTTGTCACTGGCTTACGTTCTCCGTGAATACTAAAATGTATCATTGTGGGCTTTTTGCTTTTTTGGGGGGGGAGGGCGCATCTTCAATAACCTCCACGCTATCGCTGGGCGCTGGCCTGGACCTGGCGGTGGCGGAGGCCGGGCGACGCCAGCGGGCTGTTAGCTTGCGGGGTCTTGCGCCCGGGGGGGATCGGCGGCAGGACGGGTTTGACGCCCGATCCGGGGCGTCTGTCACCTATAAATGACAACGCGGGATGAGAAATGAGATATTAAAATCGACTCGCGAGATATGAAAAGTACTCTCTGTGGAACAACCTTTGATCGTATCCACCGAGTGTCCCGGAGATACATCTGAGCTGTTGGACGGGAAGGGGGAAAAAAAAAAAAAAAAAAAAACGAGATAAGTGGAAGTTAGAGCAGGTTCCCCGATGAAAGGAGTCTCAGAGTCGAAAACTGCAATTTGTTCTGTTGCCTGGTTACAAAAATGATGGCCCCTGGGACTCAATTAATCGACAGTTACGTGATGCGCGGTGACAATACGTGAAGGAAACGCAAGCTGGGACAGATCCCAGCTTAAGATGAGTGCAGACAAGAAGACGCGTTTGGAATCCTTTGTACAAATACTGGGGGTGGGGGGGGGTGTCTGAGTAACGTTTAAATGTATGACGGCAACTGTGTGTGCGAAGGTGAGGCCACAGGGAGAAAATGCCTGCTTGTAATTACATTTAGGTTGCAACCTTGTGCAGTTTTGCATTAATTAATTCATCTAATTCATGTGCTGCTGCGTCATTTTCTGTTCTTCACATCGTTTAAGTGTCCATATTGTCTCGATTCCGGCATCGTTTGTTGCATGTGCTGGTTTCTACTTTTTGAATCACGACGTTGATCAAATTAGCCCCACTGCCCGTTTGAGCGGCGGCGGCGGCGGGGGGCCGCTTCGTCCTCAAGGTCAAACGAAAAAGTCCAAACAAACCATCAAAAGGCAGTTAGGACAAGTGGGCCAATCAAGCCAATTTGGCCCCCCTTGGCAGGGAGAGGAGAGGAGGGTCTCCACTCAGAATTAGGCAGGAGCGAGAGCGCAGTCAAGTGTGTGCTGCTTCGGACTGGACCTTCTGATGAGCCAACTGTAGACCCCGGGACTCTTCCCCGTGACCGCCTCTCTCACCGGCCGCTCTTGCCTGCGGATGGATGCCAGCTCCTGTGGAGGAGTCGCACGGACAAAAAAAAAAAAAAAGGCACTGATGAGTGGCGGACGAGAAACATCGTTGCCGGTTAACCCCCCCCCCCAATTGGAACTCACAACAGGGGTCTTGTGGGATTGCTGGGTCTTGGTGAAATGGTCTCTGTAGAGGAGCTCTGAGGGCTCCGGGGCTGTGGCTGAGTGGGACGACGTGGGGGAGTCTGACCCGAGCTGCGGGGGGGTCTCTGTCGTTTCACCCTCTCCTGAGGCAGGGAAATATTTATGAGCGGAATTATACCAAAATGTGGTTGAATAACTTTAGGGGAGAAAAATGAATAAAAATTCAGTGGATAAAGTGTACGAAGTTGACTTCAGATGTTATGTGAAGGTGTTTTGTTGTTCTTACCTTCTTCCTGGTCCTCGAGTAACAGGTATTTCTTGACGACCCGCTCCAGCATCTGATAGGCTTTGTCCCAGTAATCTGCACGCACAACAAAACGCTCACGGACTCGGTTGCTGTGCCGCCTCCCATCGAGTGGCGGCGAAGGAAAAAGGTACTGGGATGTTATCACGGGCCTTATCAGCAACAAGGGAGGGTTTTGTTTTGTCCCGGCGAGGCAACGTGACAGGAAAAAAAAAAAAAATGTCTCTCGCAACCCAACACACAAGACATCCTCATCACCTTTGACGCTAGTAACGCAACGAAAGCTCGGAGGCGGCGAGGCGCACCGCAGCGGATGACGTTGTCGAAGAAGCTGGGTTGTTCCCTGTTGAAGTCGGCGTACAGCTCCATGCGCGACACCGCCGCCTCGATCTGGGCGTCCGTGTAGCGGTCTCGACTCCTTAGTACGGCCTTGTAGTTGTCCACTATGGTGGGGAGGAACAGGATGTAGCGGGGTTCGAAGATGCTCTTCTTCAGGCTCAGCACACCCTGTGGGGAAAAAAAAAAACCAACAAAAAACGACAACAGAAGACAGACATGAACACATTTATAAGGACATTTGTGCCATTCACTATGATTATAACCTTTCCGTATTCAAAGCATGCAGCAAAATTTCTCCCATTTTTCTGGTTTCTGTAAGGCTGCCTCGCTACTGAAATTATAAATTGCCACTGACGTTGAATGTTTGTGTATGCAATCTTTAAGTCCACAACGTACCATATTTTTTTTCCAAATTATGAATATACAGCAGTTTTGGGGAAGAGAGGATATTTAAAGTCCGTCCTCGGGTTGAAAGAGTTTTTTTAGGGGTCGTCCTCTACTCACCTCCAGCTCCATCTGCACGCAGCACGCCAGTCCTTCCCGGGCGACATCTTCGATGGCGTCCCGGCTCAGGCCGTACTTGTGGCCGCCGTGCTGGACGGTCTGGAGGAAAGCCCCCTGCGATGAGACAGTCGGTCATATATCCACACCTTGGGCCTTTGAGAACTGCACTTTAACGTACACGTGTGCCTCAATTATGACGCTCAAGATCTGAATTAATACAACAGAAGGTGCGCGAGAACGACGCTTCCAAGATGACGTACCCTGTGCTCAAGCAGCTGAAACTCTTCTTCGCTGACAAAATGGTAGTCTCTGCCATTCTCCTCGCCAAAGTAGGGCTCCCTGGTGGTATGGCAGATCCTGCATGACATTAGGGGATTAGGAATCATTCATTTCATGAAAGGGAATACCAGACTGACAGCGAGGTTAAAACCCTATGGCAGTGCAATGCACGGTAAAGAATAGAGCAATAACTCTGGATTAAATTTATCTGCAGCTACATACATGTGACTTGTCTATAGATTTAGATTTCATCAATTTAAAAGGGACCACAAACCGTCATCCATAAATGGCACAATAAGGATTGGGATCTTATTTTGAAAATAAAGAAACTGACCCATAAGCAAAGTACTCGTGAAAGTCCTCACACAGGCGGTGGGCCAGCTCCCTTTTGCCGCAGGCTTGCGGACCGGTCAGAACCAGCATCGGATACGGAGCGTCATCGCTGGGTAGTGTGCTGCATGGACCAAAAAAAAAAAAAAAAAAAAAAAAAAAAAGTTTTTACAGTGGAATTAAATTTAAGTGTTAATGAACACACTAGATGCGTCTTTTTTTTCGTTGGCTGCAATAACAATTCCAAGTGAGTTATCTGTGTTTTTTTTTTTTTTTCAAGTGATGACATGAACTTGTCTTTTTTTATTGTCTCAGCGTGAGGCGATAACAGGAAACGCTACAGATACCCAGAAAGGGGGGGGGGGGTGACGCTCAGCACTCGAGGAATAACTGCAGATGGTGTTTGTTTGAAAAGATGTTAGATACGGTGAGCAATGGAGCGTCAACGGGTTCGCTGACGGAAACAAAGTGGCAATTTTGTGATTTTAATTTTTTTTTTTTTTTTTAGGATGCTTGCACCAACCTGTCATAGAGAAGCTGAGGCTGCATCAGCTGATACATCAGCTGGGTCATGTGATCTCTGGCTGCCACCACTTCCATGGGAGGGTCGTACTTGTTGATTGAAAAAACCTAAATGGGCGCCACACACAATGGATTAGTCGGAGGTTCACGACGTCAAAGGGGGGGGGGGGGGGGGGGTGTACCGACATAAATATGCCAAAACAAACATTTATGACAAACCTTCTCCTCAACAGTGACTTTGTCTTGGTCCAACATGGTCAGATGCTGCAGGAGGAAGACCACCGACAGCCTGTACTCTGGCTGCTCCTAAAACACGACATGCAGTATATTAGACGTATTGTTACATGACAGTCAAAAATGAGAATTACGCTCTTTGTACTTGTAGCCGAAATAGAACAGAATATACGTGCATGAATGTGAGGGGCGGAGGAGGAAGAGTTAAGCTCCATGGAGAAGAGATAGCGAGGGTGGACGACTTCAAATACTTGGGGTCAACAATTCAGAGCAATGGAGAGTGTAGTGAGGAAGTGAAGAAACGGGTCCAAGCGGGTTGGAACAGTTGGCGGAAGGTGTCTGGTGTTCTATGTGACAGAAGAGTCGGAATACGGATATGAGACGGTGGCTCTGAAGAAACAACGGGAAGCAGAAATGGAGGTAGCAGAAACTAAGATGTTGAGGTTTTGGAGACAAGGTCCGAGAGAGCAGACTTGGATGGTTTGGACGTGTCCAGAGGCGAGAGGAGAGAGTGAGTATATTGGTGGAAGGGTGGTGAGGATGGAGCTGCCAGGCAAAAGAATGAGAGGAAGACCAAAGAAAAGGTTGGTGGATGTTGTGAGGGAGGACATAAGGACAGTTGGGGTTCGAGAGGAAGATACACGAGATGTGCTAAGATGGAAAAAGGTGACACTCTGTGTCGGGACAAGCCGAAAGGAAAAAAAGAAGTAGTAAATGCAAATTAGTATTTTTGCAGAGTTTGAGTCACCTGCACAGGGTTCCCTAAAAGATTCAAATCCCTCAGCAGGAGAAGACTGTGAATGTATTTACACTCCTCAATCTCAGAAATCTACATCAAGAAACAAAAAAAAAATGTTGTGTCAAACTGTTCCATTTCTCATTAGGGTTCCATCACCAGCCTTGTTGGCAACACCTGATTTTTTTCCAAGTTGATGGAGCCCAGCATGCAGAGGTTGTCGAGGCCGGCGAGGCTGCTGATGTGGTTCAGCGACAGATCGAGACTCTGTAGCCTCGACAGGTTCTCCAGACCTTCTGTGCTTTTTAGCCGGTTGCCCCTCTGGACACACACAAACGACATTTAACAGAGCACAAATGCGCTCGATATTTCCCTATTGCTCAAATTAGAAGTGAGCCACGGTCACTCAGCAGGGTTCGGTGGGCCCGCTAAATTCTGACAGATGGGCCCGGCAAACAGCTGGCAAGGTGCTCATCCAGCACAAAGCCAAACCTTGGCGGGCACCGTTTACACGCTTTGACTGAAGTCGTTTTACCGTTGCCTGGCAAGCACTCGTCGAGCGCGGCGCCTGGCAGAGGGCCGCTCGACGTGATGTGTTGGGGGACACGTTTGGCTGCGTGGCAGGAAAAGTGGGGGGGCTGGGGAGGGGGTCAGGTGTAGGGTGGACCAGCCAGGACCAAGGGCCACTGTGGCCATATGCTGGGATTTTGAAATTCTACTCGATCAGTGGTTGCCAAACTTTTTTTGTTCAACCCTCTTTTGGAGATAACATTTTCCAAATCCCTCGCACTTGCAAACAATATTGCAATTACATTCAAAACTACTACAGGTTTCAATCCAACTATTTGGCAATACGTTGTGTGGCTATGTAAAAAAATTAAGAGCATATTGGAAAGAAAAAAAAAAAAAAAAAAAAAAAAAAAAAAAATCACATCTCAGACTCGAGTACCAGGTTGAGGTCCGCGAGCGGCACGTCGTCCAGACTGCTGATGCCGGCGACGTGGTTGTGCGCCACGCTGAGATGAGTCAGCTTGCAGCACTTCTCCAGCCCGTGGATGCGCTCCAGGCGGTTGTCTGAATCGGAGCCCGTCAAGGCCTTTGCCCGACCGTGCCTGCGTCTAATTTTTGCATATTAACAAGGATACGGTCCAGATCGAGCTTGACGAGAGCCTCGTAGGCCGACATGTCCTTCATTTGTGTCAAACTGTTGTGCGAGAAGTTGACCTCCTGCGAAAACAGCAGGCGAAAATCGACTAACTCCACCGGGACATTCAATTAGCTGAGCATTCAAGGGCGTTCAAAGCCTTTTAAACGTGTTTGGAGTGACGGCAGATGGCACGCGGGCCCGTCGTGGGGAATAACGCAGCCACCAGTCAAAGTTTGTCTTCCGCTGTCAGCTCAAGGTCCCGCTTGCCGGTTACCTTCAGATTCTTCGGGGGCTCGAAGCCAAAGAATTCTGAGACCTCGTTGTGGGAGACGTCCAAGATGACCAGGAAGGGCATGTGGCTCACGCAGGAAAGATCTGGGCAATGGAAAAATAAATACATTAATAAATAGATTGATAACAAAAAAAAGAATACCCAGATAACAAAGGTTTACTGTACCTGTTATTCTATTGTTTGACAGCTCTAGCTTTTGCAGGTGAACAAAATTACACAAAACCGAGATATCCTTAAGCTTGCGGTCCTAATTAACGAAAAAGACACATAAATACAAATCCCATAAAAGCCAACTGAACATTTACAGAGTTCATAAGCTGTGAACATGCATCTTACAGGGAGGGCCACGTGGTAGTACGGGTGCTGGAGTCCAGTGTCAAAGCGTCCGAGTCGGGTCACGCAGCTGGACACCAACCTGGCACTTAAAATGACGTCCTAGAAGAGAAGAAGAAACTAACTTGAGCAATTCTAGTAATTAGGAATTACTCCACATACTGTTTAAAGTCAACTCTACACTTCAGGATAACTATTATAAGATGGGAAATTATGACACTGACAAATGCACGTGGATTGTTAGATTCAAAACAAAAGTGAGCATTATTATTTTTTTTTTTTTTTTTGTTAAGGAAGGGAGAATTTTTGTATTTGAGGTCACGAGCTTGCAGGTGTTCTTAATGAAATGTCCTGTTTATTAAAAGTTGCGCCACCATAAATTCAACTTGAATAAAACAAATATTTCCCTGGTAATGAATAGTTAATGCAATTTATGAAGTGACTTCAAGTTGATTTTTTTTTTTTTTTTATGACTTGGGCAATGCAAGTTTCTCCATTTAAAGTCACACTCACCCTTTCCGCCATGTCCACGCACCCGGTCATCTTTCCTCGAGCCGCTCGGCTTAACTATTGGTCAATTATCATAATTATGACAATACGAAAAGTCGTCAAAAAAAATGTCACGGGACGACGGGATCCGACACAGTCGTTGTGACGTAATGCAGTTAGCTGTTTAGCAATTAGCACACTAAGGCTCTTTCAGCTGTGTCACCTAGCAACGTAGACGCACGTAGAGAGAGAGCGGGAATTGTGGGTAATGGAGTTCTTCCAAATCTTCCGCATTGCTTGTAAGCGCCTATTCTCAAATAAATACTAATGTAGTTGGGACCGAAGGAAAGTAGCACAAAAACGTTTTAAAAAATACCTATGATAGTTCAATGTTCATGTCTATGTTGGCAATAGAAAGAGAGAACATCTGCAACACACGACGTTTGGTGAGTACCTTACCTGGCGGACGTGACGTAATCATCGAGGACACCTGTGTGGTCACGTGACACTGGTGACGTCTTCAAAATGATACAATAATTACCAAAATCATGTGTTCCTCGTAACATCACTCAGGATGCTGATGTCCATCTTTCATTCAGATAACTATTTACTTTTCATTTGTAGGTAAATGAAAATGGCTGCTGAGCAAAAACGCCAAAATATTTTTTAAAAATATTAATTGTATATTGTGGAATCATAACCAGGAGTCCCCCCCCCCCACAGAAAAAAAGCATGATCATCATGAGGGATCTAGACTTCTATCAATTTATTTATTTATTGATACATAAAAAAAAGTGTGATGAAATTCAAGTGTGATGAACGAATACAAATCAGATGAAAGCAGTGCTTGACATGTTTGACATCGCGCATCCTAACAGGGCTCGTCACTTAACATTCTGCTCAAGTTTCCCGTGTTACTCTATTAGATTGCAGCAAGTAGCAGCTTTTTAAGGGTTGACGCCAAGTTTCGTCCGGGGGGTGGGGTGGGGGGGGACCCGCAGCTGTTTTCCCATCCATCCTGGGCCAAGGTGTCAATATGATAGATTGCGGGGGCCCGCTGAGGTATTGACAAAGCCCTCCTCATCCTCTCCTTAAGTACTCCTCGCCCGAGTTAATGAACTAAAACACGGGGCGGGCCGCTCGAGGGGGAAGTTGTTGTTCCGGGACTTCAGTTTACCGAGATCGACAGTGGGAGAGAATTTCCAATGTAGTATTAAAGGAATATGAGGGACATAATTTCTTCCAGAAAAACATCAAACTATGACAAGGATAGTCAACGTTTCTGTTTGCAATTGGTCAGGGATTGGAAAAAAAAAAAGTCATAAAGACTTGGAAAGTCATTGAAAAAAAAAAAAAAAAAAGAATGGCCGACCACCCACACTGATTATTTTCCTGCGATTCAGGGCGTTAGTTTTTTTCTTGTCAAAGTGATGATTTCATTCTCGTAACAGATTTCAGGGAAACGTGACTTTATGATCGGAATCTTTAACTACTTTGGGGAATAAATTAAGTCACGGTATCTGATTAAATTAAACGACGATCATCGTGGGTTGTTCCAATTACTGTTTTAATATGTCAGTATTTCTCTATGTTTGGCACTACAGTATATAGAGTGGCCCCGTGACATACGAGTGACCCGAATTGGAAGTTTTTTGAGATACAAATTGTCATTGGGCAGACAGTGACTGACCTCACTTTACAGCAAAGAGCTGTTTGGAAGATGGAAAAAGAAAATAATGCCGAGCAGTTTATCGCTACATATTGCCGTACATATGTACACACCGGAAAAAAGTGTGCTGATTGCTTTTTAATTCTATTCAATTATACCACGACTTTATGCTCTTTGGTGAAAGAACACATCGATCAATGCTATTTTTCTCATTTAAAGCACACTAAAAAATTGTTTTCCTTTGGGCAAGGGCGAAATGGACCTAACATTTTCAACGGAAACTACGTTATGACATTTTTTTTTTTGGGGTCGTGAACAAATTCAACTTGTATCTCAAGGCACCACTGTACACGTCGTCCGCTGCGGGAACAGTTGCCAACTGGCTTTCATTTGACATACTGTGTCTGATTGCGGGCGGGCGGAGCGGGCCCGTGGGAGGCCTTCCCGGGGAGATAAGGACGTAATGGAAAGCAGCCGTTCGCCGGAGATTGAGAAAAAATTGAGATGAGCCGGTGGTCCGATCACACGGTGGTGATCTTCTTGTCCTTGCTGGCCTGCTTGATGGCGGCCTGCTCGCACACGATCTCCTTCAGCCGCTGCAGCCGCGTGTTCTGGGTGCTCAGGTCGCCCACGCCCGTCTGGCTCCGGTGCACCAGCGACAGGGCGTTGATGTACTCCAGCTCCGTGTAGCGCACGCCCTGGTCCACCACCAGGTTGAGCAGCTCGTCCGCCGTGTTGTACAGCATCTCGTAGTACTGCCTGAGAAAGTGGGAGGGGAGAGGGGAAAATGAAAGCGCCGAGGGAGACGTCTTGTTCCCGTGTTTCGCAGCACAATCAAAAGCAGCTGCTGTTCCCGTCGAGCCCAATTTTGGCAAAGAGGACTTCAAGGGGCTCCTGACGGCGTGGTGGAAAAACATCAACACGCTGCGTTTGATGATATAATGAAATGTTATTGACATCGCGAGCATTCCGGGGGGACTGGTCTCCGACATCGGACCGACCAAAACGTTGCACGTCAAGGTCTCAATGAAAACCGGTGGCACTCTTTGACCCGATCAGAACTGGGTTGATGAAAAAAAGTCTCAAAGGGCTCAAGCCCGGAAAAAAATTGAACAGCAAGTCGGCCATTTTGGGCGGCGGCAAATCTTTTTTGCCTGCGTTAATTTAAGACTGATGGAACAAATTTTGAGCATCATTTTTGGTCAGTCCGCCTTTGGTCTGGTAGTCTGTTATTTTTACCAATTATTGACCAATAAAAAAAAAAAGTTTACAAAATGGCGTGCTCACTTTGACACTGCAATGTGAATGCGTCAACAAATTTGAGCTTTTTTGTACAAAAATAAAACTGAAGACGGACCAACAAAAGTGGAGAAAAGTACTAAGCAGATGAGTGTTATGAAAGTTTTAAAACCCTTACGTGTAGCAATAAATCAATAATTTTGACAGCAAGGAGGGGTAGCATAAATAACACAATTACTAATGTTAGCAACGCAAGAGCGGCATTGTTAACACCTGCATCCACGTGTCGGCTTATTGTTTCCTCGCAAACCGCAAGAGAGTCGCTCGCGTGTCCCCGATGTGTAATTTATATCGTGTTCCAATTAAAGCGCCCCCCACCCCAACACACACTTCCCGGTTTACAAAGAATATTAAGTCCATTTACAAAGCGTCGACGCTGCACAGCTTCCGTGCGAGGAAGAAGTAGAAGAAGCTGAGAGTGATCACAATTCATTTCCAGCTGTAGTAATGAATGAGTGAGGAGGCCATTACAGTCTGCCTCTGTCAGCACGTTTGGTGTCACACATTAGTTAGCCCGGCAGGCAAGGAGGGAGGCGATGAGGGATGGGGTGAGGGAAGAGGGGGTGTTCGGGGTGAACGATGGATGGGGTGGCCGGCCGTGATCCTCTCCATCAGCCGCGACCACAATATCCCACCGGACTGATGAGTTTGCTTTGTTCTCGGCCTCACGGTGCGACCGTGCCGACTTTGAAAAATGAGTCTCCGGACGGGGTAAGCAAAAGAAGCGCGTTTATGATCAAATATGAAGATAAAAGTGTATTTTTAGGGTACAATCTAAAATGGCAAAGGGTTTCTTTTAGGAAAGTGTTTGTCTTTGCAATATTGAACTTTACACGTACAAACGAATGACAATTACAGAATGTAAACAGGCATTCTGTACTGTCATTCGATGGACATTGTACTGCTCCTTCTTGTGTCAGTATAATACAGACATAAAGGGAAAATAGTGACAACTCCTCAGCAATAGTCCTCCCACGCAGATGATAAAGAATATTGCCTTTGGGTAAAGTAAGTAAGTTTCTTTCGGCTTGTCCCGTTAGGGGTCGCCACAGCGTGACATCTCAGATGAACGCTCACATTTGTTTGGCACAGTTTTTATGCCGGATACCCTTTCTGACGCAACCCCACTTGGGGAGCAGAGGCCCCAGTGAGATACAAACTCACGACCCAAACCAATGTTCTAACCACTGAGCTATGGGGTCTCCCGAATATTGCCTTTGGGTATTGCTACATTATCTGTCTATGTAGCTTACTATGGAAAATTGGTGCGGAGTTTTGTCTTGACAGATGGTATGGGTCATGGCTTTTCATTGTACGCCGATACATGGTTGCCGAAGGATTTTTCAGCCATTTATTGAACTCCGGGAGAACAGTAAAAGAACCCCAATGAGCAAACTCTCGCAGGAGCTGCTGTGGGCCGCTGCTCACGCCCAGACACTCACACAGTCCCAACATAGCTTGTGCTACCCTAACAACCTCCCACCAACCGCGTGGTCATCTACGTAATATGTGCCTTGACACTCACAGACATGAGACTAGCTGCGCATGAGCCACCCATTGGATTAGCGCATGTGTACCAAATAAGATGAGCATTGTCAACTCGTGCCTGAAGTTGGCTGCTTGCAAACAGAGGAGCAATGACAAGAAAACGGTGAGAAAAAGGGGGGAGATAAGGGAGAGGGGCGACAAAAAGAAAAGGGTGACAGGAGGGGAGGCAGACAAGGATGGAAGTGACAGTGCACCGCAGCCGGGGCCTCTAAATACAAACAGTTTTATCTGTTGACACCCCACCACTTTCTGACACAGATGTCAGCTATACTTATTACCACGGGCTCTCCGCGGCGCGGCACCTCGGCTCGTTTGCCGCGGCGACGCACGTGCGCGAGTGTCCTCGTTTCCTGAAGCCGACGGTTCGGGAGCCAGCCCGTCTGACGGGTGTTCGTCGAGCTGGAGGCGCCGCGTGACAAACCCCAGGCCTAGAAGGGTCACCGCGCAGTGTTTACGACGCCGCACCGGAACAAATTTGAAGGTCCGGGGAACAACTGAAAGCGGGTACGCGTATACTGGTAATATGGTTTGTGCATTTTTCTGTGGCACATTACCGTACAGGTCACCAACTTATTCAAGTTTTTTTGTGATATTTTTACAGGCAAAAATATATGTCATGATCACTAGATGATGTTAACAAATGACACATCAAGTTTGTCAATAAAAGACCAATTTTTCAGTCAGTTCGATTTCATCTGCTCTTGTTCCGCTACTATTGAGATTTTTTTTTTTCCTCGTCGCGTCACACGTTTTCAAAATCAGTTCACACGTTAAATATGTGTGTACCCCACTTTAGTGCTAATAAGATGTACCCGCCCTTTAAAGCCCGATTCAAACTGCATTTAAAAGCAGCCACTGATTAGTTGCTATGATACATTTCGACGCCCCGAGCACGAGAAACACAAACTCATTTAAATAATCGAGAACAGTTGCGAAGGCTTTAAATAACTTTCGCGCGTCTGATGCTCCGCTGCGAGCGTACAGGAAAAACAGCTAATTATATGACTTTATTGCTCTTAAAAAGCGTTGACATATGTTGTGAGGACCTAAATGAGTCGACGAGTCCAGGGTGGCTTGTCGCTAGGCAACGCTTACTAACTTTTCTTGCACTTCTTTTGGCTTCTTGTCGTGGAGTTTCTGCCAGAGGCGTGAAAGGGGTGGTGGGAAATGGGAAGGGAGAGTGGGGAAGAGGGGGGTGCTCAGTGTGTATCTGACCATTAGTGGTACAAGAAAATACCCTGCAATTTTGCCACTGAACCACATGGTAGCAATGTTTCAACATCTCACGTTGGGAGGCTTTCGGGCTCGCCATGCTTGTGCAGTGCTGGCTTGCTGGGCTTCTGCTTAGTTTTAACTCAGATCAATGCTTATTACCATGCCCTTGTCCACTTCTCTCTCTCTCTCTCTCTCTCTCTCTCTCTCTCTCTCTCTCTTCCTCCACAACGAGGGAGAAAAACAGCCTATTCTTAACACATACATACAGATTACACGTGTACACAGCCGAGCATCTGCTGCCTCTCATGGGAGCAGTTTTCTGGGAAAAAAAAAAAAAAGTAACCGCCTCTGTTTCAGACGTGGTCTGATAAGACAACTATTACATGCATAGAAAAGGGTCAGATGATTAGAGATACTGCCCTTCTCAATCCGACTTCAAAAGACATTTCCTTTGATGCAATTGGACAATTATGTGCAGCATCCATATATATAAATAAAAAAGAGGGCTTTTGTGTGTGTCCAGCCTCTCTCAGGAAGTGTAAACAAAGCCGATTCCCAATCAACGCATCTGCGCCGCCCACGCCTCGCAATCACAGCAGCCCGAGAGGCGGGTGGAGGGTTGCGGGGTGGGGAAGAGAACAGAGGAGCCATCGGCCGTTGCCGTAATCAAAGGTGGCAGAGGGGAGAAACGAGGCGCTAATCAATGCTCTTTTCTATCACACTGGCCGTGGCCGCATTTCAGGATGTTTTAGTTTTTCCACAGAAAAAAAAAAAAAAAAATACCTGGCAAAGTCGAGGTCGGCCTCCCGGGACATGGTGATGTTGGTGAGGTTCTGCTGGAGCACGAAGATGTTCCGGCACATCTTCTTGATGCCGGACTCGCTGATCCTCTTGAAGTATTGGGCGCCGTTGATAAGGATGCAGGAGATCAGGTGGCCCAGACCTTTGTCGGAGAACCACAAAAACGCTTTTGGTGGGGGTGGACTCAAGTCCGCTCGTCACCAAAATTCTCGTGTGTTTGGCAGCATCAGTTGTAATTAAAACCCAACAATTCCCAACCATGGTCGAGCTGATCGGGTATGTCACGAGAAATCCAATTTCATTTAATTGGTGTGAGAATTCATGTTTCTTTGATACAAATAATCTCCGATTGGCGGGCAACCAATTGAGGGTGTACCCCCCCTCCTAGGCTCCAGCACTCCCGCAACCCTTGTGAGGGTAAGCGCCTCAGAAAGTGGATGGGATGGACGATTACAAACAATATATTTTCTTTATCCTGGCCGGTGATGCATAGTGACATGCAGGACAATTTTATGCTCGTCTGTTAGCTGTCAGAAGGTCCAATAACCTGTCAATCAAACTTGTCATTCATTGTCATCATTCGAAACTAGCTTAGATTTCACATTTTTGTGGTGACCCACAAGAGGGAGACATTCATTCATATATCTTCAAGGGAGTGGCAGGATATGAATAGTGTTCAAAGGGAGTTGTTGGCGTCAAAAGGAGCGGTTGGGTGTGTGATGGAAAAGCACTTTTTGTATTTTTGGTACGCAGCTTCTGTTGGTTTACCTTCAAAGATGTACTGGAACTTGTGCTGCTGCAGGGCGGCCCCCATGGCCTCCTCGATGGCCGAGATGTCCTTGTTGAGCTTGACCACCAGCGGGTCGTAGTCCATGCTCTCCACGTTGGCAACGATGGCGTAGTTGCCCTGTTTGGTCAGCGGGATCAAGTAGTGGAAGCAGTGCACCCTGGGTGAAAAGGCCTTTATTTCAAACTCCAAATCAGCTCATATTTCTCGGGCAATTACAGTATTGCAGTGCTCATCACAGCTGGGTGCTATTCAGCGGTGAAATATGATTAGGAGGTGAAAAACAGCGCGCTACAAGACTCCTGTAAACATACAGCCCACAGCTTTTAAAACACAAAAGCTCCCCTTTTTCAAGCCCGGAAGCAAAGTGTTACGTTCAAAAGCATTTAATTGCAGAAGAATGCGGCGCAAAATGAAGCTTTCGGCTCGGCAAATGCGGCTTATTTCCTGATTCATTTGATCTGCCCCAGCTCAAGTGAGCCGACTGCGGCTTGCACAACATTGCTCGAGGGGGTCACTTTTTGTTACCGTAATACTTCCAGTTGGTAAAATGGGTGAATAAATACTACAACCTAAGAGGAAATGTGCAGTTTGCGAAGGGAAACGCAAGGACAAGCGGAGTATAGATATTGTTTCGTGTCTTTTGAAGTCATTCTCATTCATTTTGTAACAGAGTATAAATCAATCAAAAGCCTAAGAAAGGGCTTTCGGGTGGCAAGATAATCATTTATTTACAGAAATCCATCTAAGAAACACACAGTGAGCGACGTTAACTCACCGCATCTCTCGAGCTCAATGTCAGTTGCATTTTTGTTCACGCCACAAACTGTATCTTTTTTTTTTCTTCCCACGATTACAATACTTTTTCACGTTTAGCGCGAGATGTTTATACCACAGGCTAGACTATTTTCCTTGACTTCAGCTTTCAAAATCAGTCATCCATCCACTTTTGGGGGGTATGTGTAATAATACAACGAGGTGATCAGACATCTATTAAACAACAAACAGCAAAGATTAATACCATACATACTCAAATTACTCCAGTGTGAGGATTTAAAACTTGCAACATGTTGGCAATTCTCTCCCTCATAATCAATCGACCGAAATTTGCTCCTAATCCTCATCTTCTACTCAAATGCGCTGCAGATCTCAAATCCGAAATAATGCAACAACACCATAGACAAGAATTTTTTTTTGTCAGTACGATGGGACTTGAAGAATATATTCATCAGTGGCAGCAAAAACGTTTGGATTCCAGTTGACGAATATAACTCCGCATCGGTTAATGAGATGACTCCTTGTGTCAGTTATTTATAATAATGCCACTGCGCCAAATAAAAATAAACAAAAGCAATCCGCATAATAAAGATTTAAATAGATGCCCACATGGAGAATCAGTGTACTGCTTTACCCTCCTTTGACCCGCGCTCATCTCCCACCCCGCGCGCGCTTTCTTCTTCACGGCTTCATTTAACTGGTACAACTATCAGGGGAAATTCTGCGGATGAAGGGAGCCAATGGAGTGGAGCGTATTGCGGGACGCACGCCTCGGGGAGGGCTTTTTTCCCCCTCCCTTTTCCTGACTGAAAAGCATAAACAACGTTGCATAAGTTGCAAGAAGTGGGTTGATGGAGGCTATTAAGGGCTTGCAGGGGGGGAAAAGGGTTATGGTGTGGTAAATTAACTCGGATATTGTGAGAGATTGAAAACACCTACACTGTATGGGACGAATAATTGGTTACACCTACAGAAAGGGAAGAAAACCGAGAATTGGTTCTTCTCTCCCTCTCCAAAGTTTAGACCGCTGTTGTTGAACAACAGGAAAACTCTATAACTATGTTTTCATACTTTTTAACATTTGCGGTGCAATTTTGGAGCCTGACTAAATATAATATTTTGATTTGCTTTACCCAAAATTAATAATGTTCTGTTGTTTTGATGAACAATGATTCCTCTAATACATTTTCAATGTGTTTTTTTGTGTCATCAAAAAATGTATAGAAAAATGTCGTCAAATGTTTTTTCATTTTTTTCAGCACCCCACTCCCCCCCCACCAAAACACAATGGCATTAAGTAAACTTGAAATTGAATTCACTAGTGAAGCCAATGAATTCCTTCTTTCTTCCTTTTAAGATCTATAGCCCAGCACAGCCCAGCATGACATCCATCCATCCATCCATTTTCATAGCTGCTTATCCTCACGAGGGTCGCGGGAGTGCTGGAGCCTATCCCAGATGTCAACGGGCAGGAGGCGGGGTGCACCCTGAACTGGTCGTCAGCAAATCCCAGGGCACATCGAGACAAATAACCACATTCACAAGCACAACTAGGGGCAATTTAGAGTGTCAAATTAATGTTGCTTGTTTTTGGAATGTAGGAGGAAACCAAAGTGCCCGGAGGAAACCCACGTAGGCACAGGGAGAACATGCAAACTCCACACAGGTGGGTCTGGAATTGAACCCGGGACCTCAGGACTTTGAGCCACCGTACCGCCCCAGCATAAAATATGGCATCTTATTTACTTTGTGTGACTTGATTGCACTTTTCGTCCACGCGTACCTGACTTCCAGGTGCAGCGTGAGGAGGCAGCGGTTGCCGATTTCCTGGAAGCCCCTGCACAGGTCGCCGAGGGTCTGCAGTATCTGCTCCCGGCTGCGCTCGCCGTCGCCCATCGCCTGGCTGTCGAACGAGCACGGCGACAACCCTGCGTGGAGACGAAAAGCGAGTCACACTCGTCGCACCCGCGCGGGTTGAGGTCTTTGTCACCTTTGATGCAAGTTCAACTTTGCACTGCGTCCTTCAGCTTCGTCTTTGGACTTTTTTGGGGCCATTTGTGCTGAGGCAGCAGGAGCAGTTGTCAGCGCACTGCGGTGTTAGCCGCACAAAAGAGCGACATGTGGATGTAAGCGTTTGGGGGGGGGGGGGGATGGGGGCAGAGAGCATGAAAGCATGATGAGTGTGTATAAATTCAGGCCGGTGTAGATCAATGATCGTAAATTGGTGAATGGGGAGGAAAGTGTGTGTGTGTGTGGAGGGGGTGGGGGAGTGAAATTGGCCCCGTCACTCATATGTAAGTCTATTTGGTCAATGAAGCGAGCGTGCGCCAGTATGAAGGGTGACTGTTGAGCCGGAGAATGCAGGGGTCGGCGATCGATGTGCCGCAGTCGTGCGGCCAACTCCCCTGCTACTCTTCACGCCTTCGCGAAGGTCACACTTGAACACAAGCCAACACACACACACACACACACACACCACACACACACACACACACACACACCTTCACTGCCCCTCCATCCCAACTCAGGACAGCAGCAGAAAGAGAAAAGCTGGTTGTCATCCTCCCCCTTTTTTCACTCATATGTTTCACCTGCACTCACCTGGCAACAATATCATAATTCTTACTTTTGACTGACAGGTATAGATTTAACCAAATATGTAATATTGTGGCTGTCATCGTTTAGTGCACTGCATCATTCTGAGGGCTTTTTTTTTTTCATATTTTGCGCTTGTCATCCATCTTTGTTTTCAGTGAATTTCGACTACAGATCAATTCATATATAATGTCTAATGCTAAAAAAAGTATTTACTTTAATTATTATATATTACATTTCTGGATTACTTCCATTATAAAATCTGAAATCCTTCTCTGGGCAAAAAATACAATAATATGCTAATATGCATAAAATAAAAACAATGAACATGAGTCCCATGTGTTTTATTCCACTGAAAATATTCATTCAAAACAACAACAAAAAAAAATGGGAAACATTAATTCATACCTTCACGTAAGTAGTGTGCATTCATTTTGTAAAATTCTGTGGAAAAATAACCCAAATAACATTATGGACACACATTTTGCTCCTAATCATTCCTTGAAAAACTCATTTGCATGTATCATCGCTTTTCACATTATTTATCTAAAACTCGCTGCTGGATATCCAAAAACATGTGCGATGGTGATGTTTGAACAGAAGAAGTAATGGCTTGAACCTGAAGCATTATAGTCCAGTGTGCGAGGGCGCAGGACCCTATTTGTATGCAACAATGTATGTAGAAGTCCACAACCTTCTTATACATACTCCATCTCCATTCCTAGCATGTTTGACCGGGAATCTTATCAGCATAATTGCCGAGTTCCTTTCTAAGCGAGGACTCCGGTGAAGTCTACGCCTTGTGTTTGTACTGGTGAACATCCAATCCCCATTAGACTTACTACTTTAAATGTAACCCTCCACCCTCCCACCCCTCAAGATAAGAAGAAAAGCGCGTCGCCGTGGGCAAACATCGGCCACTTGCGGGTCAGTCCGCTCCAATCAACAAGTCAAACACGTCGGGGGTTTTGGATGTGACACGACTTGTGTGAGACAAGAGAAGATAAAGGCCTTTCCTATTAGTATCCTTTCATTTGGCATAGAAGGACTTTACTGGTTAATTAACTAGCACAGCTTTGTTTGAGTTCATCTAACCCGCTGGTGCGCCGTAGCGTCAAACCCAAGCGGAGATATCTGCTCGCCTCCTGTCACCGGTTTGTTATCAATCTGCCTGCCGCTGTAATGAGTGCAGCCAATAACAGGAGCCACTGCGCCGTGATTTCTCCGGGGAACGCCGTTAATTGACTTCCAGTGATTGAATTTAGGTGGCTACTCCCCGCGGTCAACTTATCAGATCATTAGAAGATAAAGAAGCCGGCTGCGACGGACACGGCGGCAACCTTTCTGATGTCACTCTCACCTTGGCCGCCTGGAGAGAACGAAAAAAAGGAAGACGGCGGCGGCGGCAGCGGACGCGGCGTGGGTCTTTTCCCGGGGGTGTCCGCACATGTACTGTATACATATGGATTCCCACACTGCTTTGATGATGCGAGGGTAGCGGCGCAGCATGGGGGCTGCCATTAGCGAGGACAGATGGGCGAAAAGGCTCATTGCTCCAAACTTTTTTTTTTTTTTACCATTTCCACCTCACTCTGCTCATTTATATAGCATTTGAGGATGTTCAACGTTGCAAATGCAGATGGCAAGCGCACATGCAGCTTGCCAGCGAGGACACCAGGAAAGTTAGCGCTGACAAACATCCTTTTGTGAAAGATGGAGGAATAAGAGCAAAGAAGAGCGCGCTGCAGGGGCGACGCGCACCATGAATGATTCATGAGCGACGGACGACGAAGTAAGTAAGCCAGAGGAGGAGGAGGAGTGTTATTAATTATTTTGCTGCCCCCGGAAGAATGAGAGCGGCATCTGAGCTGCGTCCACTGAGAAGGTGGGAAAGCGGTACGTCTTCAAATGTTGGGGGATTTCAAAAAGAAAGAAAGAAAGAAAAAATAAATCCACAAGGCATCTCCACAAGGATGAAGTAAAAGATGGTATTATTATTTTTTTTTTTAGCTGGCACAAACAACTATCATCTCCTGTTGCACACACGCCTCCAGGTCGGCCTCCATTCGGAATAGCAATGAGATTTTAGTCAAATGGACATGGAGGAAAGTACACAGTCAAGGTTACATGGAAATACGATTAATGTTGTCAAATAATGCTGCGAGGTGGGTTACAAGGGGCTGCATCGAATGTTTTCCCAGATTGATAAGTTCATGCTCCTCTAGATGAAAAAAAAAAAATCAATAAAAGAAAAGGAAAATAAAATATCCATCCATCCATCCATTTTCCAAGCAGCTTATCCTCACAAGGGTCGCGCGAGTGCTGGAGCCTATCCCAGCTAACGTTGGGCAAAAGCCAGACTATAATGAAAATACAATAAAATAAAATACAAATTGCAATGCTTTTCAAGACAATGAAAATAGTGGCAATGCAATCAAAAAAGTTGCACAAAATATTTTCTAATTAAAATAAACATCCATATCCATTTTCTTTGCCGCTTATCCTCACAAGGGACGCAGGGAGTGCTGGAGCCTATCCCAGCTGTCAACGGGCAGGAGGCGGGGTACACCCTGAATTGGTTGCCAGTCAATAGCAGGGCACATCGAGACAAACAGCCGCCCTGACAATCACACCGACGGGGCAATTTCCCAAAGTTCCCAATTAATGTTGTGTGTTTTTGGGAAAATAAACAATTATGGCAAAATAATTATGTTGAATTAATATTGTAAAAATATTCTAAAATGCTTCCCGTGTTTGTTGTAAACACGCAAAGTTGATTTGTGTCGCGACAGGATGACTGATAAACAGCCACGGTTGACCGTCCTCCACGTATGACCTCTCCGTTCGCGCAAAGTCACAGCCTCAGCGGCACACAGTTAACATTCATCGGCATGTCGGACCAAAACAAAACAAGAAATGCTCTTGTGTTTTCGATCGGGGGGGGGGGGGGGGGGTGACAAAGAAAAAAGTGGGGAAAAAAGAAGAAGAAGAGGGAAAGGAAAATGAGTTGTTCATACCTGACTGCTCCTGTAATATAAAATCCAATTTGGAGAGGTATGGACGTGAGGGGCGGGCGGGATGAGATAAGGTGGGCCCTCTTTTTCCCCCTGCCATAGCCTTGTCCCCCCCTCCCTCCCATCACACACACAACACAACTCAACACAGACCCAATGACACACACACTTGGTCCTTCATCAGCTCAGCAAACACTAAATAATGAACAACGCCCGGGCTGTCCTGGCATGATAAGTAAGCGCCCTTCGCCTCCACACACGCACACAGAAATTAATAAGGATGACTTTGTTTGGTCCTTTCCTGCACTTTCATTGAATCCTTATCGATGATGAGGAAGTGAGACTGGGAATGTTTTTAAAAAGATAATGCGAAGAAAGTGACACGTCCAAATTGGCTTCAGTGGGGAAGACAGCGACATGACAGCGCAAACACAAAACTTCCCACGCGCACGCTGACGCGCAAAAATGCAGGTGCCTAATTTTAATCTGTGAATAACGATGCAAAGCAGGCGGACGCGCCGCATATGGTTTCGAGAGTTCTGATTGGCGGCGGCATTTAGGTGCACAAGCAAATGGAGGGAGGATAATGACAGTGTGTTTGTGTGTGTTAGTGCGCGACCACTCTTATAGAGAAGGAAGGTAATTGGTGTGTGTGATAATACGCTCAAACAAAAACTTAATGGGGCTCAGGTAGAAGCAGCGCTGCAGCAAAAAAAAAAAAAAACAATGATAAATAATAATCTGTCCGCTGAGGATGATAACTTCATGAATTCCTAAAAAGTTGCTTTCAAACCAAACAGGGCACAATTAATTCCAATTCAAGTAGCTCGTTCCCTAAATGGGCTGCAGTCGAAATCTTACATGAAAAATCCCTGAGCTGGGACAACTTTATAGCTGGCTTTTATATTTTACTGTGAAAAGATTTCGCTCTGAGTCTCGGGCTTCGGAATGTCATTTCTTCTTCACGCGATCATTACGTTAGGAAATTCCTGGGATGGGCACGCCTGATTGTCGGCCTCAACGACACTGAGGCAGATTCTCTGCTCCCAACATGCGAGATTCAACAAACAAGTATTGAAGACTCCTCCGGCAGCAACAGGAGCTCGCAGCAGTCGCGAGTGTCCTGGTTAGTGTAAAAGTAGTGAAGTCGACGCTATCAGCGAGCAACAGCCGGCGCAGGCCGAGGCTCTCTTCGCTGCTGCAGGTGACTTCGACTACAAAATCTCTTGTCTGCGCAGCGCAGATTTCACAAGCGTGACTTTTTTTTTTTTTTTGCAAGAAAAAAATGGCCGTGTCTCAACAGTTACATTTGCCTGCCAAACAAGCCCACCCCCTCCAGGCGCCGCTACGCAACCTACCGCTCGACTAATAGGGAGGGGAATAGAATTAATGATCTGCAAGAAAGATGAAGCGCGTCAGGGGTACTCACCGGAGCCCTGAGGCAGGCTGGCGAAGAAGGCCTTGAGGCGTCCGGACAGCCACTCCATGCTCTCGTGGAGGTTAGCGAGAGATTTGAGGTCGCTGACGTCGCGCAGGATCTCGTTCTGGGGGATGAGCTTGTCGCCGAGGTTGCCCGTCAGCACCTCCGACTCCTTGGCAAACGCCGCCCTGCGGAAATGGAGGATTAAGATTACTCCGAGTCAATTTGGACAAGAGGGGCATGTCCGCATAGGCTTCCCTCAACCTGCTTTCTCTTATTTGAATCCTGGTTAAAATCGTGGCATCTATATTGAACAAGAAGTATGTCAATAAAATGCGAATCATGTTGTGTGTGCTTTGAAATTTCCTTTGAAGGATCTGTATTATCACACATAACGTCACACCGCGTTACGGAAGTCCATTAGTGTGTACCGGGTGAAGTCCTCTTCGTCCTCTCGCTTCTGCCGTGTCTGTCTGGGCTGGGCCATGTTGGCCCAGTTGGGGAGCGACTGGAGCAGGCGGCTGATGTCCTCGTCTTTGGACCAGGAAGCGCTGATGGTCAGCTTCTCCTCACACTGGACTATTGCCCTGAGAATACACAGAATGTTACCCCTTCAATGCAAACAGAAAAAAGAAAGTATATAGATACATAGATATATTTTATCCATTATACTTGAAGGCATTACCTGTAGGCTGTGTTGCAGATATCTTTATACTCTTTGAGCTTGTCGCAGATCATCTCCAGGAACTGGTTAGAGTAGGCGCTCAGGTCTTGCATGAGATTCATCAGATCCTGGATGGACTTCTCCACCACCACGGTGCTCTGCGGGGAGACCAAGGCAACATTGGGTGGGGCCGTTGGGGCCGTTGGGGGGGGGTGACAAATGACTCCCAATGCGTTACAAGAACATATATATTTTTTGTTTTCAATTTCCCCTTTGCTCATAATGTCACTAGCAGGCAACACAAAGAGAGCAGCCTCTCTGGTGGGAGATGTAATGATCCATAGCAGGGCCGAGAACCGGGCAGTGCACACACTGCAGGACAACGACAGGGGACTGTGTGGAACGGTGGCGACAATAACAACGTGGCGGTCATTGATCGAAACTTGTGTTTAAATTATCTGTCACTAACACATTAATTTGAAGGATGAAATGAAGGCGCATGCCGGACGTGCAGGTCCGCACGGATTTAGTGCTTGGTGCTGATCCAAATCAATATTGGGTTGGCATCGCCAGAGGTTTTCACGCTCGTGGGGGATTCATTGTGCAAAATTGAGCAAATGTGAGACTAGTAACAACAACAATATGACAAATTCAAGAGAGGTCCAAGACTGGTAAACAATGCAATGCCTTCTCCTCCAACAAATGCTTCCTCTTGTCTAATTCTGCTCATTTAACACGCCGATTTGTCTTGGCTACCAGAAATCATTAAAAAGTAATCAAGAGGACGACCGGCGAAGAGGGTGTTTAACTCCATCTTCGTTGACCATTACATTGGAGGGGGCATGCACCGTCAACACGGGCGCACACATATCTCTCACTTCCTTAATGATTCATGCTTAAAGGTCAACATAGTGTTACTGAGGGGGAAAAAACACATACTGCATATTTCCCCTTCAGTATTGCCGCACGCAGCCCTGAAAGCGAGCCCGACGTGCACTTTGCGTCGGCTCTTTTAGCATGCCGCCGCTTTAAAAGCGCCGCCGTCGCCACCGAGGAATATTCAAGCCCTGTCTTCGTAAATGGATGTCGCAGTTTGATGGGGTAAACTGCTGTCATTAAGAGCAAAATGATGGCTGTGCACTCCCGGCGGGGGGAAAAAAGGATCGTTAATGCTCCGGAAGCTGTTGCTAAAAGTGTGAAAGAAAAAAAAACAAAACACACACACACAAACTGGGAATTACATTAATGCATTAAAAGGATAGAGTGGCTACAACAGTAGTGGACAACTAGTGTGTTGCGTGGATGGCAACCCCCCATGCCCCACCCACATGAATCAGAGGGTTGCCCCTCAAGGTCACCAGTAGGTCACAGCGTTTTAACCCCTTGCTCACTGCTGTAACGGCCCCTGGGTGCCATTTACACGCCACACCAGAAGGCTGCCAAAATAATACACATGACACAAGATGATCTCCCCCCCTCGCAACCCACACGGCTCGCCCGTCTCTTGGGTGACGTGGGCAGTGGGCGTGTGTCCTCGACACATCATTCATCAACGTCAGGGGAAAGTCACACATAGAAAACTTGGCCACTTGACACACGCCGGATGGCTCGCGTTTTTGTTGCCGGCACCGCTTTTTCTGTGTGTATCAGTGTGGGGAAGTGCGTCCACATCAAAGTTTGTTGACACAACAGAGCAAGTCACCCAGCAAGTGAAAAATTCCATATTTAAATAATATGGGGCTCCACCCGCTACTCGCCACGTGCAAATGGTTACAACGCAGCTGATGGTAAAGAACCGTTAAATACCGTCACACAAAATAGCGGAACACATAATATAATGATAGTTCTAATTACAATGTAATGTAAGGTAACAGCGTAAGCTAAAAAAGTAAGGTAACAACATGACGCAACTTCGTCATGCACAAAAAAAACAACAACGTAACGCAAAACATAACACTACCAAATGGGACGGTGTCTTGAAGAAAAAACAACAGTGAAGTGTAAAACAGTGTATGGTAACATAACACACGTACCATCACACAATGTACCGTAACGCAGCGTACGTACTATAACATAATAGTGTACCAGTAACATGGAGTACTGTAACATGGTGTATTGTAACACAGCCTTCGTTAGCACAGTACACAGTAACACAATGTAGCAAAAGGGTACTCACACAACAACAAAATGTAACACAGCAACATATCCCAACACTGGAACGTAAAGTAGTGAATGGTAACACTGGTGTTATCTAATGCAACGTACCGTAATTAAGCAAAAAGTACACACAACATAACTTAAAAATACCAAGTGTTAATATAAGGTAACAACTTACTGCAATAACATAACACAACATTAAAGGAAGGCATCATAATATACCATCGCAACTTTACATATTACAACACAACGTATCGCAACGACGACACAATGCAATACAAAGTCAACTAAAAACAAAAATAGTCACAAGTCAAACGTTATCTCTCGTCTGATATTTGCTGCACTTGGCAAGGGAAATAATAAGTAAATAAAGAGGTAAAAGATGGGTGACATGTTTGAGGAAAAACTTCAAAAATGTATTCCCATTTAGGAGGAAGAATCACATAGCTGGCGGGCTGATGAGATTGAGTTCATAAAAGAAAACAATGTCTCTTTCGTGGGCGCCATCACGGCCTCCGACGCGGCGTCGTGTGAGTGTTCTAATTGAAAGATGAGCAGCAATATCACACTTGGCTGCTTGCAGATGGACTGCAATATTACTCTTCCGCCATTCGCGCCCGAAACACACGCGCACACGCAAAATGACATATGGCGTCCTGGCATAAACAATCCGCAGAGTTAAGATGTTCAATTTGAGTCGTTGCAGTGGAGCAAAAATCCATTAAACTAATTATCTCCATTTTTTTTTTCATCCCCGATGTTCATTATTCTAATGGATGTGAGCAAAATTGTACAAAGTCTACGCATTCACCGTCACATCTCATTAAGCCAATGTCAATATAAAAAGGATGCTCTTAGTTGTCAGAGTTCAAGGTTAAATTCAAGCATTTTTGAGATCAATTTCCAGGCTTTTTCCCGGTACATTACAGCTGTGGGGAATTGTCCATATATACATCCGGAAGACAATGCAGTCGTGTACAAATTCAAAATTTCATCAAGCAAAACCTTTCAAACCAGAGGGCACATTTGTGCCTGACATCTTTCCATTGCAAACTTACTTTCAGGGTCATTATGACTTCTGGTTCTTTAACGCTGTTTTAACTCCGAAAACAGCCAGGCGCAATTATATTTTCCCAATATGTGTATAATTGTAAACACATACAAAGACAAAGCGCGGCTGTCATGCCGAGCTAGAGGCGCGTTGAGTCGCGTCTGGGTGAGAGCCGAGGAGTGCAATGTGTTCGGCGCAAGATAACCGCGGCAAGGTAGGTGGCACCTCAGGCATCCAAGAAAAACAACGTCCTGGGGAGTTTGGGGGGGTGGTTTGTGGGATCGAGTCAGTTCAGTAGGAATAAAAGGTCTTCTTCAATTTACAAGCATTCGTCTCAATCAAAAACTGATGACATAATTATAGAAGGGAGCTTTGAGATACAAGTCGAACTCATTTTGTGATCGAGCTTTTAACTCAAACTGCTCATATCTTTTCCCATTGAAGTGCATGGAAATGCTATTTATATGCTTTTTATCCACATTAATCACAGCTCACAACTTTATGCTGCATACCTGGTCTAAAAAAGTTAGCATGGTTTGTGTGTGTGATGCTGCAGAAAAACCCTTTTAAGGTGCTTTAAAGTTAAATGGGAGCAATTTGTGTGTGCGCGCGCAAATCATCCACCCTCTTTCCTTCTTCCCACTGCTACTTGAGTCCAAATCACAGGGCACGGTTGATGAAGCTAACAGGTGTATTGTGCTGTGATTGCCGCACCCACTGATGGCTGCTAGGGGTCCGCTTTACAAAAGAGTCGCCCTCCCCCTCCACCCGGGCATGTTTGTTCGTGTGAGTGTGTGTGTGTGCCTGCATGCGTGTCTGTTGGTGCGTGGAGGCAATCAGCAGGAACCGAATAAGTATTGCCTACACACATCATGACAAACAATAAAGGTCAGTGTCATTACGGGAAGTGGAGGTTGGAGGGCGCTCACACACTATATATATATATATATATATATATATATTATATATATATATATATATATATATATATATATACATAGATATATACATAGATATATATACAGAGAGCGAGAGAGAGATACACAGTCACAAAACACACATAATGGAAAAAGGTCAACATCATTAGCAGATCTGGCGTGACGCTTGTGATACAAACACACACACACACACACACACACACACACACCCAAAACGGTGACTTTTTTTTTTTTTTTTAAAAGAAAATTTTGGGAAACAATCGGGGAGGAATGGAGGTGAACGTTGATCAATGCGTTGTGTAGAAGAGCAGGTGAGTTGAAGCATGAAGTTATGAAATATTAGGTTGTAAAACTTTTGTTTCCTGTTATCAGACGGGGAACAACATCTGGTAAGCTGGGTGGGTGCTAGTACTAAAGTATACCTGTCTTGCTTACATGTACATTAGTTACGTTTTATCAAATTATCCATGAAAAAACATGTACAAAATTTAAAAATGTTATACCAAAAAAATGAAATTACTTTTCAAGATATTGTTTATATCATTTAGAATGGATGAAAATATTGCAGTAGAAATTCCCATTATAATTTTATTTAATTATTTCATTTTTCATTATTTTATTATCATTGATTATATCATTCATATTATATCAAGTATAGTTAGATCAAAGGAAATTAAGAAATACAAGAAATGACTTCATTGTCATTGTGTACAAAAATAACATGATTAAATGTCATTGGAAGATTAAATAAGATGTCACAAAACCTAAAATATCTCTACTTGAAAAATTGAACAGTAGATATAATTGAATGTAGAAGAATTCAAAGCAGATTCACATGATTGAAAATCACGTAAATATCAGCTGACTGACAGGTGAACAAGATCCGATTTTCATTTTTTCTTCTCAATTTGTAAAGGTCATAATCCTGAGATACAGTGATACTGCCAAATCAAAAGGCAATTGCTTAGTTTTATATACCTTGAGTCAAATTAATTAAATAGAGTTGTCACTGTGGGATTTTTTTTTCAAATATTTAATTGATCTGGTGTCAAGTTTATAATCAATCAGGGAAAGTCTACATATTGCTCGCACGTTGTTGGATGTCGTGGGAGGGGGCAGGTCGCTGTTTTACAGGGGGGTGTTTGGACCAAGATAAATGGAGCCAATCTGAGGCGCCATCCAGCAGTGTAACCGTAGCCCTCACTCGCCTCCGCTCTTCCTCTATTCTGCCTCTATCTAACTCTAATTAAATGAATCAATCAGAGTTGGACAGATAGCATCTCGGTGCTCACGTGCTTGTGGGTTGGACTCAACATCTGATTCCCACACACATACGCACACGTGAAAATATAAACGCCATCCCCACCTCCCAAAAAAAAAAAAAAAAAAAAAAAAAAGGATTCTAAGCTTATCAGCAGCGAATGGACAATCACCTTTGTGGACATTATCTCTTAGTCCTTGTGGACCATATAGAGCTAGTTCGTGTCAGCATCATCATAATCTTATTATTACTGTATGATATACATACACGATACACGCCAGCCCCCTTTGGAAACCACGGTGGACTCGGAATAGGAAAATCATCTCCCCGTATCAATATTACTTATTAACCTGCCGCCACACGGGTCTTGTTTATAGGCGCTCATTCACCTTGCCTCCCGTGCAGCACAATCAACTGACACATAGGGGTCCCCGATATTTCATAACGCGACGTGATTTATTAAAAACCGATAGGTTTCAAAATGTAGCTATAAATATTATGCTCATGCAGTCGGGATTTAAAAAATATGACCAGCTCCTGTAGGTATTACAGAGAAAACCACCCCCGTACATTGCGAGGGACGCGTTCCAGAAACACGTGTTATACCAAAAAACAAAACAAACAAAAATACACATACATTAAAAACAAAAAACGTTAAAATAATTCTTTATGAGAAGAATCAATGCAGAATCTTAAAATATTTCTCCAGTTGCACATGAGTCGCTTAGCGTGCTTAAACAGCGGTAACTGAGCAGATGCGTCCATAAAAATATGGACCCCTACGGTTTCCCAAATGCAACTGCGGCCCAGCACAGTGTGTTTAATGTGCTGAAACTATATTGAGTTCTTTCTCTTCCTCTCATCAGCCCCTGAGGTTCTGATGCTAACAGTGTGTGTGAGGGTCCATGACGCACCTGGCGCACTTACACATATGTGCAAAAAAAAAAAAAAAGTCACTCTCCACGCTGGCACAAAGACATCTGCTACGTGATTGGAAACCCTCGCAAGCATTTTATGGCACAGTCACCATAATCTTTAATCATCCACTGCAGTCACGGAGGCAACGAGCGAGGAACTTAAGCTCACAACAGACTTAAGTTTGTACTTCTTAGAAGAAAAAGTGCCAGGGCTACTCTGTGGAAAACTTTTGTAAGCATCTGCGAAGGAGAGCAGTCGCTTAATTGACTTACATTGTCATGAGTTTGCCCCTAAACGGGCTGCATCAGGAATTAAAATGTAAAAGTGGGAACAAAAAAATTGTTGGACTGGAATGCATATGAAGTTGAAACATTGTAGTTCTTGCACGCAACAATGCCATAATTTGTTACATTACACTCCAGCAGAAGGTTGAGCTACTGTGCTGATTAAATGGAATGTAACAGGAATTATTCTCATTATTTTTATTTATATGATCACTAAGCCGAGTGACAACTCAACTTCTTTTGATTATATTTACTTTTGTTTATATTTACTTCACTCACTTTCATTCGTGCCCAAACCCATTTCAGCATTCAGATTTTGGTTGCAAAACTACATTTTTATATTGTCTCCAATCTATCTATCTATCTATCTATCTATCTATCTATCTATCTATCTATCTATCTATCTATCTATCTATCTATCTATCTATCTATCTATCTATCTATCTATCTATCTATCTATCTATCTATCTATCTATCTATCTATCTATCTAATTTTTTGTTCATTTATTTATTTATTCATCCATTCATCCATTTATTTATTTTCCATTTATTTATTTATTTGTTTGTTTATTTATTTATTTGATAAATTACATTACATTTTCACCTTCATGTTCGACTATGTAAAGAAATGTTAGGTGTTAAATTTCAAGGTAGGATTGTGCTAATATAAAAAAAAATGTTTTTCCCCAAATGCAGAATTTTGTTCATGCTGTTATATTTATTATTATTTATTTGTTTGTTTGTTTACTAATTCATTCATTCATTTTGCTTTTTATTTATTCTTCTGTCTATTTATTTATTTGTTGATTTATTCAATCAATTACATTACATTTTCACCTTCAAACAAGGCACTTCATGTTTGACTATGTAAAGAAATGTTGAGTGTTGAATTTCAAGGTAGCATTGTGCTAATATTAAAAAAAATGTTTTTCCCAAATGCACAATTTTGTTCATGCTGAAGGAGACACTGGAGACAAGCCGCACGTCCACAGGTAGAAAAACAATGCCTCTAAAATGAAAAAAAAAAAAAAAAAAAAAAAGTGAAAATATGCTGCCAAATTGTGAGAGGCTGTTTTATTCAACCCAATTAAAAAAAATCCAAAACAAAGGGTGTGCTTTATTGCGAGCTCCCCGCTATCAGCAGAAAGGCTCATTAGCCACAGCAGCATAATTAGCAAGATGCTGCACTACTCTCGTTAAGGAGGGGCCCAAGCCGTAAACAAACCCTGCTGAACTCCGAACACCCACTGCCTCACGCTACCTCTGTAATGAACTGCCACTGATGTTTGCTGCATGGGAGATGAGCAGCCGCAGAGACCGCACATACATACACGGATACTGTACACATTCAAGAGCTGCAACACAAACAATTTGACAGCGTCTTTCTCGACAAACCAAACACAATTAGAATGTATGCACGCGGGAAAACGGACACTTTTGAGCCAACATGTCTGGCAACTGGACGAATATGAGCAATTGTTGGGATATCCGCTTTGGCACTCGAATAATTAACCTGCTGGGATACATTTCTGATTGAGGAACAGTTGGCAGAAAGAGAAGAATCAATCTGGCAGCCTGGAGAGCAAGAATATTTGGTGCCCCGTGCGAGTTGCTGCTCACCTGGAGCATGGGTCTCTGCACACCCAGACCCTTCATGGTGTCAGCACTGGCGAGGATCTTCAAAGGGTCGGCCACCTTGCTCACTGCCTCGATTTCTTTGTTGATCTCTGTGCGCACCTAAATTGATAAAAAATTAGACGACTGTGTATCTTCTGCTGGGAGGACTCTTTCATCGGTTCACCAACCTGGTTTAGGAAAAGGTCGTTGATGTAGTACGTCAGGAAGGTTTGGAGTTGGCATTGCTTGGCTTGGCCCGCGCCCATGTTCATCTCGATCTCCTGAATGAACCTGCACACACAAGTTGGGACAAAAATGAGAACAATGCCATTAAAATGTTTGTAACTGGGGCAAAAATACATTTAGACACCTGCCATGCGATCAAAGAGAACAAACTGAAGCTCAGCTGGTTTGCTGCTTAAATGTGCGATGGCAGGGAAGTCAAGTCATGAAAAAGAAAAAAAAAAAAAAGAATCGCCCAAAAGGCACAATTAATTCAGTTTTAGTTTGATGCCCAAATGGGCTGTGGCCAGAATTCAAATCCAAAGTAAACAAGAAGTGAATATAAAAGTTTGTTGTAGTTGATATAAAGTGCTTCACTGTACTAATGCAGACGGTGCATTACTGTTCAGCATCGCCTAAGTGGGCTGTGTTGGGAATCATAAAAGCGGAGTAAACGACAAGTGAATTTGTTTGTTTGGTTATTTAAAAAGTGGCATTGTGCGTTTCACTGCACGAGTTACTAGTCGTCAATTTTAGCAATGCCTAAACGGGCTGCATAAAGAATCAAAATTCAAAGTAAACGACAAGGGAAACAGAAAGTTTTTTATAGTTATTAAATAGTGGCATCATGTGTTCAACTGCACTACTGCAAAAGGGGTAATTACCCCAAGTTTAGCAACACCGAAAGAAGCTGCAGAAGGACTCAATATGAAGAGTCTTGGGACAACTTAGTTTGATCTTACTACCACAAGCTGGTCTAGACCACGGCTGTCAAACTCAAATTCACAGTGGGCCAAAATTTTAAATTGAACAAAGCTGCGGGCCAAGGTTGCACAAATGAACCTTTTAATATGGAACCAAACAAGTGTGTAATACTTGTAATACCGGTGGGCCAGCTCTAATATTAATTTGAAATTGCCCCGCGGGCCAAATATAATTACAAATTACGGGCCAGAGTTTGACAACCTATGGTCTACATGCTCATCCGAGGTCCAATACTTTTGTCGCTCCCACCCACCGGTGACAACTTGTGTATAGAATACACTTGGATTCACTTCAGCAAACCGCCTCCCGGTGATCCAGATGTGGGTCGCACACGACTGTACGGCTTTGCCGAGGCACACGTGCACGTCGTCTGTCGGGATCGCTGGTCGCTGACCTCGCCTGGCCCGTGGCGCGGGACCGACGCTGTGCAAGAGCGAGCGCCTCCTCGAGCGCGTGGCACATACAAATGCACAAATAAATCAAACCCCGAGGAAAAAAAAAAAGATTGCTTAACCTATAGGACACGTGGCTACGCCTGACCTGCACAGGACAGTAGACAGGGGGAGATAACTATAACAAAGAGAGGGTTATATAAGGATGCACGGATAAAACAAGAACATTTAATTGGAGCATTATAGCAAATCTAATCTTTTGTTTGGCGTTCAAGTAGACAAATATAACAAAACTCATAGGCAGGCATATATTCTTTATCCTATTAAAAAATGACAACTATTACTGTGGCTTAGTAAGGAGCTTATGTATGCATATCCATACGTCCATTGAAAAAATGTGGAAAAACAGCACAATTTTTTACATTTAATCATTTAAGCTGATTCTGATTATAAAGTAAAATAATACAGTGTGCTAGTTTTCTTTTCAAAAGCACATTATAAACATTTAGTTATTTTTTTCATGGCAGGCTGGGATGGATTCATCGAATTTCCATTCATTAAAATGGGGAAAGATGATTTCAAGACAAGCAACAATGTTTTGATTTACATCCATGGTCACACAACAAATTAAACTTTTACTTTTTTGGCAATGTGTCCGCTGCTTGCACAAGAAACACAAATCTACAGCCTAAATGATAAATATAATTTGGCTGTTTGATGATGAAGTGCTGCCATCACAAGTGACAATACAATCCATGCTATTTTTATAGACTTATGTTCACTTCACTGTCTATATATATTTTGTTTTTATCACGTAACAATCCCCTAGCTTTGCCTCTAGTTGCCGTGGTGAAGAAAGCTATGGCCCAGCAGTAGAGGACACAAAGCCGCCCACTCAAAACAGGCTGATGTCAGTGGGACTCAAATCAGAGGGTGTTTCTTCACCCTTGGGCGACTTTGACGAAAGCATGCCACAGGCAATCATTAAAGTGCCTGGTTTAAATTGTGAAAAATCTCATTTTTGGTACCTTTTTTTTTTTTTGCTGGTTTTGAGCTACTTTCCAATGTTGTCATATCCCTCAACAAGTTATTGTGTCTGTCGCATTTGAATATGTGGCACATAGCTCAGAGCCTTGGGGTGAAGAAAAAAAAAAAAAAAACAATTCCCGCGGCCCAAACTCGCACCCTCACACACTACTCAGCATTTGCACCCAATTAGTCAGCAAGACTGCAGGCCTCGTGTGTGCAGTCGAAAGCCACTGTAAATCCTTCATTGATTCTCCAAACTCGACCGCAGTGCGAAGTAGGAGAAACTCTTCCGTGGCCTAATTAAAGCTGTCAGACAATGCCGGCCAGATAAACAGCTCCTCTCTATAAATATGGAGACAACATAAACACCGAAAATACAATTACTGCTGACAACTTCATCTTCAAAAATAAGAAAAAAAAAAAATAAATCGATTTTGGGAACAGAAAGTTGCCACTTTAACGGCGCGTCTTGTTGCCCCGAGATCCATCCCTGACTGTCATTACTGTCATTGTTTCGAGACGAGAGTCAAGATGATGGATCATCCGCTTAGCGTGTGAGCACAGATGGATTTTTCCGCAGACAGAGGTGATAACATGTGAGTCATGCAGAGGAGCCCCCGCTAGTGGTAAACGTGCCGTCTGGAGACGAGGAGCGTGGACACCGCAGGACAATCGGAGGGTTGGACTGAGGGAATCAGGATAAATGCCGGCACGTCACACCACACAACAGTGCGACTGAGACCGAGGAGACAGGTGACGACGTAAAAAATGGTCGGATCAGAAGCATCAGCCAGGTTGCTTAGTAACCGCAGGCACGGCCGGCGTTCACCGACAAGTCAGCCAGGCGTGTCATATCTCAATAACCTTAAATAATTCACTGGTGAGCTCAGACAAACGCTGACATGTTGTGAAGGTTGTAATACTACTCGGCCGGCCTAGGAAAAGGTGGGTTAAGAGATCTGATTGCAACTGATGATCATTAGATGATCAAGCAAAAAAAAAAAAAAAAAAAAAAAAAAAAAAAAAAAAAATCAGGGAAGGTCAAAGCTTCGGCCACAGGATACCAAATGATCAAGTCTTGTGTTGTATATTGCAAGCATTTAGGTATCTTTCTTCAAAATCAATGAATTACAATTATTTCATTTCATGTTTTCATTTATTTATCTCATTGAATGCAAAGTACAGATTAATTCAGGTTGTGAAGCATCATATTCTTTTAAGTGAAGACTTTGAACGGGTCGCACAAACGTCTGCTCTCGAATTCCACGTTTCCATCAGTGGTGATAGTAGATGGTTCCTCAAGAATAGAACTTGTTTTGAGAAAGTTGTCATGGAAAGGACAAAGTGTATGTTGTTTTTGTTTTGTTTAGTTGCTAGCCAGGGCACATATACCGTAATATCCATACTATAGAGCGCACCTGATTATAAGCCTCACTCTGTACATTTTTAAAAGAAAAAACATTTTGGACATACATAAGCCGCACCTTTCTATAAGACGCATGTGCCCACATTGAAACATGAGATATTTACAAAGAAAGACGGTACACAGAATTTTCAAAATTTTAATAATATAAATAACAACAATAAAATTATTTTCTTTGGCGATTGTTTTTGCTTTCAGTCTGATCCGCACAGTGAAAACACCTCGGCCATCTGAACTCTGTGTGTTCACCCAGTCTTCAAGAATGTTTTCCAGTTCGGCCCACCTGCTTTTATTATCTCTGAAAGGTTTTTTCATCTTTTTACATTGCTCCAGTTCTTCCCGCTGCCGTTTCCAGCGTCTCACCATCGATTCATTTATGCCAAGTTTACGTGCAGCATCAGCTCTGTTTCCTTCTTTATCGGCTAGCTCGATTGCTTTCAACTTGAAAGCTGCCTCCTATGCGTTTCTTCTTGTATTTTCCATGATGAGGGTCTGTTCATGCTCATTTTATTCATGCGCAAAGCGCGAAGTTACATGAAACTTGCGTCTTCCTCGACACATATATTCCACCTGTCTCACTCTTACCTTTTCTGCTCGAGCGCTCCTGGCGGCCGTTCGAAATAAAATTAATAAATTAGCCGCATCATTGCGTAAGCTGCGGGGCTGAAAGCGTGTGACAAAAGTCGCGGCTGATAGTCTGAAAATGACGGTAGATAAACAAGCACTCACATTTATACCTTTTTTTTATACAATTTAGTCTCTTATGACCCTCTGATAAGTATGTTTGGATATGGGACTAAACCAGAAAACCACATAAGCACATGAAAAACTTGGAAAACTGACACGGGAAGGCCAGAGTCGAAATCCAAACGTGAATCTCAGAACTGTGAAGGAGACATGCGAACCCCCTTGGACAGCATGCTGCCTGGTGAAATAATTGTGAGACAGCACCAGTTGGATAGTTTTTGACCCACAATTAATCAAGTAAAAGTCTGGTCACCTCTGGGCTAAACCATTAGAAACTGGGTTGAGATGGTCAAAATTGCATCAAGATCTTCCCAACAATTTAGATGGGATTGCATTTCCAACTGGAATTGATCTCATTAACACCAGTTCTAAATCAAGTATAAAACATCTACCTTCCTCCCTTCTCAACATTCACATTTAGAACCCGCATCCACTTCCCATGCAGCAACTGGTGATTGCGCTTGACAGCATGTAATTATCCGTCATTAGCAAACAGATGTCAGAGTCTATGCTTGGGAGCCGGATAATTGTCCATGTCGTGGCCCTGCGTGCGTGAGTAGGGAAAACGGCGCTCTTGAATGGCATTATGTATTTTTACCAGAAGAGATTTGGGCTAATGAGTTAACTGGGTGCTGTGATTTCTGGGAGACCCGAGTGTCTGGGGAAAAGCAAATAGAAGATGCTTTCAGAGGTGGGATGGCCGCCAACTCAAAAATCAGTCGTTATAACAGCAAAGCAAACCTCTGCTAACAAACTCTTCTCGCCATAAGACGTAGACGTATTTTTTATTTTTTGGTAAAAACTCGGTTGAATTTCAATTTTGCCATTGGACAACAATAAAGATGGGAGAAGCCGTCGCGTCACAACACAGCCCATCCGGCGGCGCTCGAAAGCACTTATCTTATTTGCAATGATTCCTTCCTGCGGCCCTCCTCAGCCACTTCAGCAAGAATGTCAAAGTCATTAAAGGATCCTAATGGATGGGAGACACTCGGAGAGTTTTCACGCTGTACCACCCAACACTGCCGCTAAATCTTTTTCTTGCCTTTTAATTGTTATTCAACTGCACATTTAATAACGATTCTCTTGGATTATCGGGCGCCGCTTGCTTACTTTATGGTGGCGTTGAATTAATGAGTTGGGGGCGGAGGGTTCCTCTAGAGATTTCAAGCAGGGAAATTAAAAAGTTGGGCGAGGGCATATTACAATATAAATGCTTGATTTGGAATATACACGTGTATGGACGCGATGATGTCTTATACATGCAATTAAGTACGCCTCCCTAGATAAGCCACAAAAGAGCTTATCCCTTCACTATGAGTCCAATGTACGACCCGAATGCAATACTTGTGCAATCTCCACTTCTACCAGCAGATGCCAGTGTGTCAGCTTCCAGACTTCTGCCAGATTCTGAACAAAGAACAGTGATGGATGATATACCAACACCGTGAATGAACACACACATACCCATACGGTGAAATGCATACGTGTGGAGATAATTGGATAGAAAACCAAGGACCAAGGAGTTTGTGGACCAATAAAGAAGGACAAAAATTGATCGCCACCGAGAGAGCATCCTTCAGTTCCTTTAGATGATGGCTCAGCAAGAAAGTTATGCAGCTTTTTATGCTAAATGGAATAAATTGGGCATCAAACTGATTTGTTGACTTGCTGACTACTGCATAGTGATGTTTGAAGCTTGATGCACTTATCAGATTAGAGTCCCTAACCCTATCAACAAAAAATATGAACCAGAGTATAACATACTATACGCTCAAGGTATATCAAAATAAGATAATAAAGGGAAAATAAAAACCTGAACTACACATTCCCAAAACGTTTCTCCTAAGGGTGCAGAAAAATAACTTAAAAGATGCAAGTGCCACTTTAATGTTCTTTATTAAACATGCCAAAATCAACCCATCAAGCATTTATAGTCAATTATTTTTGAAAACTGCTTAAAAAAAGGTGATATATAACAGATGGGCCGCAGACAACTACAAAATGGTTGCTGGGCCACCAATGGTTGGGATAATTCTGGTCTAGAACTCCAACAAGGCTATCTATCCACACATATTGCATGTTTGTAGCTAAATGTTTACAAGCATTAATTAGACAGGATTCAGTGTGATTTTGGTCACAGGTGTACTGCAAGGCGTACAGCTAAGTCCCCTACTGCATGTTTCCAACAAACGCATTTTCAAAGTATGCGTGTGTGTGTGTGTGTGTGTGTGTGTGTGTGTGTGTGTGTAGGCTCATCGCAGTGTGGCGCAGACCAATTAAAAAGTGAGAGATTGATGAGCACCCAAGAAGCAGTACGTGGCAGCGGCGGTAATGCTAGCAAGGCAGCTGCTTCCTGCAGACAACAGGAAATGAGATGGCTTTGTTTAGCTGACGCCATCGGAACCTCAAAAGACAAATCGCAGCCGTGCCGCCGCTCCTCCATCTTTCTAGCGTTCACTTTCCATCTATTGAACACCCTCTCAGACTGCAACCGAGAGGGTCTCATCATTAGTCCTTTCTCCAAGGCTGACGAGCAAGTGAAAGTATATGAAATGTTTTTTTTTTTTTTTTAAATCTCTGCCTAAAAGGTCACATTTCGATGTTTCGATGTTCTTGTGTAGTTGTTAAGTTTGCGAGGGTAAACAAAAACTAGCAAACTCGGAAAAACTCTTTGAAGTGCCACGTTTGCAGTGCATATTTTATTTAATAATCTTTCCACAAACCGAACTGTCTGTCTATCTATCGATCGGTCTATCTATCTATATCTCTATATATATATATATTATATATATATATATATATATATATATATATTCATTGAGTTTTTAATTTTGGTCTTGTAAATAATTTTAGTCATGATCATATTTATTACTATTTATGTATTCATGCCTTTTATATTTCATTTTAGGACTGTATTTCACATTTCATACATATTTAATACTCGTTAATTAAGCAATTATTTGCATTTTACTAATGCATAATTTTCATTTACTTTATTTGAATAATGTTATTTAGGGGACAAATCATATTATTACGAGGATAATGACGGTAAACTGATTTTTTTTGCTTTATTGATGTTAATTATTAGTTTTAGCGTATTGCATGGAATCCACACGAAATGCTGAGCTTTCTTGAATGTTCCACAGAGCAATTAAGCCCTTCACTGGGCAAAAGATGCCTCTGGCTCCACGACACAAAGGGGAGGTTACGGCGGCTCTGAACGATGCCTTTTGTCCGCTTTGTGTAAAGCGGTTCAATAGAGACAGACAGGTGACGGCCTCCTCCGCGGCCCGCCTGTGTGTACTTACTGTTCTTGGAACTAAACACTTTGATTGTCCAATTAGATATGAGCAGCTGTAGTCTGACCAGTGGGATAAAACGTAAGTGGGCTCCTGCATGTTCGCATGCTATAATATACGTACTTAACAATTTTTGTCAGGAAAAAAAACCGACACATTTGTTTGACCAAAAAGTCAGTGTAAGGGAAGAATGAAGAAGACGTCTGCTTGCAGATAGCTGAGCTGAGTAGATGGCAGTAATACTGCTTCAGTATAAATGGTTTTAATTAATTATTATTATGATTATTATTATTCTACAGGGTCCCCATAGCTCAGGGGTTAGGGCATTGGTTTGGTAAACCAGGGGTCGTGTGTTCATTTTTCACTGGGGGCCCCAATCCCCAAGAGGGGTTGTGTCAGAAAGGGCATCCGTCATAAAAACTGTGCCAAATAAATATGAGCGTTCATCTGAGGCGACACGCTGTGGCGACCCCTAACGGGACAAACCAAAAGAATGTTATTATTATTTTACAAAACTATAATGGCTAGAGCTGTACAGAAATCACTGTCCTTGGTGTGCTAAAAACAAACCACAATGGCACCTCGAGATAGAAGCTAAATTTGTATTGCGGTCACTGAAATTGTCTTTTCCCATTGGAACGAATAGAAATGCCATTAATCTGTTCGACCCTCCCTGTGAATAACAAATAAAAAAATAGCACTCTATCAAATTTTACTCCATAAAACCAAACAGTAACTAAATGGAAAGAATTTTTTTTAAGCAGAGTAATATTTGTCAATCAATTTCTCCCCACATTTTTGCTGCAATTTAACAGACAGTGTGGCTCCTTCTGGTGGCTTGGGAACCTGGAGGCAGTACTGTATAGTAGTAATAACGTACGGATACACTGTCTTCTCTTTCAATCAGCCAGTTTCAGTTTTGAAATGAAACAAGTTGGGGACCCACTGCATTGTGCTGAAAAATGATCGATGATATAATTCATGAATGGCCTTTTAAATTTCTTCTCATTGCAGTTGACTGTTAAATAATAAACGAGAAAAAAATGTACAATACAATTATATTAAATTCTACAAGACCCAGAATGCACTGCAGTAGCTAGTCCCCTTTATTGTTACATGTAGCTGGAAATGAGAATGGAGGGTGCAAACCAATAACGCTGAATGAATCGAATTCCCTTCCATCCACCATTGAAGAAAACCCATCGCGTTCTTTCCGATATCACAGCCCACGTTATAACCTCGTCACTCGAGGCACGATGCCTCATCCCTCCATTTTCCACCCTTCATTTCAACACTTGCTTAGCCTCGGCTCTGTCGCTGTTATCTCTCCAAATGCTCGGCCCTCATCCTCTTTGTGTTAAACATGGGAGTTTCCGTCCTGTGGTAGTAAATTGAAATAGTTCTTGGGGCGTCGGTGAAAGCCTGATTGAATTCAAAAAGAAAAATACAGTCAAGACAACCAGCGGCGAGAAGTCCGGAAAGCACCTTCGGGCTCCCCAAGCCACGAGAAGTGACACAGTTGGGTGAAGGATTGGGAGGTAAGAGGAGGAAAAAGAGACAAAGTGTGCAAAGGCGGGATTTAAAATGTACAAGTGGTGGGAAGATAGACGCAGTGGCGGTGGCGCCTCAATCTGGGTTTGCGTGCCCCCGCCCAGAAAATGCAATCACGGGAAGCCGGCTCCCGGGCTCGGCATTCGTCAAATACCTCAGGCTCTAAGAATACCGCTGCATGTCAGAAGGTATGGAGGGGAAGCGCAAAATGAAGGTGGACGCCGCTCAAAGTGACACGCAGACGGCCTTTTGGTGCACGTCTCAGGCGCAGGGCCGAATATGATGTAAGGGGTTAAATTATTCATCGATTCTTGGGCGCTTGTTGTCATGTTTTGCTCGGCGAGCGTCCACTTGAGAGAGATGACAACCTTGACCTTTTACTTTTTCATTTCAGCTCTGATGTGACACCGTTTCATGTTCAAAGCCATATGGCGGAATATTTTGTCCGAAAATGAAGTGTGCCACCAATAAGGGTGACTAAAGGTTAGGGTGCTGAGCATCAAAAGGAAAGAAAGAAATACAATAAAGAAGATTATGACAACATCGCCTTAAGATGGAAGAAGATTTCATTATTTTGTACTTTAATCTTATTTGATGCAATATTAGATTATGTTTGAATTACTAAATTGATGATACATTTACTTCCTTCTATTATTTGGATTAATGAACATTTTAGTGATTTATTAATTACATTAATTTTGTATTTAACATCTTTTTAGTTGCAAATTATTTTATTTTTATATTTTACGCATGTATTGTCATTTCAGTACTTTTGTTTATTTCAATGTAACTTACACTAAACCACAAAATTATAGACCATTGATTTTAAATTAGTTTTTTTATCCATGCTGACAGCTTTGCAGAAATGATGTGAATATGTCACAATTTACACTGAAATTGTTGCATTTCAGGCAAAAAAAAATGAAAAAAAGTGCCCATCTGCCATCTCCAATTGCGCGAGCGTCAATATCTGTCATTTTCTTCCCGCGTGAGGAGTCTTTCTGCCGTCCCCCCCACGTCTCGGGATGCTCTCATCACCTCGCCGGTGTGATGATATCCAATACTTCTGTTTCCCATCCTTCCAATCTCATTTACACTTGACACCTGACATTTGCATAATGGCCTCAACTCCATCTCCTATCTCGTCAAGCGGCGGGGATGGTGTGCATGTTTGTGTGTACGTGTGTCAATCTCCTCCGCATCCTTCTTAATCTAACTCATTAAAACTACTCATGCTTGCGCCACGTTGTCTGAAGCACAGAGGTGGCTACATAGATCTATTTTTTTTCAAGGAAAAATGATACTGTATTTCTTTAGTGTGTCATCCACAATAAGAATAATCTGCTCACACACGCAGAGGGGAGGCGTCGTACTTAGCAAAACAGCATTTGAAACCAGTGGGGGGAATAAATATTACAAATAAAGAATGTTGTAATGTGCTCAAATGCATTAGAAAGCTCATATTGGCAAAGCCGCAATCGCATTACAAGATCCGCTAATGTTGTTTCGCCAGGTTTTTGCTGCGAGAGACTCATATCAAACGTAATGGACCCCCCCCCCCCCTTACCACCCCCCCATCCAACCACTCTCTGCGTCTGCCCTTCCTGGCTCTGGCTCAAATTCCCTAAACACCCTAGTCGTGTGATAAATTTCAGTGAAGTTCTCCAGAAGGTTTTACAGCTAAACTGTTTCTCGAATGAAAGTTTGTCTGAGAGAACTTTAAAGGGAGGTGAGGTGCAATCAGTCAGCCGCTTTGACTTTTCCACTTCTCGCGCAGTCAGCGGGGGGATGCTTGGCACCACTGGTTTGGGCATGGCAGAGGAAGGACGAACGGGGAGGGAACATTCATCTCTTTGACAAATGTATTTTGCACTCTTCCCAGCAGTTTGAGGGAGGTTTAATGGACAACCAATATACCTAATATACAAGGAGTCAAACTTGAGCCTGAGCTTCATTTCTTTGTGGCTTGATAAGGTCTGACATTATTGGTCATCTAATATCAAATCAGGCTAATTGGTTGAACCCGCCGCATTTGCAAAGTGACAAAAGTTGTCTCCTGGGGGGCTCCCTTTAGATGAAACGCAGACCTATCCATTTTGGAGAATAATGAACTATGCACAAACATGGACTCATTTATAGAACGCGCAATAAGGAGATCACAAACGGTTGTTTGTGTTTGGAACCGTTTAAAACCCAAACAATCTCGGAATTATTTTGAGCCATTTGAGGTAAATATCCAGCTCCACCAAGCACTTTCAAAGGGAAGTAGCAGAAGATAAATTATTTGGTGCGCTTGCGTAAATTAACAATATGAAATATCTGGAGAAAAAAAAGAAAAAAATATTTGTCAAAAATATACCATACGAAAATATTCTATATTCTATTCAAAATAATCTAGGGGAAAATACAATGATATTTTAGGGGAAAAATACAAATGTGTCGCCAAAAAAATAAATATTGAAAGATAAACAAAAAAATAAAGATATGGGATTAAAAGTACAAAACTATTCAAAAAATATTTGCTGAAAAATATAAAATATATACGTATATATAACTAAGTGTTCAAAAACCTTTTCAACTCTTTATGTCAGCAAGAACGAGGAGCTCGACACATTGCAGTGAGTGGTTTGAAAAGGAGGAAACGATCAGAAACGTTGAAGGTCCTTCATTGTTATTTGGCTACTTTGTCCCGACTGACCATTCTAAAGTCCACCTTGGCGAGCTGATATGAACTGTAAAACCTGGGAGAAGCAATCACTTGCAGCACATGTCTTGAGTCGTGGTTTGCACAGTATGTCACACACGCATCCATTCCCTCGCCCGCATCTGCACGGGGTCCTTCAAAAGCTCCCCAGAAAAGGCTTTGCAGATCAATCAATTACATCGCCGCTCCAGCAATCAAACAAGGTTATTATCAGGGAGCAGCTCGCCGACCTGGAAAGGCCCGGCCCCCAATCAAAGGCCGGTGTGATGTGGGCTCGCTCATGTGACGGTAACGCGGACTGGCAGCTCATGTTGTCAGGGGATTGAAGTATGGAAGGCGGTAAGATAGAGGAAATGGAAAATGGGGAAATCATCTGGTAGCTGCAAAGCCCTCACAATTTCTCGTCTTGAATTTCTAGTCGTCAATGTGTCCTCATTGTGGTTGAGTAATTTCGCCAGCGTTGGGAGGCATTCCCGCCTCCCATCTCTGTCCCTCCGTGGTAACGGCTCTGCGGATATCAGCGCTCCATTGAATTATTGTGCGGTCAAAATAGCCGAGGCTTAGCCTCATTAAATTGCAGTGGGTAACACAAGACCAAAAGATTGTTGGAAGATACAGTCTAATCTTTTTCAAATGTGACCAATCGGAGACATTGCAGGGGACAGCGATTAGGAGATCTTCCTGTGCTATAAACGGAGAGAAATTCTTGTCCCCAAGCACAATTTCAGTCTCTAATCGGACAAGCCAACAATTCCCGTTTTCCGCCATTTTCCTCGGGGGACCATCAAAGCCGACTTCACAAGACGTCGACTGCTGAGCGTTCAGGCAAGACGGTCCCCCCTTAAGTTCCCCCGTTCCTCCCTCCATGGCCGGAATGACGACTGCTGGCTTCACGTGTTGCACAGGTTGCCCCGGGAACTCAGTGTGATTCCATTATGGGGTGGATAAACAAAATCAAAGCATTTATCCAGCCTTCTATAGCTGGAGAAAAGACCCTGCAACGGCGGATCTAATATATTGTGCCCGTGTGTGTCCATGCCGACCACATGAATTGTATTCGTGTTTGCTTGTGGCTCAAGCTGCACTTCGTGAAAATGATTCATGTCACGCTCGCTCTTTGACTGCCCGTTACTCATGTTTGTTTGCTTTTGTTGTTCTCGTAAATTTGGCTAGCCTGATAGCATAATTGGCCAAGCAATTTTTAAATTACTGTCACAATATAAAAAAAAAATGTGTTTCTTCTTTTCTTTTTCTCATTGCTTCTATGTATGCGTAGATAATTGGAAATCTAGGTCACTGTAAGCAACAAATGATGAATCGAGGCCTGTTCTTGTTTGTCGGATTCGTTGCATTTTCTTGTTTTCTGAAAACGTTCAAAGGTCAATTAAGTAAATAAGATATTTCGCTTACAATTCATTGCTAATTTCTTTAATTTAACTCATTACAATTTAAATCGTTAGCCTTTTTTTCCTCGACCGAGTCCAAGTACAAGTACTTACACCTAAGTATTCGCTGTTACTTGATAATGAACGTAGGTCTTGAAATTGTGAGAAAAATACTTATTGTCCAAATTACACATTTTCTTGATCACAGCACAATTATCACTCAAATATTACAAAAATCAGCACTTTGGTACGTCTGCTGTTGTTGTTTTTTGAGAATGCTCTTTAAATAGAGTTGAGCGGATTTCTGTTCTTATATGCACAAAATAATCCCGGGAGATATTTGGCAAAACTTTTTTTTTTTAAAGTTGAAAAAATATATGCCTATAGCTCTGCATATTGCTAGCTCAACTTTCTGCACATATTACCTTGCCATTTTGTGTTTGAATATTTATTTAAAACTTCATATTGTGACATAGATACTATTTGTTGGCTGATCTATGGAGTTTGTACAAAGTGAAACTGTTTTTATGAACTTTGACCAACTCTTTTTGAGGAACTGTTTGCTATTTGCAACACTGGAGGCTCACAGAAGACAGAATAGTATACTACTATAAACGACAGGTAAGTTAAGGGTATCGGGTGTTGTAGTATCAGTGTGCAAGTGTAAGTACAAATGTATCTGTATCTGTGAATTGTTGACTCTGTAATGCAGGTGCAAATGATGCATTGTAAGCAACGTAGACATTTTGTACCACCTAACATCAGTGGGGTATATTGCAGTGTTTAATGCTAAGCACTTAGCAGTTAAGCACTCTTGTTGTCGGCCTTTTTCATTTTCTCCCCGTGGCCGGCACATTGTCTTCCACCAACAATGTGAGCGTGCTCATACAAACTCCAATTCAAAGCAGACTAACAAGCCATTCAACACAGATGCAATTTAAGAGGTTTTCTCGCTTTCTTTCTTCTTCACTCTTATCTTGTTCTACTCTCAACCCACCTGTCCGTTTGTTTCTTTTGTTTAATCATCTTTCCCTTTGTGCTTTTTCTCCCGTCGCCGCCATCTGCTCTCGCCACTGTTGTTGCTTTCTTTTGTCGACTTTATTCAGCTTGCACGCGCTCGTGACCTTTTCTAGTGTAAATTCCTTCCTGATGACACTCCTGGTATTTGATGGGTGCAGGTGTGGAAGAAACTGGAGTAAAACCAAGTTGATCGAGAGAAAAAAAGGACTGTGAAGGGCACGGTGTCTTCTTTATTTGTTCTTCTATTGAGAAAAACTAAACTACTTTTTAAGAAGTCCTTCACCTTGGTCATCTTAAATGTGAAAGCCACGTAAGTCCCAATAAATCATGTGGGAAAGCATCCGGGAATATTGTTCCTTCATGTTTTAAAAAAAAAACAACAACAACAAAAAAAAAAATTTCACCTTTCCCCCTTTTGCTTTTTCTGTTTGTGGTCTTTGGTTCTCGTCTGCTCCCAGGAAGGGGTTTTAATGAGAGCGTCAAATTATTGCAGAGTCATGGCGTGTTGTCGTTTTCACCACAGGCAACTGCGACGGGTGGCCGGGACCTTCTGTCCTCTTCTTATCATGGAGCTCTCTGTCTGCTCCTCAAAACTTTCATGGCTTGTTCAATTGTCCTTCCCCTCGCCACTCCCTCCGAGCTCTCTTTGTCACACGTTGACCTTGTGGGCAGTTTTTCCCCTCACTTCAACTTTGAAAGGTCCACACGTGCTTCTGCCGTGCTTCTAATGAGCCCAATCCATAGAATAACATTGTATTGCTGGTTTAACATCACGCTAATGTATGTATGTCTTTTTGTCTAATTTACATCCATAAGCATCCTGCCGCCCGGGCCACGTGCAACGGGTGAACAGGGAGAGATTAGTAGCCTTCGCTGAAGCTTTTCAAAATGCCAAGCCCGTCCGATGCAAGAGCTGGAAATACCAGCAAAATGTCAACCAGAGACCCCACAAGTCAACTAAATTGGCTACTACGTGCACAAACATGCCCCCAAAGCCATACATTCACTCCTGGCAGTCACCTTTGAGGATATCTTCATATTCTTGGGCTTGACAGAGATCTGGCGTTTATTATTATAATGATTCATGCATATTGACTGCAGGAGATGGACACTGGAGATGCATAAATAACACCAGAAAACATTTTCCGACTTGACTCTCTCTCATTAACATCAATCTATCTGTGGTGATTAGCGATCGCTGACTAAAATGTCGCCCTCGGACCGGGCTTCCAACAAGGGGGATTCAGAGCCCACCCAAGGCCCAGAAGAATAAATAATCCCCTTCAGCATATTCAGGGTCAGACACACGCAACCTTGAAGGCACCGGAGCGTACCTTCTCAGCTTTTCTGCTGCCAGACGGTCCAAGACGGAATGGTAAACAAGTGGCAGCCTTGGCGGCGCCTAATGCGCAAGCTGATTTGCTGCAGTGGATTCAAGACACAAGGGGATGCACGGCTTAGAGGGGATGCGAATGACACCCGTCTTGCAAAGAGTGCATTTGCATTGGATTCACTCGTTCACCCCCGTGGACGTTTAGATTCATGAAATCCAGATTCATGGAATCCAACAATGTGTGTACTACCACCAACATAGATATTCGTCAAGTGCATTTTTCAGTGAGTCTGTATAGAATAGCTCTCGCCCAGCCTGTCGGTGATATTCATGTTTGTAAATTGTAATGACTAGCAGATCCCTGTAAATGGCGACGTTGCATCGCTTTGGATTTGGGAACAGCACAGCACGGTAGAATACAAACAAGATCAGGAGGTGAATCTTTTCACGTCGATTATAAGGGAGAGAAACGCCAAAACGTTGCTCTAAAACAACTCAGGAACTCTGCTTAGAAAATGGCTGTGGGTGTTTGGAAACAGAAATGCATCTTTGCAAGAGTTTGACAAATTACACAAATTGGCACGCGATGTTTAGATTGAAATTGGCCAGCCTGTGCGCAACTCAAATGCTCTTGTCATCAAAGCCGCCAAGAGTTGCGCGGCTGCCTGCGAGAAGTTCAGCGATCCATCAGCAGAGCTCCGCCATAAGAAAACCATCTGCAAGCCAAGGCGTGCCGGTCCGAGGCTCACAGTCTAGTTGCAAGGAGGGGAGTGTTTTGCAACTGCAAGTGAGTGATCCAAAATCGTCATCGACAACAGAGAACCCAAAAACAAGAAGTTTGTTTGTTTCTGCATAGCTTGGATGAATCGAAAGGAAGGGTCATGAAAGTATTTCTGATGCGCTCTGTTCACCGTATACCCTCTATAAGCTAGCGGAGCCGCCTTCCAGATGGCCGGCGCGTCGCCACGGCTCTCCACAGGCGCCGTATTCGAGACGCTTTTAGCTTGAAAACATCTGCTCAGCTCGCTGCTTGTGCCAAAATGATACAATCATCCCACCCCTGTGTGTTACAAATAGACATTGCGTGGTGTCAAATTGTGTGGTGGGGAAATAAGAACCATCTCGCTTTAATGGAGCCTTGAAGGTAATGTATCACAGCAACACAATTCAATTAGGCGTCTTGATTATTGGATCTGCACAAATCTCATGGGAGTTATGTAGAAAACTATCAGGCCTTCCAAATACCTGAATCTAATGCGAAGTAAAAGCGACTGTCAATTCCAATTGCTGGATGGTATCAACAAATGATTTTGAACCAGGGGTTCAGTGCATTACATCGGGACCGATTTGTCCAAAGTCGATCAAGGTTAAAAAGTCACAAATCAATGGATGGTCACTAAGAGGCTTCTTATAGAATTACTCAGATTTTTACTGGTATTGAGTCACACACCGGCTCATCAACGTCTTGGTAGTCTGAAAAGCGACTTCCGTTTGTCCATGCCCTCACTTAAGATTTCTAGACACACCGTGGAGAGTGGCGTACCTGAGAAGAGGCTGGAAGATGACAGTGATGTTCCTCGCTCCCGGCTTACACACAAACTTCATTTCTCCGCCTTCCATCAGGTTGTCATCGGCACCGCCTACCGAGACAGGGAATGACCCGGTCAAAATACGTACAGTAAAAACAATGGACAAATGGCACAGTATTTGTCAGATAAAAACATTGCTAATTTGAGTGCCGGAAAGAAGCAGGGTACAAATGGTAAAGAAAAGATTTGATTTTATTCTCACAGGTAACTGAAGCCTATTCCAGTTGACTTCAAGGAAGAAATTGGTCTGGTCACCAGTTATCAATGGCAGAACACACACAAACAACCATTCAAGGAGCAATTTAGTCTTTTGGAGCAGGTTTTTGGGAAGTGGGAAGAAACCGGAGTACACAACCTGAACCAGGATCTTCTGAGTGTGAGGCTCATGTGCTAACCACTGTACTACGATGTGGGTGGTAGATAAAGCAGCGGAATAAAGGAATCACAAGCACAAATACTAATGTATACCTTCGCTCCACCTCAGCTGACGGGGGCTAATCAGAAAATCATGTAACAAGCTCCGACACTACTATACTGGTGCAATGGGGCGGGAGATCCGAGTTGGGGTTTCATGCAGAAAAGGGGAAAAAGCCGGATATCACAAGGGAGAGAAAGAACACTGAAGCTCATTACCTCCACTCAAGCTGAAGTAATCAATATAATTGACGGGAGATGGAATTGTGGCTTTCCGTCGATACGGAAAACTGCGCGGCGGAAAGAATGATCACGTGTTCACGTAGGCACGTCTTGGAGGAATACAACCCCACGCATGAACGCGCAAACAGTATTCCAAAGTAAATTGTGATTTAGCGATATGTAAGGTCCTGGATGCATTTGGGAGACTTTAAATGAGGTAAGGAAAAACTTCAAGAGGTGTGAGATAGGTGATAGGAAAAGGGAGTTTTTGGAACAAAGCGTCAGCCTTGTGTTTTCTTCATTTTCCATTTCCAATATGGCCTTGCAAAGCTTGTGTGATATAACACAAAGACACCTCCACGCTGTGCCGAAGGGCCTTGCGTATTACCTTGGCGCCGTCCATTCAAATGCATATCAAGTCATTGTTCCTCAGGGCTGGCCTCAATAATGCATTTCTAATCGAACAAATTTTATTTGAAAAGTACGGGAGACAGCTCTCGGTCAATTCTCGTGAGAAGTGACGAGTTTCTGACTTAGATTTGCTGTCATCTAACAGCCCCACCGCCTGCGTGACTTCTTCCTTTGGCGGCAATTCAATTAGGACTCGGTGCAAAGGTGCCACATGAGCACTCATCTTGCATCCCATGTCCAACTTCCCTGACTTCTGGGAAGTTTCCTTTACCTGTCCAAACGTGAACCACTTGGACGTGCACAAACAAGCGACTCCCCGGCGTGCAGACCCCGATGACAATGACCAATTTAATTTCACGCTCTAAACATCTGCACCCGTGTCAGACGAGGCAAGCGAGGAGGAAGCCTCGCTGATCCATTCGGGTCCGGGAGCAGCTGCCAACAGGGCATAACACCGATGAATATTAAATAGCGGGAAGCATTAATATGCATGGGACTCCTTCAGACTTGCCTGGACGTGACAGGGTCAGGATGACACCCGACTGCTACCAGCCGTCGGCGCATTACTGTGGAAAAAATGTTTTTGTTGGTCTGGACTTTGTTGAGCATGCGGGATTAGCGGTGTGTGGAAGAGCGCGTGAAAGGGTAGAATCCTAATGAATCTTAATGCAGCTGCATCTTGAGGAGAACACACAAACTACTTCTATGTCACACTTTGTAGTAGCTCGCACACTTACCTACGCCACACAAACCTCGAGCACGCCAGCCCCGTTGGCGCATTGCCATGCGCTCCCCCAGCCCACATGTAATCAAGTCAGTCAGTGACTTAGTGAAATTGCATTAGCTACACTTTCCTGGGTTTGATGAGAAAAAGTCGGTGTGATCCTGCGATGAATTCCGGCCCCTGACCAGATTTAGCGGGCGAGAAAAAAAAAACGCATGTGTAATACCAAATGCCACGACGGCATCTGCATGTTGTGTGTTTTGACTATGCATGTACAAGCGTATGTTTACGAGAGCGGGGAATAAAGAGATGAGCAAAGATAGGGAATAATCCCTCATTTACAAGTGTGCCATACAGCTGTGTGTCACAGTATAATTTATTTACACTGCTGGTCTACCAACATTCATATTAATGTCATTGTTCTATTCTTCTACATTTGTCATAGGGTCAGCTATTACTTTTCTCAGTCAAAACATTTGCCAAAATATTCAATTTTTTCCAGCGAAGGATAAAAGAACAGAAGCATCGACTTCATGCTGTGCTGAACGCCAGCGAATGAAAATTGGTTTTAAGGCAGGTTTTAAATAAGAAAAGCAGAGGGGCTTGTCCAATGTGCTCCAAGATGTCAATTCCAAAATTTGGCACCGGTAACAAAAAATAAGAAGGGAGGCCGTAATAGGAATCATGTGCTCCCTCTTACGTGCTCCAGTTTAGTCATTTGAATCGAGAGAATTTCCTAAAAAAAAATGTACACTAGTTATGATGTTGTTTACTTAATTAGACTTCATTTAGTGGATGATGTACTGCTAGAAGATGCGAGTTTCATTTTAAATCTTTTTAAGCTTGTTCCTGTTTTCATAAAAGATAAACAGCATTATTTTGTACTGTTCCATTAAAAACTGCAAATTAAGACCTCAGTGAAATTTCATTTGCCATCAACATTTAATGTACTTTTTCAGGGAATTGCACTCTGCCGTCTATGCATTCATGTGCAAAACTGCGCGCACGTCTATAGGTACGCCTCCCTGTTCCGAAAAATTTAATCGCAAATCCACAGAGTTGACACCGGCGCCTAAATAATGCATGAATCTTTTGGTCAAGTGCAGGGGCATCCTATTACAATCCGACTGCCTTCATGTCTGATTGGATCTTAATGAGCACTTTCCATTATTAAAATTAATTTGAAGCCCTTGCTCCGCCAGCCGAAGGAACCCAACTCTCTGATGAGAATTAATAGCATAAATAAATAATAGCATAAATATATCCAGGCGTGAAACGAACAGGATTAATTATTAAACGTGTGTTTTCGCGTGGCTCTGTGGATTTGACTGAGGGAGCGGCCGCCGGTGATGCGGTGACAACATTGTACCAGCTTGTATTTTGCACATTGAATATTAAGTGTTCTTTAAAATGTGCTACACACTTTAGTGTTAATTTCACACAATACATTGAGCACTAAAGTACGTTGTAGCGCCTTAATGGGCTTTACAGTGTCAATAGCTGCTAAAAAAAAAACCCCAATACGAATCCACATAAATGCATCTGCGTGACACCTGGCATCGCACTTCTAATTGACGTTATGAAAATGAGAAAAATGAAACTTCAAACATCTTCACCTGAGCAACCAGTTGCACGCTGCCACAGGCATGTTTTGTGCGTGGTGGGGTCAGATCTGATTTCCTTGCATTATTTAACTGCACACTGTGATGCCAACACCTTAAGATGGTTGAGTGCGGATGCCAACGATTCCAACTTCATTTCCTCCCTGGAATCTGCGGCTCCGAGATGAAATGTAAACACCGCAGAGAAGCTCAAATCTGCCAATAACGACAGGAACTCCCGCGCTAATTGAAATTAGCCTCAGGTTGGGGAGGAAAATCCGCCGGGCTCTTTTTCTGTGATTACATTTCATTGCCGGGCAAACAAAGTCGACCTTGTAAAATCCGTCTGTTGTCAAACGGGTAACTTGGAAAAGACTTTGGTCGCACTTTTCCACCTGGAGGCTTACGGCCCTAAATATTGTAAATCTGAACTTATTCTGTGTCATAAAAGATACGTAACAGGGGCATAAGTGCAAACTTCACACAAAGGGCGTCTTGGCTAGTCCAGTTGTGTTCAACACAATTACAATTGATGAATTGCTACGGTAGTGATAGAATCTCCATTTAGATTGGAGTGATAGATAGAAATATTATGATTAATGTTATTATTTCAAATGTCCTTGATTGGGGCTTGTGGGTATCTGTTGCATCCCAGTAAGATGTGCGATGTACATGTTGAACAGACACTGCAGGTCTCTCACAGACTGTGTAGCATTACCTGTAATTTGCATGAGGCAGGGGGTATAATAAGCGACATCATCGAGTCGAGAAATACAGTTCGAAAACAGGATGTCGCACATGTCCCATGTGACAAAACGGGAAAGCCTACATGTGCTGTGGCCGCTGATGTAAGCCCTCCTCCGTCATCCTTGTGACACCAGACCAGGGAATGCAAGGAAAGCATCGGCTAGTACTATAAAGTCTGAACGTTAGATGGGTTCAAAGGAGCAAGGCTAGGGCGAGCGCCCTCGGCATTAAAATCCCATAATAATAATAATAATAATAATAAATCGACTTTTCTGCCGACAAAGTTCAACTCTCATCTGATGTTTTCTTTATGAATATGTTAAGTCACAATGGCGAGGTCACGGGAAGTCGTGTATTGATTCCTGTGAGAGGAGGAGAGGAAAAGTACTCAAGGGGAAGAACGGCTGACACATAGGGCAAATATTATGGATTATGTCAACTGTGCAATGGATTATACCCGGGAAGCTGCAATCAAATTACTTTTACAATAAAGTATTTGACTAATTAGTTCAGAGTACCGTAATCAGATATCAATTGAATGTGCACTATGAAACAATAATTGTGAAAATTAGGTGACCAAGAAAAAGTTCTATTCAGCATCAGAACGCAAAGCGTTGGCCACTCCCAGCGTGTGTAGTGTATCGCACATCACCACAAAACCCTGCGGACCTTTTTTCCATTTGCACCTCCGCTCCCACCCTCGCCGTGTACAAAGCAGCTTGACATTGAACGCCACTCTGGCTGCCCCCCAGTTCTGCCGCCTCTTGAGGATTCGCTGTGGTTTCATAGAAAAACAACGTACAACATTTCTTATTTTCTCATATCGGAGAGCTGGGGCGGGGAAAGCCGCTTGTAATTAGATTGCTTGCCCCTACATTTTTGAATTGCAAAAGGAGAAATGTGTGAAATACATTCGGAGTGCGATACGTGAACATCTCAGAGGCAGAAGGTCACAAACACGTCTGTTTATTTGCATGCATATGGCGGCCGGGCTTGGGTTTATGGCACTGCTGTGGTATGATTGTCTCTACAAACATGCCCCAGGGCAAGACAATATTACACAAAACAATACGAGCGGCTGCGAAACGATGCGAAATAGCATTTTTAAAATATATTACCGACTGGGAGTTATAGATAAAATGTACATTCTTCCTTCACCCCCAAAATGACTGACGGGCGATTCCGTGTCATCAGCCGCCCGGACGGACAACGGGTGGGGGCACGGTAACATATCTACGGGCGGAAAATTGCAACTTTCATCACTTATTCATCAGAAGTGTGATTGAAAGTGGATGAGGTGGTGCGGTGTGAAGTAAACACCGGCACTTTGGCAGCCAGTCTCACACACAAAAGCAGTGCATATGGCTACACGTGGAGCGGTAATAAAGACTTGCGGGTTAATTGAAACGTATGAGATGTGGCAGAGTGTGCAAGAGGCAATTATGGCTTCCCGTGCAAGTGTTTGCATGCGTTGCATAGATATACGGCCGGCGCGCAACAGATAAATTACACTTATTACACATTCCTTTCAAAGGAACAGTAATATTAAAACAAACATAGCTCCTCTGCTGATTCCCGTTTACTGCACAGTCACACATGCTGATTAAAAGCTCGACGTGACGCTCCCCACCCACCGAGTCTCCCCCTCGGGACTGCCTTTCCTTGAACAAGAAAATGAAGCCCATAATTGCTCCTGATGAGATGTTTGTGGATGCTGACCATGCGCTGAGCCAATCAGGGACCGTCCTTTGTGTTTGGCAAGAACACAATCAATTGAGTGCATTTTTTTTTTCTCGTCAGGCTGTGGACTTGAGTACAAGTAGTTGCTAGCTATCATTCTAGGGGGGGTGAGTGGCTCATTTACCTGAAATAAGACAGCGCCCTTAAAACTGGAAAAAAAAGGAGTGTGAACAGTCGACGGTAATTCTTGATCATTAGTGCAGACAGTACCAAAGTCACCTCGGTACTGTTATATATTCCGCAGTGGTGACTTGAAACAAGATCTTATAAAATGAACACTCATGCTGTATCAAAATAGATATTCATTGAACATTCATTATTGTGGTTGTAGTTAGCATTAAACTGCACGACAATAATATTTTGCACTGCTACAAAAGTAAAAAAGAAGCCAAATGTGAGTTGAAGCGCAAAATAAAAAACAAACAGAGCATTATTAAGTACTGTAAAGGCCTTTTTTTTTTTTTAGAGCTTGCTCTTGAATTAGATTAGGTGTACTTACTATTGTAGCTTTAACTTTGATTTAAACAGCCAAACTTGCACGAACCGAATTCCGAGCAATCAGGCCCACATTTTCAAACGTTAGTGTACCGGGACTGACTTAAAATAAGCATAGGGATACACGTGACTGAGCTGGAAGCGGCAAGTAAATCCCGCAGCCACGAGAACTCATCGACTCCACCTCTCATTCCAATTTCATTTGATGCAGGATGAAGTCTTCAATGCGTGTTTTTTTTTTTCCTTAATTTCTCCTCCTCAGAAATGTCTTAATGGCTTCATCGGCAGACCCTGATGAAAACAATGACTTTTAACCTTCCCTCCTTAGTCTTTCCACCCCGTCTTACCATCGCATTGGACTTATTTCACTTTCTAAATGATTTCTTACTGCTTCGGCGGTTGAAAAGGCTGGGGGCCCAGGCTCTTTGCGGACGGTGCGGCACATTGTGACAGGTGAAATGAAAGCCCAAAGAAATCTCATCTTCTTATGAACGCTCCGAGGCATTCAGCCACTCGAAAAAAGAGAGACAAATCCCGCCTGTTCTTTTCTGAGGTGCAGACAGATGGAAGATGGGGGGAAAAAAAAGTGAGCTGTTATTTCAAGCCTATTTGGGGGTTTCTCCTTTATCCACAGTTGATCAGTCTTGCTCCTTCCCGAGATGGAAAGAATGCATTCACTCAGTAGAATAGGAACTGGATTAATGACTTCTACTGAGTCCTGCAACATCATCTTTGTATTGTGCTTTGAATGAATGCTTGTTGATGACTAAAATGCTTGTCATGGTATGCAATATGGCAGGATTTGGATTATTTGAAGATCTTATTTTCCTGTCAACCTGGATTTTCATAATAATTTTACTAAGTAGGCCCACTCTCAACATTAATACATCATTATCTCTGCATATATTTTCTTCACTGGGGAAATGCCATCTGGTTTTCTGCTAAAGAAAGTGGTATTAAATTTAGGTGGGAATACACTCGAAATTTCTCCAAATCCCTTTCACAACATCTTATCCAAAATCAGAGTAAAAAAATTAGAATAAAAGTTGAATCCAATCCATTTTCAAAGCTATTTAGATTTGAGTCACACCAGACACTCATGTCAACGTCAATTAGGTTGTTAAGGCACAAACTTTGCTACGTCTCCAGATATCGAATATTTTTAGAATCAAGCATTTTAGTGAGTATCAAACTGATTAAGCAAATAAAATAACATTTTTGCTTTATTGAAAACAAACTGAGAATGTGAGGTGCATTTATTAATTGCTTTTTTTTTTTTTTTTTTTTTCCATTTCACCAGAAATTGATGAAACTTTACAAGCGCTTGCTAACTAATTGATGTACTATTATGCAGAAAGCATCCTAATTTGGTGAACAGATGAAAAGCACTTTCCTGCCTGGCTCTCGCCTTCTTGCTGCATTTATTGTCCACAAGGGGTCTCGGTGTAAAGGTAAGAGTGACTGCACGAACGCGGGACCGCAGAGCGAAACCTCAAGGTTACGGCTAAGGAGAAGGCGAGTCCGGGAGAGGAGAGGCAGGAGCAATAGAGCAGCTTTGATTCTCCAGGGTCTGACTGTACAGCTCGCTCACTCACTGCTGAGTGTATGCAAGTGTGGACATGTGGGCGTATGTGTGAGGTTTTGAAGGTCTGCCCCTCTGGGTGCCTTCTGCAAAGTCACCCTGCTATCCACGTCTTTTCCAAAGTGTTACGCGTCGTCACGCTTTGTCCCGGTGGTATCTGCACTCCCGCCCCACCACCTGGACCATTATAGAGAATGTTGGCATCACTTTTTGTAAGTGGAGTCTGATTTTGTCTGATAAACAGACTGAAGTCACATTTTCCCACTTTTATCTCTATCAACTCATCACCAAGCTTGTCCATCCTTTCAGGTCAACCTTTTTCTTGAGAGTCCCATCCCTCCCATTTTTCCATTCTATCAATTCTTTTTCCCCTCCTGACCTCCCCCTCCTCACCTTGTAGCTCTCCACTCTTGCTGTAGAGTTCTCGTCTTTGCTCTCTCAAGTAGGCACTCATGCTGATGGCATGGGACGACGATTCGAACCTAAAGGAGGCGTGGAAATAATCATCAAAAAAGCTAAGCAAAAATTAAGCACTTTGCGGAGTTTAGTTGTCAAGTGGGATCAAACACGCCTGAGTGTAGTTCTTACTTGAAGAGCGACTGCTTGGCGCGCTGCGGTTTCTTCTTGGCAAAGAAGGCGGCAAACTCGCTTCCCGTGCTGGCGTAAGCGAGCTGGGCCGACGGCTCCGTAGCGCTGCGGCTGTTCTTCACATCCAGATACTCCATTAGCAGCACCTGGACGGCGGACACAATGAATATCCAGCAGCGCTTGGCTCCCAATGGCGCGTCAAGTTGATCCTCAAGGCGTTCAACAAAAGTCTCACAAAGTTGGAGGCATAAAATTGTCCAAAATGAGATTCGCAGGGAACTAAAAGGATTAAATAACTGATTGAATACAATGTCTCTTTCAATATCACTGCAATGTATCACAATTAGTGGCACTCAAACAAACTTTTCTCCACAATAAAACTACTGGCTGAGCGTGGGTGATGACCACTGTGGAGAAGAACCATGTCCTCCATTAAGCCAATGATCCATGGCCAAATCCATCAATGTCTTATCATGCTTCATAAAAATCTTATCAACTTCTAACAATAGGATGAGCCCACTGCAAATCTGCCTTGACAGAGAAAAGTTAACTTCTTCCACTCCATCACACTATCCTCGCTCGTTCTGGTCACCTCTCATTTTTCAAAATCGTTCTATTTTCTGGTTCTTTCGTCCCTCTCGTCGGCCTGGCGTGCGTTACATATGCTCAGAAATAGCGCCACCAACGTATCAAATGGCTCCATAATTTAGCGTGGCCCATTTAACCCTGGCGTGTGACTAATTCAGCGGCGCGGTGCGGGTCATCCCAGGAACGGCACAGGACTAATGGCCGGGCAGATGGAGATCCATCCCGGCCGTAATGATGTAATTAATGCTGCAAGGGAGCAACCCTGCCGCCGTGCGTGGGGAAGGCGGTACATTGATAGCATCCGTTCAAGTGTACACACAACGGAAACATGGTGATTTTGTTCAAAACGTAAACCTCCATATAAGTCATGGCAGTCGCTGCATGGTACTGTTTGCTACGAGTCTCACGCTGGGTCTAATCCCATCACTGTATTAATTACTAATGATGAGCTTGTGTCGCACCCCTCCACCTCCCCAACCAACAGAATCTAATGAAATGCCAACGTTCGCTCTGAAGAAGAGGGGCTGCGACCCTACTTAAATTGCATTAGCCCGCTGACACCATGAACTTTGGAGGCAATTAACCGGACAGCAACGAAAAAGAGCGACGCGGAGGGCTCTGACGAGAAAAAGAACGGCCGGAGATAATGTTGTGTAAAAGAGGAGCAGGAGGTGATTATGGGGCAGGAAATGAGCGCCAAACAGGTTGCTGATGAGAGAACGTGAAGAAAAGTCAAGGAGGGATCAAGAGAAAAGAAGACAGATGGCTGATTACCAATTACTTATAACGTCGCAAATCACTTTCATCTAAAAATAATGCCGCAATTCATCCCGTTATTCGCCTTTTATTGAATAAGCATAATCACTGGTTCTCAAAGTGTGGCAGCTACATCGACACAGACATGGATTAAAAAAAACAAAAAATTAGGAAGTACCTTGGTATTTCAATTAAAAATGACTTAGACTAAAGATAAAATTTATTATAGACCTGATAATGAATAATCAATTCATGCTATCCATGCTAACCGCAGTATTGCATCACACATCAACGAGAAAGTTTATCCTCTATATATATATACACATATATATGTGTACAAAAACATTGTTTTCAGATGAAGTCTTCGGTGGGTTTGTAGTAGCAGATGTCGGTGGGCAGGAGGGTTCGGGTGTGGAGGGCTTGATTGTGATGTAGCCCACGATCGGGCAAAATGTAAATACGGGGAGAATAAATGTGACACATTGATTAAAATGTTGGACAAGAACAAGGTAGTGACATGGATCTTCATATCGAATCAAAAGCGATCGTGATCTTCTGCACTCACTTGCTGGCAGTTCAATTTGCCTCGTTTTCACTCAGCTGATGAGCCGAGCGAAGGCGGCGCATATTTAGCCCAAAGACGTACTTATATGAGTTTTTCCCCTACACACAAGCACAAAGTACCTACTGTTGATTTAATTCACACCAATTAAAGAATCATTTTGCAGACAGAGATATGAATAGGAATCAAATCAAACGTGATCGGGAAGCGAGATTAGCAAGTAACGTTCTGACGGAATAAATGGGAGCAATGTGTCAAAACGATATCACAGCAGCCGAGAAAGAGAGGACTTAACCAAAGTGGAGTCCACACATAAGAACCTCTGCCTTGATGCTGCGGCGTGATCTCCAAAAACGGAGACAACTTTGAGGAGCGGCAAAAGAGTAGAAAAGGCCTGAAAGTAAATTGAATTAAAACTGCAAGCAGAGATGAACAGACGATGAACCTCGGAGCAAATTCTTTACAGCTAATCCCCAATATGTTGTGCGATAAGATTGGTCTCGGTGTCCAATAAAATTCCACAGAGGCATTTAAAAAAGCAGAAGGAATTTTAATTCTCTCTGCTCTGTTAGGTGAACCTCGGCAGTCAAGAGATTAAAGAGGAAATTACAAAGGTGCGTGCGAGGTGTTGGGAAATTGAGATACTCCTGCGACAATGCAAACAAGAAATGCAGAGAAATTGACAAAGGCTTATGCATCTCCGAATGAGAACTGCACTCATGTGACATTTTATGCAGAAAAACAATGCTGTGTTCTTATTGTCCCCAGTGGGGAAAGATTTCACTATATGTGAACAACAACTATCCAAAAGGTATCGCATTGAAGATTTTAAAAAGCTATGATTCCCCTTCGAGACTTAGCACAGATCAACCCACTCGTACCTCATAAATACCCACCAATTTAAAAAACAAAAACAAAACTCTTAATTGCCCCTAGGTGTGATTGTGAGTGTGGCTGCTTGCCTCGATGTGCCCTGCGATTGGCTGGCAAGCAGTTCTGTGTGTACCCTGCCTTCTGCCCGATGACAGCTGGGAGAGGTTGCAGCGCTACCCGCAAACCTTGTGAGGATAAGCGGCAAATAAATTGGATGGATGGATATATATTATATATCATTCTTTTTTTTGGCTCCACTTGCTCATAATTTGAAAGGCATCCATCGTGTCAGTGTCACCCGCTGCTCTGCCCCTCCAACCAATTCATCTTGTGCTCATCAAAAGGTGAATTAATGCATCTCAGCGGCAGTGTGGACAAAAAAGATTTAAGCCTCAGGCAATGTGAGAGAAGTCGAGCATTATTATAAAAAGGGGGAAAAAAAGACACAATAAGAGCTCATAGATAAAAGTGACGTCCATGAACCAGAACGAGAAAATTTCATCTTGAATATTTTAGTTTTAGTATAATGCAATGACTTTAAGAACCTAATGGCACATTCATAAAGGTGTAGTGCTCTGCCATTAATGTTTAATATTGCATCCTCACTGCACACTTTTTAATATTCTCGAGTCGAGTCTGACCTGCAGCACAGTCTGGATCTTGGCAGAGACGTCGGCCTGCTCGTACAGCTTGATGCCCTCCTCGTGGGCGCTGCCCGGGCACTGCACGGCGATGCGCTGCAGGTGGGCCAGCACGACGCTGTGCGCCTGCGCCACCGCCTTAAACTTGTCAAAGAGGAGCTCCAGCAGCTCCAGCAGAAGCCTGCGGAGGTGCGCAGAGTGCAGAGGAAAGCAGCTCCATGAGTCATTAAAACAAGGCAAGCGATGTGATGTATGGAGTCATTATCCAGCCCCGGTTTGACCCATTCACACACACATCTACCATTCTGTATGGATTTATCTGCTGAACCCTTACATACTGTTCATTTTCCATGCACGCAGGGTCAGAAGTATATGCTTATAATAACTGACTACACCCATTTATGAACTACAGATCTTTTCAAGATGTTAATAGCCTGTCTTGGCATTATTGAATGGATATCGTGCCTGCGTCGAGGCATCTTCTGACCTCCGTATGACTTCAGTTCCTTAATTTTAGTGGGTCTAATCATTCTTATGCTATTTTACGAGATTCCCCCGGGGCCTTTCCAAGAACATCAGACGCATGTTTCTGGGGGAACCTGTGCAAATGTGGTGGAAAAAACGAGAAAGTTGTCGTGAATGCTTCAAGCTCGCGTTTGAGCACTGCTACGACTTTCGCAGAAGAAACACAGAAAGGCAAGATTCACATTTTTAAATATTCCCCTTTATTTAGATATTCTGCAACAATGGCAAAAAACATGAAATTCATGGACAAAAGAATGACATTAAGCCGTTTTTTTAATTGCAGTCAAATGTCAAAACGGGTCCAATTTGACTCAAACAATATGTAAGGGTTAAAAGTGCTGTTATTAGTTGTTAACGTGACCTTCTACTCGTGAACAGAAAGTAGCCATGAGCGCTCCAGCCTTCAAAAAGATGTTGCTATCCTCGCTTTGCGTGCAAGGTCAAGGCTTTTAAAGAGGAAGCCGAGGGGAACATGGATGACGTCAACCAAACTTTATAAGAGTCGTATTTTACTGAGCAAAACAGTGCTAATGCTAATGAGGCATCAGGCCAGCCATAGAATGTAAAATAAGAAAAAGTTTCATGGGTCAACTTGATTTGTTGTTTTCTTTTTGCAGACCAATCATACTTCTTGCAGTGAAACGGCTCAAACTACGGGCATCAATATGGATGCCAATGAGAATTAAAGCTGCAAGCACTGACAAGCAGGGTTTTGCACCCCCTTTTTTTTATAGCCAATCCGAAAAATGATCATCAAACTGGTTTACCCGGAGGTCATTTGGCTGAATTAGGCTCATACAAGCCCTGGAATTCACCCAAATTGGTTGCTTGGAACCAACATGGATAACTTTTCTTTTTGATTTTTCCGGAATGGTTCCTTGAGACTTACACAAGCGCCATGTTATGTCCACCCACGTTTGTGGAGAAACTGGTGTTGGGGGCTATTTTTTTCCCCTCATTTTCCAGGGGATTGGCCAGGGGGTGAGGGGAATCTACCGAGTGAGTTTTGAGGAACTGTTTACATCTAAAACATGCATGCTCGCAAAAACTGGTGAGTTTTGGAGCATGCTGAGAAGCCCTAAAAATAGGATTCATTCATCTATTAATCTTCCTCCTGGTATCCTTGTATACGACATAAAATTAATATTTTATTTACCTTGCGTTTTGGCAACTACTGTTGATTCACTCAGTGAAAAAAGAAGAAGCAGTGATTGTAAAAGAAGTTTTGCTCTTGGGTCCGAATTAACAAAAAAAAAGAAAATCACACTATTATGTGTGAAGTGGACAATTTTTCTGCTATAGTGTTATGCCTCATTGCATCAGCAAATTAAAGATTTCATGTGATTATTAAAAACACACTCAGTGGCCCAATTGTTTGTTTTGGCTTAAACCTTGGAATCTGAATGGCATATCTTAGTAATAGCTATAAAATACTGTGTGAAATAACAACACCACAATTCCCCACAACGAGAGGTACATTTGAGGGAGTTTCCATGGCAACCCGCCTTGACTTTAAATGCAAGTGAGAGTGTGGAGTTACTGGATGCGTTTGCACCCAATGCGGACAAAATAGCGGCAGACGTGGAAATGCGATGTTAAAAACTCACACGCTTGCGCGACGGGAGCGGAGCAACATTGCGGCCGAAAGCAGAGTAGCGAGGTCAGATAAGATTGAACACAAAACAAGGGGAGGCGGCCGGAGACAACCGCTGACAGGAGGGGGAGACGCTGCTCTTTAGCGGTCCGGGATCACTGAACTGAGACCCGCGGTGGCACAAAGGGAGGAGAGATGTGAGCGCTTTTAAGATGTTGTCCGTTGCTGCAGGTGGGAAATTGGATGGGGCATGTTGAACTGTGACTTGTCAAAGTTTAAACAAGCCGTTTTCAAGCTTCATGCCGGGTAGGACATTTTAGTTTGCTTGCCCATTTGACAGGTTCGGAAATAGTGGACAGAAAATTCATCGTGCTGCAGTGAGGCCAAAGTATGACAAGAAACAGCAAATCATAATCGTAAAAAATGTCATCGCTACGCCATTAATGATAAACATTTACCAATCCAACCATTTCCATCCACTGTTTGGGAAGCAAGAAGTGCAATATTCATTCCCAAATCATGTTTCTCTTGAGCTTTTTGGTACAGCAAAAGCATTTGTCAGGATTAACGTGTCACTTCAGTTTTAAAGTCGATGTGCACCGAGTGACATGGCTGAACACGACTGAAAATTACAGTTGGCGACTCTCACACCAAGCGAATGTGCGGCGCATATCGACGCAGTGCAACGGAAAAACTACTGGCGAGGGAGCGTACCTCACGATTTTTCAAAGAAAGCCAGTCGTACCTTGGTTGACTCTCCTGAGCCAGGTTCTCTCCTCTCTGGTAAGCATGGTCCGCGATCTGCGTGGTAGACCTCTTGACTATCTGCTTGAGTTCTGGCTCCAGCCGCTCCATGATGGCTTTGATGGTCTCTGGGATCTTCTTCAACTTGGCCAGAGCCTGAGGAGCGGAAAAAAAAGGCAGGGGCAGGGGGTGTTTCAAACAGCAATTAAATACGGCATTCCTGTCATGTTCCTTGCGTGTACCTTTATGAGGATGCCCATGAACTCTGCGCTGTTCTCCTCCGGGTCCACCTCCGGGAGGTCTAATAGGTTTGACTCTCGCACGTCTTGTTGAAGCTCACGCACTAGAGCGGAAACATGCGCGTGGATTAACACATGATTATTTTTACACAGAAAAAACAAAAGAAGAGAGAAAAGCTCCCTGTGCTGCTTTTCATCTTTCTTTATTTGCACCTCTATAACTGATGTATAAAAGATACGAGCCTCCCAGATGTATTAGCGTTCATATTCAATATGTTCAATCACGAGAAAGGTGATCTCGAGGTACTTTTATAAAGGCGTGCTACAATAAGAGACTCGACAAAACACAGGGGGAGCCTCTTAATAAAGCAACGCACCAAAGCCAATACATAAAAACATAATATGACTTAACCAAATTAGTGGCTCAATTACGAGCAAGCGAGTCTCCAATTTTCACGAGAAGAGGCGTCCCAATTCCCCGTCAGAGCACGTTAGGGGAGTTAATGTTTATGGCAAGTTAATGGACTTTGGGTCGCCTTCGCCTCTTCTCCCTGTTCCCGACGTAGTTTGTGTAATAATTATGACAATTTCTAGCTACAAATGAGGTGCTCTAATGCTATTAGGCAAAATGGCACGCTTAAGCCACTGACACAGGCGGGCTGCCGCGTCGCGGACCACAGCTGCTAGCGCGCCAGAGTACAAGCACTTTACAGGCCTGCTAATTGCCCGCTTCTTTGAATAATTTGGACAAATCTGCGGTTTAGTGTTTACCACTCGGGCCTATGGGGCGGCTGCACCAAATGAAAATGTATTATCTATTAGCGGCCAATAGTGCACACGTGAGCTCATGCGCTGCACAAACATGAAAAAGTGTGAACCTGGCACAGCTAGAAAGATTTTGAAAGGCTTGGATACAATAGTTGGGTCTCTGGAGTGCCTGCCCACCCGTCAAGTGTCAAATTAAACAAGAAATTCATTATGCAAATCAGCATGCAGGAGATTCAGCAGAACTATAATCAAGGTGCACAAAATGTTGTTACTAAAATGAATGATGAAAATCATAAAAAGCAAAGCCTACATGACACAAACTTATTGCTCTCTCTCTCTTTTTCATTAAATTCTCATTTTTGCTCCTGTGCATTAACAGCGCCCGTTGCCAGTTTGAGCGTAACAAATGCTCCCCTCACGCCGATGCCGCCACCACGGCCGCCGCCGCAGCTACCGCCTGCTGCGACGACAGCGACGGCAGATGACAAACGACGCAGATAAAGGCGGACAAGAAGATTATAATGTCGGTGAGGGAAACCTACACTACGATGGCGGCTGAGGGTGTTGTGACAAATGCCGAGTGTGAAATGAGGCAAACTTCCTATGCTTTGCATGTGTGTATAACAGAACTCGAGTTGGCAACGCAAACCCATAATGGCATGCAAATGGTGTTTCTAATGAGGCCATTATCATTAACATGGGCCTCGTCACAAACTGCACTTAACATATCACACTTTATAATGCGTGTGGTGTCTGCTTGAATGCATATTCTCTACCGCTGCTCGATCCGGGTGTGCTGAATTTTGACGAATCCAGTAGTTTACGCGGGGTGGAAAGACCGCTGACGTCCAGCGCCGGCATGGGACACGCGTCCTTGCCCGCAGAGCTGAAGAGCACAAAAACACAAATCAGTCTCACACAGGAAGTGGCGCATTAGCGGTAAAAAGAAAGCCACCCGGCCGCCTTCTGCTAACAGTATCAATCTACTGTTTAACCCCGTCGCCTTGCATCTGCGTGGGGACCGGCGACTGCCTCCCAATGAGCAATTTATCAGACCAAAAGCTGGAGGTGGGATCAATTTAGGCCCTTTAAAGTCCAGCCGGCATAAACACAATGTTGGCATGCTAAGTGAGCGGGGTGTACGAAGGGTGGGTTTGTTGTTAGGGGAGGCCGGCACCTGTCACCAGCTGACCCTGCGTAATAAATCACTGTACCTCGCTGACCCACCGCCACCATAATTACTGCACCCACACGCGCGCTGCCTGAACACAAAAGCGTAAACAAAACAAAGTCGCACCGCTGCATTAGCCCTAAGATGTTTTCCCACCGCGTATGGAATTGTAGTGCTAGTTTAGTTGCTCGGAATGATTGCACATCTGTGCGGTTTCTCTGTGAAAATTGAGCCATTGGAGTGAGAGGACGTTCCATGGAAAATATATAGAAAAACTCTGTAATTGGCCTGGTGTCTTACAGCAAATAATTGGCAACTGGCATTCGCTTGAACTTATAATGAAGGCAGCAGTTTGAAGGCTACTTTTTGACACAATGGGCACACACACACGCACACACAAAAAGAGTTTTAACACCTCAGATCAGACAAATAAGATAATAATTGGAGAAACATTTTCTGGTATACTCATGGATATGTGAACCGTCTGAACTGCACAAAATGATTAAAGAAAAAAACAGAACGACTAAAAATGCATTTTCGACGACTGTATCACCCTGGAAAGCGCGGCACGTTCTTGTCCTTGTTCTTGTGTCCCAGGCGACTGGTGGACTTGATGTAAAGGTGACGGTGGAGCTCGTCGATGAGCACCAGGTGGATGTTGAGCTTCTTGCTGTGGAGCTCCAGGCGCAGGTCGCTCAAGCCCTCCACCTGCAGCAGGGGGCCCTCCAGAGACTCCACGGCAGACACCTGAGTGGGACGTGGACACACAGAATAAAATTCCAGGAAAGGACTTTCTCCACTGCGCGGAGCAGCTACACATGAAAATTAGGGGTGCCTCCATTTCTTTAAACAACAGATTGATTGGCATCGTTGATCCTGGTTGCCGACACGATTCAAAGATGATTTTTGTTTACTTAGAACGAGGGGATCCAAAACAATTCAGTCCTATTTGAATCAATAACTTTTGAACAAAAATCCCAGCTGGTGTAACTCTAAAATAAATACTTGGCTACTGGACATAGGTGTAAGTTTCCTAGAATCCTGTTGTTTGTTGTCAGGGAATTAGTTATAAACTAATTGCAAAACAACATCATCAATGTAATGTTTGTTATTAGTGTAATCTTGGCTTTCGGCCACGCTACCCTGAGAACGCCCGATCTCGTCAGATCTCGGAAGCTCAGCGGGTTTGGCCCTGGTTAGTACTTGGATGGGAGACCGCTTGGGAATACCAGGTGCTGTAAGTTTCTCTCCCCAGCTAAATGCAGACGGGTTGCGTCAGGAGGGGCATCCGGCGTAAAACTGTGCAAAACAAATATGCGTTCATCTAAGATGACACGCCGTGGTGACCCCTAACGGGACAAGCCAAAAGGAAAAGAAGATTAGTTTAATCCTGATCATAATAAAATGGCCATTTTTTTTTTTTTTACATGATAAACTGCAGTCGGCAGTTTTACAGCACCTGTGAGAAAGTTGAGAAAAGAGAGAGGGCGAGAGAGAGACCACGTGGGGACAGACCAATAGTATCACTTTGTGGAAAAAGTAGAAATGTCTTTCATCCAATAGCGACGATCTATACAATTGTGGGATACATGTGGGAGCACCTGCAATGCTTTTCTTTGAACACGTTTATCTCAGTATGATTATCGGAGATGGTACAATACAGTGGCAATAGGAGAGCTTTGACTTTAAAAAAAAAAAGTTTACACATGTGAAATTCAAGGATTAAAAAAAAAAAAAAAAAAGTAAGACAAAGAGGAGAGCTTTTTCATCCGACACCACGGGGCTTAGAACTGCCGTTCAGTAGCAGAGAGAACACAGCCTGAATTCTAATTGTCAACCACTGGAGATAAGCCGCACTCGAACACACACACAATTTTATTTGCAGCTAATCCAACTCTTTCGAGGATAGACCAAGGAAGAAAATTATATCTGTGACTCATGAATATTTGGGTTTGGAGGTCTTCAAAAAGTACGCTTTTTACCTTTCAGCCGAGCCTTTTTAAAAAACCCAGATCAATGGAATCAAAGTCGGACTGACTTTGAACTCCTTTTCAAAACGCGTCAAAACGGCCGAGCGAGCGTAGGTTGTAAGGAAGTTCCGCTTCGTTCCGCCTGCGTTGAAGAGGATTTTCACGTTTCTTTTGTGCCTGCCGCCATTCCACTTCTTTTTTTTTTTTCATCCCCCCTCGTGTAGATAACACCATTCGGGCAGACTAATTATTTCCAAAGTCGGAGGGAAGGATGTGAGAGCGCAACAGAGGGGAGGGAGACACCACAGCCTGCTGTCGAAATGGGCATCAAACAAAGGCGGGCACACCTGACCAGCACAATCTTCTTAAAGGCTACAAATTGTTCCTTTAGTTGCATGAGAGGATGCAGGGAATAAATCCTCAAGGTGTAAATTTAAAAAAAAAAAAAAGCTCCAAAAACCATTAGTCGGTTAAAAAAAAAAAACTTGTTTGCATCTGAACGAGCAGCCAATGCGTAGTTACATAAATATGTCATTCTAAGATGTGCTATTTTTTTCAGATTCAAGAAAGTGATTAACATGGATTTATGCAGAGCAGTGTGTGACAAAACTATGCAGACTTTTTTTCTTCTTCTTCTATGATTTTTGAGTGACTGTTAGTGACTAAACACAGGCGCAGAGGTATGTAAATTGACTATTCCCATGGAATTTTCCATAAAGATGCCGACTCACCAGCATGTCCGTGGCGTGGAGGTAGTGCTTACTGGCCATGTAGACCTCCAAGCGTTGCGGCACCTGCTTGATGCTCTCAATCTCATCCAGGAGCTGCAGGACATGCTTGTGCTCGATTCCCTCGATCCACAGCTTCCTCAGTTCGTCACGCTTGCAGTGGAGCAGCATCTTGCAGGACAGAAGGTTCTCCTTCACCTGTACGCGCAAGACCAAAGTCAGCAGCGTCATGGTGGTCAACATGAGATTCTATGTATGTCCTACCTGTTTGATTTTATTGCGGGAGGTGGTGATCCGTTCGGTGATGCTCTGGTACGTCCGGATGGCGGTGGTGAGCTCGGCGAAGTGCTGCACTATGAGCTCGTCCACGTCGCGATCGCACGTCTCGAAGGCATCCTCGAGACGTCCCTTTTCTGTCTCCCTGTCCTGGACATCATCGCTGCGGGACAGAGTCCTAGATGGGCGGATGGTTGGACGGGTTTAACATTCTGTTCTACACCATGTGACTTGATGATCCTCATGTTAATAGTTTACTCCTTTATTGTGACGGGCGGCAAACGCAAACTTTGCAGTACAACAGAGTGACAATGAGAGATTTAACACTTCAACTGGGATTTAACATGTGACTTGACCAAAAACATTATTATATGCATATATTCATTGTGCAGGGAACACAGAGATATGCTCTACTCCACAGAAAATACATGTTGTCAATATCAGCGTTTTACATGCGAATTAAAACTAGAAATAATGAGGACAGGAAGACAACGCAAAGAGAGCTTGAGCCTAAAGATAGAGGATCTTCCGTCAACGCGAATTACCCCAAAATACCTCGAATTTTCACTTGATAAAACAAAAATATGTCAAACAATACCTTATTACAGAGATGAGAAGACCAGAGGGGTCTTTGTTTTTGTTGATAGCTCCCCTGTAACGTCCAGTGTCAGCAGCCATTTTTTCCAGCTGCAGCGGCACCCAAACCGGAAGCCGGAACCGTCTGCGTACACCACGGAACTCTGGGAGATGTAGTTCAAATACCACTTTCAGTTTCCTTCGCTGGATTTTTTTTTACAAAAACAAAACAAAACAAAAAAAACACAAAACAAATTAAAAAATACTTTTTCATAAAAAAGTACAAATAACATACATTACATTTCAGTTTATTTTGTAACTGATAAGAAAATGTTTTGGTTGGCTGAGCCTCGTTAAAGCCAGACATGTTATAATGCAATATTGATTTTTTTACTGGAATCTAAAGATCGCAGTAAGAAACCTTCATTGAAGCAATTGATCCATATCTCTTGAGACTAAAAAAAAAAAAAAAAAAAAGGAAGGAAAGCCAGCAGTGTTTGTCAGTTAGTTAATAGCCACTTTCATTTAGAGCATCCATAGTGGTATATTTGGCAGCACTTTGCTTGGTTTTATCTCTGACAATCTTTGCTGTACCGGTGACAATGGTAGAGGACATTGATTGTGGAGGTGGAGGTGGTCGATTCTTACTAGTCTAGACTGTGATTGATGTGCCGGTGGAATGACGAGATAACATTGTCGCCCATCTTTATGTCTGTTCTCACCTACCTCAGGAAGAAAAAAAGAGAAGACGCCAAGATTTTCCTTTTGAAAAAGAAGGGAGTCAAGTTCTTCTCGTAGAGGTTTAATTTTGAAGTTCTTATCGCTGAAGCCTTCTGTCCATCAGTCCAACTAATCTCCCGGCCTTCTCGTCCCCATTAACAGCGGGCCGAGGTCATGCAGTTGAGCTCCGCGCGGGTTTGGACACAAATCATGTGCATTGTTGCCTGGAACAATGTTTGTTTCTATGATGCAAATATCAAATAGATGGACAGGTAACCTTTGTAATTTATAGGCACTAATATTTATTAGCTTGTATTTCAGTCATGTTATTACCATATGGGTTAGACATTCAATGCAGCTTCAGGCTTGTCAAAGAGTGCTCTGGGGCATCAGTGGATACGCCAGTTATTCATTATGTAATCTGTGATCATAATAGATTCAGAGATGAGGGTCTTCCCCCTCCCAAGGGAATGCGCTTCGACTGCCATGCACGAGACCCAATTTCTCTCTAATAACAGACAAACAGAAGATCGGTACGTACGATACAGATGAACTTGTATTCGTACAGCAAAGACGAATGATACAGGGGGAAGTAACATGGGGGGGGGTGAATAACCCTTTTTTAGATGGAATGTCAAAAGAGCAAAGGATGACATATGAAGTATCATGTGCTGCCACCTTTTACTGATTTAATGATGCAAACGTGCCCCGGACCGTTTAAAAAAAAAATCTAAAAGTGTACATTTTGGCAGTACAAGCAGTCACTTCAGTATAAAATCCCAATAAAGTATATTCCATACATAGTGGAATTAAAAGTAAAAATAATCTGTATCCAACGGGCTTAATACTTGAAAATGTCTTGTTGATCGAATTTGTGGGTGTGTGTTGCATCAAAATGTAAAGAAACAACTCTTTGTTTATAATATATCAAGTTTCGAGGACAAGACTTATGAGCTGTCGTCACTAATGATAGCCTCTGTACTCAAGGAAAATCTGATTTTATGGTTTACTTTGACATATTGCCAGGCAGCCTCACTTTCTCGGACAAACAAAAGATGTAATTTTTCATTTTGGAGCTGGAATTATTGTATCTAACTTGATTGAATTGTAAAAATGCCTCCAATACTTACATTAATATATATATATATAATATATATATATATATATATATATATTTGATTGTTTTAAAAGCAAGAGTACAAGCTTTTATCTATCTTCTAATATAGATTTTTTTTTTCCCCCTGGTGCTGGAAGACAAAGGCAAAGAAGTAAACCAGTGAAACGTGCCCAAATATCTGCTCCTTTGTGGAAAGTGAGGCTGACAACAATCTGGGCAAGGTTCCAAAGCCACAAGCAATATGTTGCGTTGAATGTGAATTACAGGAGGTCATCTGTGGCAAGGCTTTGCCTGCTTCCTCCTCCTCCTCACCTTCTGTCTGCAGCACTGTTCCATAACTACCTCACATTTGTCAGCAATATGTATTTCTATTTTTCATTATCTCTCGTTATCAGCTCAAAAAAATGTATCACCCCAAGAACTATATGGTAAGTCAACCCTCTGAAAATAAACTGGCAATATACTCCAATATATAGTGATTAAGATCATTTGAATATTATCTTGTGGAGACGGTGTAATCTGAAGGAGGTTACCCACTGTAAGGTTGTGGTGGGGGAGAGTGTAGCCCGACAGCGTAGGATGGTGGTGTGCAGGATGACTCTGGTAGTGGGTAGGAAGATTAAGAAGACAAAGGTAGAGCAGAGAATCAGGTTGTGGAAGTTGAGAAAGGAAGAATGTTGTGTGCCCTTCCAGAAAGAAGGTGAGACAGGCTCTAGATGGACAGGAAGAGCTCCCAGAAGACTGGAATACGACTGGCAAGGTTTTCAGAGAGGCAGGCAGGAGAGTACTTGGGGTGCCTTCTGGTAGGAAAGGGGAGAAGGAGACTTGGTGGTGGAACCCCAAAATACAAGAAGTCATCCAAGGTACGAGATTAGCGAAGAAGAAGTGGGACACGGAGAGAACTGAGGAGAGGCGTGGAGAATGCATTGAGATGGGTCGTAGGGCAAAGTTAGACGTGGCGAAGGCTAAACAAGAGGCGTATGACGACATGTACTCCAGGTTGGATACGAAAGAAGGAGAAAAGGAGCTCTACGGGTTGCCCAGACAGAGGGACAGAGATGGGAAGGATGTGCAGTAAGTAAAGGTGATTAAGGATAGTGATGGAAATATGTTGACTGGTGTCAGTAGAGTACTAAGGAGATGGAAAGAGTACTTTGGGAAGTTAATGAATGAAGAAAATGGGAGAGAAGGTAGAGTAGAAGAGGCAAGCGTGAATGACTGGGAAGTGGCTTTGATTTGTAAGGGTTAGGTCCCAGTGACATACCAGTGGAGGTATGTAAGCAATTTGGTGGTTTTTGACCAACTTATTCCAGAGAATACTTGCGGGAGAGACGGTGCCAGAAGAATGGAGGAAAAGTATGCTAGTCCCCATTTTTAAGAACAAAGGCGATGTTCAGAACTGTGGAAACTACAGAAACACAATGAAGTTATGGGAAAGAGTAGTGGAGGCTAGACTCAGGACAGAAGTCAGTATCTGCGAGCAACAGTATGGTTTCATGCCTAGAAAGAGTACCACAGTTGCAATATTTGCCTTGAGGATGCTCGTGGAAAAGTACAGAGAAGGTCAGAGGGAACTGCATTATATCTTTGTAGACCTAGAGAAAGCCGATGACAGAGTACCAAGAGAGGAACTGTGGTACTGCATGCGCAAGTCTGGTGTGCCGGAACAGCAGTGACATGTGCTGTTGGTGTGTCAGAAGAATTTAAGGTAGAGGTGGGACTGCATCAGGGTTCCGCGCTGAGCCCCTTCCTGTTTGCGGTAGTAATGAATAGGCTGACAGATGAGGTTAGACTGGATTCCCCTTGGACCATGATGTTTTGGCTGGCAGATGATATTGTGATCTGCAGTGAAACCAGGGAGCAGGCGGAGGAACAATTAGAAAGATGGAGGTACGCACCGGAAAGGAGAGGAATAAAGATTAGCCGAAGTAAAACAGAATATATGTGTGTGAATGATAGTGGCGGAGGGGGAAGAGTGAAGATGCTGGGAGAAGAGATAGTAAGGGTGGACAACTTCAAATACTTGGGGTCAACAATATAGAGCAGTGGAGCGTGTGGTCAGGAAGTGAAGAAATGGGTCCAAGCGGGGTGGAACAGTTGGCGGAAGGTGTCTGGTGGTCGCTAGGATGAGGATATAAATGAGCTCATTAGAGGGACAGCCAAAATTGGATGTTTTTGAGACAAGGTTCGAGAGAGCAGACTTTGATGGTTTGGACATGTCCGGAGGCGAGAGAGTGAGTATATTGGTCGAAGGGTGCTGAGGATGGAGCTGCCAGGCAAAAGAACGAGAGGAAGACCAAAGAAAAGGTGGATGGATGTTGTGAGGGAGGACATGAGGACAGTCAGGGTTTGAGAGGAAGATGCACGAGATAGGCTTAGATGGAAGAAGATGACACGCTGTGGTGACCCCCTAAAAGGACAAACTGAAAGAAAAAGATAATTGAATTAAATATTTCATCTATCTATCTATCTATCTATCTATCTATCTATCTATCTATCTATCTATCTATCTATCTATCTATCTATCTATCTATCTATCTATCTATCTATCTATCTATCTATCTATCTATCTATCTATCTATCTATCTATCTATCTCTCTCTCTCTCTCTACATATATATATCTATAATACTATAGTAATAATATGACTGTACTGTAGTTCGAGCGCTTGAAAAAATACTAACCAATAGAAATTAACAATGCTAAGACCCGAAATCAACAGTCCAATCCCATCCGCGTTTCTTGGCCATGTCACCCTGTAGAAGCCGGAACAGCACTGTGTGGACCGCTGACAGCTCTGAAAGCTCGTGCAACTGCTCAGACTCCACATTCGCGTTTATAAATACATGTAGATATTTAAATTCATTTCGGAACTGCGGTGTGACAATGGGGGCCAATAACAGTACCCGCCGAGTGTCATTTGAGTCTGACGAGAATGAGAATGTAACAGTGGTGAAGGGCATCAGGGTGAGTTTCACAGCACATTAGCATCCCAAACTGTTGCACTATATCAACAATTGGTGACAAAAAGATGCATGAATGATATTGTCATTGTTAGCTGTTCTGTTATTCTCATGTAAATGTCATTGGAGCGTTGACGTTGACGTCACAGACCTCATGTTCGTCACCACCACTTGAATGAATAAATGAATGGATCTTAGCATCATTACGTAATGTCGACACCTGTTAATAGAGAAATATCTGTTCATATGAGGTCATTTCACAGCAATGAGTACTTTTTCATCAACTACGACAGTCACCTAACCAGAGTTGCTAACTGAAAACAGGCTTCAAATGTGAGCATGTGCGCAGTTAAATTTAGACAGCGCGGCTTTAAGCCCATCAGATAAGACTTCAGGTGTTGGCAAGAATGGGTCACAAAGGCATAATCCCATTCATGTCAGCGCTGTGCTTCCGTACTAAGGATGACTGATGACTTTTCCTCGTTAGAAACCGATAATTATTTTGAACATTCCTTTGCAGCTCTCGGAGAACGTCATCAACCGAATGCGAGAACCTTCTATGGCCTCTCGTCCAAAGCCTGTTCCTCCTCCTCCTATTCACCCCGACCCCGCCTTTGCTCCTCCACCTGCTCCGTTTGCCACAGAGACCGTAGCACCGCTTCCTTCTCCTCCTCAAGCCGAGCAGGTAGAAGCGCCCACCGTCATTGACATGGTGCTCCCCTCCACCTCTTTGCCCGCAGTTGCGCCTCCTGCTGATGAGCCGGCACCGGCTCCTGCTGTTGAGCCGGTAACCACACCCTCCCCTCCTCCTTCTGAATCCCCTGTCCTTGCTCCTTTACCTGCTGTGGTGGATTCTGTAACTCCACTAAGTGAACCCCTCTCCTCTCCAGCTTTCCTCCCTCCTGATTCAAACCTCCCCTCCTCCCTTCCTGTTTCTGAGCCTGCCGCCGTCATGCCACCTTCTCCACAGGCTCAAATGACCTCCTCTCCTTCTCCTCCTCCTCCCTCTCCTCCTCCTCCTCCCCAGTCAGTGGCCGAGTCGGGATCTTCCGCTCCTGTCACAGAGTCCTGTCAAGTAGCATCACCACCACCGCCACCTCCTGCTGCTGCACCGGGAAGTAAGTTTCATTCCAGTCCAGGTAAAACAGAGGGATACATTGGTACTTGTATTCATGCTTGAGTAGAAAGTCTCCAGAACTCGAGCCGCATGTTCCACTGTAACCAAACACAGTGCAGCTCAGTCTCTGGCTCACGATCGAACGATTGTCAAGAATATTAATATGATGACAACTTTTTAACTCATCTGGAATGGTGTCACACAAACGTGAATATCAGTGAAAGTGCGTAAAAAGCAACTAAAACACAATCATTCAAACTGTTGTTCAAATTGTTACACCTCATTGTTTTTATTTTACTACAAAGAAAACAGGCTATTAATGTTGCACTTTCTGCAATTTTTTAACTTTCTTCAGTTTTCCATTATCGTGCCTTTCTGTGAATTCATGCGCTCTCTTCAGGCTTTTTTTTTTTGGCTAAATGATCCTGACGGTAGATGTGATAGTTCTCCCTTTTGCATCGGTGTCGTGTTTTAAATAACTATGTGGATAAAGCCTTGTATGTTTTTTTTCCGGAGGTGGGGCGGCACCCTGTTGTCATGCACAGAATGAAAAGTTAATAGATGCATTATAAAAGTAGAATAATTCTCAGTAATGACTCATTTCATTATGAGTTATATGGGGGATGGAGTTGCTCCTCGTCAAAGTTAATTAGAGGTTCTCCGAGGATGAAGTGTCCGGGGATTAATTTTACGTGCAGCTACATTTTGAATTTTAATCATGTTTATTGTGTGGCTGTTTACGTTAAGCCACCTCACGCTTTTTGTCTTCAACTCCGTAATTAGTCTTCATTCTTGTGATTTATTGTCAGCCTCCGATTGCCAATAAAAAGATGAATTCTCATCTGTAGTTCTGTTAATAAATTAGTTGCTCATTACTGCTGAGCACGGCGGCCATTTTTGCTGTCACGAACCGCATACGTTGACAGAATATGACTGATAACGATCCGAACAGGGCGTCATCTGAATGCTTTAATAACTTCTCCCTCTCAAAGTAAAGTCGCGCACTCCATTTTCCCCTGGCTCTCCTGACGAGTTGGGACGAGGAAATTTGAAAACACAGACAGGCCTGTGGGTGCACAGTGAGCAGAGACAGATGGTCGTCCGGGCAGAGCGGGCAGTGGGCAGGCGGGCAGGCATCGCCGCCCTGCCCTGTGCTCAATCAGCATGCCAATTAAAAAAGGCCAACTTGTGCCACGCCACAGTGACTCCAGTGATTAAAACAACACCTCTGCAGTTTGGTACAATCAGCCAGCAGGCTGTGGTGAACACGAATCTGTACGTGCAATCCATTTTAAATTTGCCCTTCTTTGACACCAAATTTCATCCGAGCCGCTCGTCCGTTTGTTGAGCGCATTTTAATCACAATCCGACAATTCAATTCAGTCACTTGTAGCCGACAAAAGCATCATTTGCTGTTTTCGCCGGCCACTATCCAATTAAAGCATGGCTCCATTGTTTGCGCTAATTGCTTTTCAGATTTCAAGATAAATACGACAATAGCTGGCTGTGTTGTTGAAACTCGTCGAGCGGCTTTGGTGAGGCGAGGAGGCTGTTTTCATCTCACCGCACAACATTGAATTTTAATAGGTTTACAATCTTTGGGTTAGATTCAAAGGGGCAGGGGTTGCACATATTTTTTCAAAATAAAATTACAGCGGATTAAAGCGCGCCCTTTCACAAGATAGATAATACAGTTTAAAAAAAAGGACTTATTATCAGGGATTGAAGAGCAGTCTATTTAAAAAGAAATTAAATAAAATAATCTGTAATGAGGCACACACCTTGACCCCGGAGATCATTAGTTCTCAAACATTTGACACTAAGTCCAACATGAAAATATTCTTTGCTCTCCAGGTACCACCATCAAGCAACATTAAGAAACAGTCGTGTAATCATAGTAGGTCTAAGTGTTCATCCAAAAACAAACAAAAAAAAAAAAAAAAACAAGGCAAGGGCTTCATCCTTTCAAAATAATTGTAAAATTATTCCAAGCTGTTGTAACTTTATGGACTGTTGACACTCCTGCTGTGAACACTGTGCTTAAATATGTGCTTAAAAAAACTACCAGATTTTTTTTCCTATTAATTACCTAAATAAATGTTTGAAAAAAACTGTTCTTCAAGATTAAATGTAACGGCATTTTACCGAGAAGTTAAATACAACTGAACTGTATTAAACAAAATGTATTGTAAAAATAAATTGCTTGTCACTGTAAAGTTCTGCATAGTTCAGACATTTAATACAGTGCATAGCACTACTGGTACTTGAATCCCACTTTGAGAATTAATGCCATAAATAATACTTTATTAAATTATAAAAATTAAGCATAGATCAGAATAAGAATTAAGATAAACACCCAATCCCAGTTTTAACAGCCTAAAAAAAGAACTCCTTCACATCAGCGAAAACAGTTCAGCGAGTTAAAATGTAATCGGAATGTGTGCGGATTCCACCTCCGTCGAGGTGAAGAACCTCTCGACACCTTCTCCGTCTGTTGCCCTGTAAATATTCATGTGCCCACATAAACCGCACTGGAGTATTCGCCTGCTCCAGCACTGTTCTGCCATTCTCAAATGCACTGCAATGAAGTGAAGAGCGTGCGAAACTTGTGAAGTGTGGCGTTTTTTTTTTTTCATCATCTTTTTCTTCTTTTTGTAGCTCCTTGTTAGCTTGTGAGGGCCTGAGCTGTCAGGTGAGAGATGGCTGCGCAAAATTTAAATGGCACCTGTATGCTCAGGCCTGAAACTTTTCAGCATTTTTACTCTCATTCTGATTTGAGCATGTCGAAAGGTGCGAGGCGACTCCACCGAGGAATCGTGAAGAAATGTTAATGTTTCAGATTAGGCCTTCCACGCAGGTCCCGGGGTTAATGAAAGCCCTGATGAGAAATGCAATTTGCCTTCATCTATTATCTCTGCTGGCAATACATGGCCCACTCTTTTTTCCCTTTTTTTTTTTTTTTCCACACCACCGCGTCAGCTTTTTGACTGGGTTCTGTGATCGGTGGCAAGGAAACGATGAAGGACAGGGGACACGTCGAAGATGATTATAAGTTTTTAATCTTTTCAACATTAACGTGCGTTGCTCTGCGATTGAAACGAGGGTTATGTCTGGCCCGAAGCGGTGTCACCCCCCCTGAAGATTTTTTATTTTTTTATTTTTATCACATCTGGAGCTCGCTGACCCCCTTGAGCTATTGGGAGGTTGTTCTCCAGGAAAGGATACACAATGATAAGTGGGGAGATTTTCCAGCTCACCTGAACTCAGAGCCCTTTTAATGTTACGTTTCTCTTCAGCCAATTGGTATATATTTTTAGTGTAAAGAGATAGGATCACTTAAAGACCGAGTGGAAATGCCAGTTCTTTCAATATGGAGGTGAAATTCTGCAAATAATTGTACCTCTCTTGATGGGTTCCTTGAAAACAAAATTGCAAATGAGCAGAGGATCGAGTTAAGAAACAAAACAAAAAAATGCAAGTAAGCGGGAGATTCCCCTCAAAAATCGGTGAAATCGCAAATTCGTGCATGCATTTCTAGTTTCGTTTGTAAACGTGCCTTGAAGCAAACCATGGAGAGTTTCTGTTGCCGGAAGCTCCCGTTTCCCTTCTTTGTAGCCATCTGATGCTTCCTTGAAAATCCCGCCATGTTTTGGTGGATCAATCAAAAACAATACAGTACACGAGATTATATGTGGAGCCTGAAAACCCAAAAGAGGGTTGCTGTTTTTCTTTTCCAGCACATCGGTAGATGTTCGGTGCTCAGACGCTTGGTGTTCGGCCGAGACTTGTCAATGGTAATAATTTTGCCGCTGTCCACTTCAATCGGGTTCGGCTGCGTCGCTATGTGTGCGACGGGCCTGAGAGAATGTTGTGGCAGACACCCAAACAAGTGGCAATACCCTAGAGGGCGTATTCGTCGACTCACGATGATTATTTTAATGATGTCACAATATTGTGTTTGGTCGTTATTGGTAATAGAGGATGAGTTAACCAATAATAAAAAAAAACAATCCTTGTTAATTGATTGCTAGAGGCCATTTGGGGACCAAATTGATGGGGGAAGTTTTAGTAGGTTTAGAATGGGGGGAAAAACTCACTCATTCTGGATATTTATTAGTACTAAACTAACATGAAACTGCTTGAGTGGGATTAAATTTAATGTAATTTTCATAAAATCTGTTTTTAGTGGAAACCACTATTTTAAACTGTCGCACAATTTTAATTTACAGTTTCTTTCATTTGATTGTAATAGTTTTTACTTTGACTGTGAAATTTCATGAAACATTTTATTTTTAATTTTATTTATGGTCCTCCCATCGCTAGGAGACTCATATTTCTAACTTTTAGCCTACAAATAGCCCACGACTGATCCTGATAGAGTGAGTGATAGAGTAACGCCATTGATCAATGATGCCTCTTGCCGCTGTCAAACACGACGGCTGAGGCATAACGGATGCTTCCGCTGGTTTTTCCACCTGATCCACGCCACCTCTTTATTGTATCAAGCGGATCAGATTTTCCGCTCTCGTTAGCCGAAGCTTTATGGCGTGGGAGAAAGTTTACCGTCGACTCTTCGTCGTGGTTAAGCAGGTGCTTTAAATTATTAAGCGCGGGGGTGTATTAAATTTGCTGGCGAAGGTGTGTGAAATTTTTATATGAAGGTGGCGGGAGAGATAAATGCTAATGTGATTAGATTTTACGTTTTGGGGGCAACAATTACAGTATATTAAAAAAAAAAAAACTTGGTTAGCAGCATTCTAAAGTATTCCACAAAATGTGAATTACTATTAAGTTCCTAGAGAAGTAGTGAACAAGCAAACAAACAACAAAAAACTGCTGAAATTGGAGGAGTAGGAAAAAAATTGAATTCAAGATATTTTTGTTGTTTGGTTGAGGAGATGTCATTTTCCAGTTCCTGACTTGGTCGCACAGAGTTGACATGCAAGAGACAATCAAGATATCCAGGATTTTTTTTTCCGTCATTAATTGATATTCTGGGCCCTGAAGTTAAGATTAGATATTCCATTTGAAGGACAAAAATTTTCTATTCCCGCCTGCCGTGTTTCCATTATTGCTATTCAATACACCTTCATTTGATTGCGAGAAAAGCGTGCCTATATTAACATTTTCCATCGTGAAGGAAATTGTCTTTGTGTGCTTGTGTGTGAGTGTGTCTTTTGACTGTCCTGCTGCTGTTATTACATTTTACCAGGTAATAATAGCCTCTGACAATAGGGATTATCCCATCTAACTAATGCAGTGTGACTCCACTCACACACACATGCATTTTGTGCAGGGCACCGCCGTGGCACTTGTGCCTCCTGAGCACGTTTTGGCCCGGTCACTGGCTGCCATCTTTAGTTTCATGCTTAATTACCTGCCAAGATAGAGCTGCGAGGACACAAGAGGTATTCGCGTGTGATGTCCCTGACATGAATATGGCTAGATAAGATTGCAGGGATGTGACGGCCGAAGATGTCCGTACCTGTGTCTTGGGAATCATTTCATTTTTGAGGCGTACTGAACTATACAAGGTCTTTGCTCATGTCCTGAACATAGACACTGCCTTATCGCTGATGCTCCAAACTATGACTCTAACTTTTTGTATCTCTTTTTTGCTCAGTTGATGAAGAAGCCCTGAAGAAAAGGATCAGTGAAGAGCTGTATGAAGGCTTGGAGAAGCAGAGGGTCAAGGCAGAGCAAGACTTGAAGGCTTGGTGAGATGCATAACTATACACAACATTAAGAAAGATGTATTCATGTGACAACACTGTACGTTTGCGTCTGTGGTTATTAAATAGAGTGAAGAAAATAAGTATTTGAACACCCTGCTATATTGCAAGTTCTCCCACTTTGCAATCATGGAGGGGTCTGACATTTTCATCGTAGCTGCATGTCCATTGTGAGAGAGATCATGTAAAAAGAAAAATGCAGAAATCACAATGTATGTATGTACAATTTATTTGTCTGATACAGCTGCAAATAAGTATTCGAACATCTGTCTATCAGCGACAATTCGGACCCCCAAAGACCTTGTTAGTCCGCCTTTAAAAGTCCACCTCCACTCCATTTATTAGATGCACCCGTGTGAGGTTGTTAACTGCATAAAGACACCTGTCCACCCCATACAATCAGTAAGACTCAAACTTGTAACATGGCCAAAACCAAAGAGCTGTCCAGAGAAATCAGAGACAAAATTGTACAACTCCACACGGGTGGAAAGGGCTACGGAGAAATTGCCAAGCAGTTTTGTGAAAAAAGGTCCATTGTTGGAGTAATCATTAGAAAATGGAAGAAGCTAAACGTGACTGCAAATCGCAATTGGAGTGGAGCCCCATGCAAGATTTCACCTCGTGAGGTCTCACAGATCCTTAGAAAGGTGAGGAATCAGCCCGGGACTACACCACAGGATTTGGTCAATGAACTGAAAAGAACTGGGACCACCGTTTCCAAGGTGACTGTTGGTAATACACTAAGACGTCATGGTTTGAAATCATGCATGGCACGGAAGGTTCCCCTGCTTAAACCAGCACACGTCAAGACCAGTCTAAAGTTTGCCAATAACCATTTGCATGGTATAGAGGAGTCATTGGAGAAAGTTTTGTGGTCAGATGAGAGAAAAAAATTGAATTTTTTTGGTCATAATTCACTAATTGTGTTTGGAGGAAGACGAATGCTGAGTTCCATCCCAAGAACACCGTCCCTACTGTGAAGCATGGGGGTGGTAGCATCATGCTTTGGGGGTGTTTTTTCTGCACATGGGAGAGGAAGACTGCACTGTATTAAGGAGAGGATGATCACGGCCACGTATTGTGAGATTTTGGGGAACAACCTCTTTCCCTCAGTCAGAGCATTAAAGACTGGTCGCGGCTGGGTCTTTCAACATGACAACGACCCGAAGCACACAGCCAGGAAAACCAAGGAATGGCTCCGTAAAAAAAGCTTACCAAGGTTCTGGCGTGGCCTCGCCAGTCTCCAATATTTTCCGATATTTCCTCACTTTTATTAATAGTCATAAAAGTCGGCATCCGTCTCTTCCGATCCCCGCTGCGTTTCCTATCGGCCTTCCTTCCGAAGCGCGTCAGCACTTTACTTCTCGCCGTCGTCTCCGGATCAATTAATCATGCCTGTGAATGGAAGGCACTAAACCTGAGGTAATTTCCTGCATGTAGAGTCGGGCGATCCATTAGCCCCGCTAAAGACGGAGATGCACGGAACATTCAGCACATAGGTAAGGGACCGAGCAGGTGCAAGGCTGCCGTGGGGCTGCCTAGTAATGGCGTTCCCCCCACTACTTCCCCCCCTCTTTAATAGACCTGGATACTGTCCAGTGGACCCTGGTGAATGGACGACTGTGATTAGTGTCTAAACAAAACCAAGCTCTCTCCATTCAGGAGGCGGTAGTGTTAGATTATTGATTAAGCTCCATCTTTACACTCGCTCAAGAGAAAAGTGGCCCAGACAAATGTTTTTTTTTTTTTTTTGCAGTACTTTTAAATTTTTTAAATGTAACTGCTTCCTGCAGGTTATTTATCGAAGTCCGTTCAAAGGAATAAGTGCCTCACAATTGCTCCCTCCTTGCAATTAATGGACATCATTGTGGCTTTGAAGCCCTCGTTTCTCGTGTGAGTGAAATGAAATTGCAGCCATAAACAAGCAATCACCACCTGTAATACTAGTATGTATTGGGTGTGTTGTTTTTTTTTCTTTTTCTTTTTGGTCTGTCAATTGACTTGAAGGCACTAAGGCCACAATCTGAAATTAGACTGCAGCTCTTGAAAATAACACACTGTACAAGTCTGCTACTGTCTTCAATAGTACTGAAACACAGTAGGGGTGTAACAGTATGGCCAAAACGAGAGTTCCATATGTACACTGTTTTAAAGACACATTACGGTTCAAATTTGGTTCTGTGAGGGAAGACTTTTTTTTGGGGCGGGTGTAAACAGGACCCTCAATTACTTTGGGAGCTCTGTACGCCTTTGTAATCAGAAGCCAAATACTGTACTCCTCTTATACACGTTCATGAAAGCAAGATAGATGCCATAAACTGGAGTTTCTTGGCTTACGACATTGGCAGGAACTGAAGATAAAACAACAACCTGGCCCAGATTTTAGGAAGGAATTGAGAGCTCTACCCTTCCACATCTATGGATCTCTATAATCACTTCATTTCAGTCAATCGGAGTCTCACTAAGATGGTCTTTTTTAGCTCTCAACTCAAGCTAGTTTTTTTGTCATTCGTGTACAGTAGATCAAATGCAATCCAAAGAAATGATGGCGCAACGGTGAGTTGTAAAATAAGTTCTACCATTGTTTTAAAAAAGGTTGACGCAGAGGAGCAAAAGGGTTAGCACCACTCCCTGTGCACCACATTGAGTCCTATTGGTATCAAGTAAATTTGAAGGTAGAACTTTTAAGTCTTTATTTGTTCTGTGGAGCTTTCAAGCCGTAAATGAAGTCCCGAGATCTGCATTTCGCATGGCGCGCTCGAGCAAAGAGGTGAAGTTTAGGGCTCAGCGAGGAGTCAATTTGGACACGGCCTTTAAATAATTTGTTTCCAAGGAGCTGCAGCTGCAGGGTGCAGATTTGCCCGGGATCCATCGGAGCAGAACGCTTCCCAAGAAATAGGATGAGACGGACAGAACTGCTGTCACTGTTACACATAACCGTCCTTTCGTCAACAATTCTTTCGGACACGCTTCGTTCTCTATGGATAGATTATAAAACGACTTTTGAAACATACTAATCAAACCCAATGTTTAAGTCAAGCTCTATATTACATTTTGGTTTGATACATTTTGTCTTTTTCGGAGTTTTACACACCACTTTGCATATTCAAGCAGGCCAGATGAGAGTTGACCATATGCGTCCGATAAGCCCCAGTCAGACTTTCCCAGACCATCACAGGTTTTTTTTTTTTTTTTTTTTTTTTTTTTATAGCTGTGGCGTAATCATAAAGCGGTGAGAATACAAAACAGCTTTTATGTTGCAGCATTTCTAAATTGATCTGCCACATTCATTGTTCTCGCTTAATTTTTAACTCCCTTTCACAGTCAGGTCTACTGTGTTTATGTGCCAGCGCACACGTGTTGGAAAGAGCGCATCGGGTGCATCAAATATTCATGGCCAGCATTCAGCGACATTATTCCCAAAATCAATATTGCATAGGGCCTCTAAATGCCTTTGTTTCAACATGCCTTGCCGGACTCCATCCTTCCTGGCTCAGTGTGTCGAGATAAATCTAGTATGGAACATAGGTTAGATGACTGTAAACATTCGTGTTGCGAGAGAGAGAGAGAAAGAGAGAGAGAGAATTTTATGATGGATTTAAGTCACCCCTGGGTTTTGTCCTAAAATGAATGCTGCAGTTTGAAAAATTAATCTGGTCAATCCTTTCCTTTTCACTTTTTCTACTTTCAAGCACTGACCCAAGAAGTCAGATCAAGTCAAGTTTATTTATATCGCACTTAAACACAAAAGAGTCTCGAAGGTCTAAATAATCCGAAACCCCTGGAGGAGAAGCGTCAGTCAAACAGGTTGAAATCTAGTGATGGAGCGAGGGAGGAAGAGACAAGTCGCGCTCCTTCTGAACAGTCCTCGGCTTCCTTGTTTTTTGTCCAACTTCTCTGGAGCCAATCCCAAAAACCGTGTACCTCATACCTTGGACATTGGTCCCTTGTCTGGAACAACAATGGGCATTGAAGTAATCAGTCATCCACGCTCGACAACCTGAGCTTGGACACCAAATGCTTTGAACCACCGGAATCCTCGCTCTGTGCCAACTCTGCCACCGAACACAGTTCCCTCAACACTGGAGTCATGGAACCATCAGCATACTGCATGACTTCCTGTTAGGCGCTGCCCCCTCTCGAGTGCTTACATCCATAACTCAGCATGAATTCAACCCATCAGAACACACCGAGCCAGCCAAGCTGTTCACTTGAAACTTACATTCCTGATTGAATTCCTGGATACACGCGGAAAATAAAGTGCCATCACTTTATTTTGCGCACTTTCAGTCCAAGGGCAAACATCATCCCTGTCCTCCAAAATCATTCCATTACACGGAGCATGTTTTTTTTCGCCCCCTTTTTTTGGACTGAAGCATCCGCTTTCTCACCACTCTCTTCCCCACCTGGTGTCAATCCTGTACAGCCAAATGAAAAATGTGTCCAATATCCCCGGGAGAGTGCAATAATGGCTGAAAAGCAATAGAGGCGAGGCAGACAGATAGCATCCAGCAAGTGATAGCGGTCTTTGCTTGGCTTAGCACTTGTGAGGAACTCAGTTGAAATCCACTTTTCTTTTGCCAGGCTTTCTTTTTTCTATATTTATTTCTAACAAGGTTCGGTCAATTTATACTGAACATTTATCAATGATTGAAGGGGTGCATGACGCTTATGGTCCAGTTGGTTCCAATTTTTTTTTTTTTTCTTTTGCACATCAACTTTTTGAGTAAAGGCAGCTTCGAGGTGCAGGTTGTGGGGAAGTGGTGAATGTAAAATGATATTAGGAAATGTACCCTGTGTGTGTGTGTGTGTGTGTGTGGTGTGTGTGTGTGTGTGTGTGTGTGTGTGAGTGAGTCTGAGCCCTATGATGGATAGAGTGTGCTGACGTTCGCGGCCCAGCGGACTGAGGAAGTGGACATGGCTGGCCTATCTCCATCTCCTTCTCCAACTCCTCACTCCATCTCTGCTCTGCTTGCTCAAGGGCCAAACACGTCAAGTCGCCGCTACTCACTTCCTTCTGTCCCCTCTGTTGTTGTTTTTGGAGCCTCCAAACACCTTCTGTTTGCCACTGCGCTCTGACATTTAGTGGAGTTGAGGGACACACGGTGCATCAACGGCATCGGAGATGACCTAGCGGTCATCCTCTTGCAAAAAACTGGCTTGTTGTGGTCATCACTGAGCCCTGTCTGTCCATCTGCATACTAACTAATATTATGTACAAAATATTACATTCCGACTGAATACATTGCATTTTGAAATTTAGAACATGCGACACACCACAGAGAAGAGTGTTGTGAACAACCCTGCCAAATTTGAATTGGCAAGTATGTAAATTGAGGCTTCAAATTCATGAAAAGTCAAGCAATTCTCTCTGCTGTCAAACATTGTGGTCCTGTCTGATCTCCATTGGAAAAAAAAAAAAAAAAAAGCTACACAATCTATGAAGCTTCTTATGCCTGCACATACCTCGATATAGTATTTGATCGGTGAAAATCAATCCACTTAAAGCCTATGGTTGGTGAAATATATCCCACCGGAAAGCTAACTATTTAGCTCACTGGCTAACAGGCTTCTCTCAGCGGTGGGCTTGTCCATGGTGTGACTTCGTCATCTTGGAATCGAAATAACAACGCCAAGATTTTCTGGAAATTGCGGCATCGATTTTTGAGGTGTTTGCATTGCAACCTAGCTAACTGTTTGTTGTGGTGGTAGAAAATTGAGGTATTAATCGTAAATAACTTGACATTGTGGCAGATAACCCCTCATACGAACAAAGGCACTCAAGTTATGTCCAAATATGTCGCTCCAGTTTGACACACTCAAAAAAATCAGTAACAGAAATGGCGAAAAACATTGTAACGTGATATCTCCACAATTCATGACTGCAAAGTACCCAGTCTTTTTCACACGTTTTGGGCAATCATCTTCAAACATGTACCATGTATTTGGAAACAAATCTTGGAATTTACTTTTCAGCATCTTTAAGAGCATCTCCAATACATGTACATGTTGGTCATATTGATGCTCGAAATCAAGACACACCCATCTATTCTATTGATTTCAGCATTATTTTCATCTTTTCATCCATGCATTTTTAGGATTTTTATTCCATGTGATTGCAATCTGATGTTGAATTTAATAACTTTTAGGATAAACGTAGGATAAATCAAGATCCAGGTTTATTGACATTTTTCAACTGAAACACATATCTGAAGTTGGTACTCTACAATGAATAAAAAATGACTTCAGTGATTGTGGAATGTGTTGAAGAAATTGTCACTAAACTATTTTCCACACAGACTGTCAGTATTCACCTGCTTCTACCTGTCTGTCTCTGCATTCTCTTAAGACTTGAAGTTGATTGGGAACCTTGCCGACTTTTCTTTCAGTCTGTCATAATTCACCCTGGCACTCTGGCTTTGTCTGTTCTGTGTTTATTTTACCTCGCTACTTGATTCCTAGCAGAGGAAGCTGTTCTGGGGTTTTCAGGGACGTTCCTCCTATTCTCTAATCAAGCGCACTGTCGCTGCACAGGGAGTGCGTTGCTAGGTAACTACGAGAGCTCAGTGACGGGGGTTCAAATGGTGGTCTTGTGTCTGCACGGAGCTTAATGCTTGTGTGGAAGTAACAACGCTTTCCAGCCATTAAAAATTGACAGTCACACTCGAGTGCAAATGATTTGGAAACAATACAAATTCATTTCAATTCTCAGAGACATGCTCACTGACTATTTAGTTGCAAGGGCATGTGTACGGTGGGTTCTTCTGACATATCTTGAAAATCGATATGAGTGAGTATCAGCCTTCCTCTGTGCTTCATTAGCTCCCTAATTGCATTTGTGACCTTTTTCCAAATCATTACAGGACATGTTGCAACATGAGGCTTGAGGAAGTTGTTTTCAAAAAGTGTGTTGGCAAAGGTAAAAATGGATTTCTATCCTCACAGGCTGGAGGCAGAGAAGTCCCGCGCATCGGCCCAAGCCCAGGCCGATGCTAAGCGCCACGTGGAGGACGAGGTTTCCCGCATTCTGTCAGCGGAATCCGCTGTGTCCCAGGAGAGCATCCAGCAGGCGGCCATGAGGGAGCGCATCGCTGCCGAAGAGGAAAAGCGCCGCGCTCAGCTCTATGTGAGTGCAAGCAACCCACAGACTTGAAGCGTTGGGAAATTTTACCTTAGGGCCAGTTCCAGGCCGCGGAGGTGAATCTTGTGTGCGGAAATCGACAGGTCACGCCTGACTCATGGATAAATGTCAGGTTTGTTGGCGTGTGAGCATCACTGAGGTCTGAGTTCATTGATCCTCACCACTCTCACAAATTTTAAATTAGCTTTAGAGGCAGAGCATAAAGTGGAGAATTTAGCACAGAGTAAGTAAATCTCTCTCCAGTCTAACCTAATATTCATTGTCTGCACCTCTTCATCTGTCTGCCTAATAGTGTTACACTTTCATTTTGGGTGGTCTGTATTTGATTTTTCTTCAGCTGTCCCTGTAAACATTGTCAGACGCACAGTAGGTGTTTTAAGGATTTTTACAGTATTTGTCTGAGAAAGCATTTCTGGGTCACTAAGGAAATACGTAAATCAAGCTTTTTTTTCAAGGTGGTTCAATATTTAATCAAGTGTTTTTACTGTATTTCTGTGTTTTTTTTTTAATTGAATGTGAATTGAGCTGAAGCCTGTTCTCCACATTCATTGTCGCAGAAAACATTTGTCATTGGTGGTAGTTGCTGTTGACTGTACTATCGATTACTCCCCCCTCACCACCACCACCAAACTCATTAAAATACAGGTCATGACGAGCTCTGCAGCCACATGCATTCTCTCCTCTACTTCATGCGCAACAAGAGCCGCAATGTGAACAGTGATGCCTCCCCATGCTCGCCTATAAAAGCCATAACTTCTGCAGCTACGGCCTGAGCCAATTACAACTGTAGGCATGATGGTGCGTTGCCGCGCAGGCAAGCGTTGAAATGGCGGCGTGTTGGGTTTCAATTCAGCTCATTGAGTCAGGATCTCATTGCACCTGATTTGTACCACGCCTGTTAGGCAGCTTAAAAAAAATGAATCAATAAACGGACAATTATGGAGAACATTCCACTCAGAGGAACTGAGAACAGAACACTAGAATCTGCATGCCCTTTGGAACTGGCTGCAAGAGAAATGGGCTTGTTTCATACAATTCTCACAAACCTGGAAGCATTTATTTGTCCACATTGTCAAATCTAAGATCGCGTATGTATGAAACCAGGAGGTCCTGTGATAACCTAGCATTACTGTGGCTCTAGCCCAACTGGGGCTCGGTGGTCGCACACGTCCTCCAGGCCTTTCTGCCACCACCAGTCATTCCCTTTCCTCCCTGACAAGACGACGCTTTCCATCCAGCGGGTCCAGCTACTTGTAATTGAAACGTCACAGGAACGTAGGCAGGGTTGCGGCTTGTCAGTCACTCTTGTCGGCTTCCCGCAGTTCTGTTGTTACGGCTAGTTCAGTGTCAGGGTTCATGTATTCTGCCACTCATGGACGGAAGTTAATTGGCAGATTCAGAAATAAAGGCCAACGGAGGTTAATACTAACAAATATTTCTTTGAAATCACGAATAATGTTATACCTCTACATTACCATGGACATAGTCTGTTCTTCACCTACCAGAATTAATTAAATCACGGACCCTCCATCATGCCCTACCTTTTTGATTTTTAACAAATTAAGCCCACCCAGAGCCTATACTGGACAATCCATCAGTGGTCACACACGTCTCTAACCTTAAGGGAGAATTTTCAATCAAAACCAAAGTCATGAATCTTTCTGCTGTCCAACCAATAGCCTGGTCTGCCAGTGTTAGTTACGAAATGCCCTCACTTCATGCTTTACGTCATATCCCACGTTGCAGATGACCATGATTAACATATTCATGTGACATAGAAACACTTTTGACATTGGATTCCAATGTGGGTCGTATATCACATTTTAGGAATTGTAAATCACTTGGAAACACTTTATTTTATTATTGATGTACATTCACTACACACTAGTTGCTAATGTAAATTCCCAGATTTTTTTTTTTTTGCCACCCCCATAATTCACATCATAACTTCAAATATACCAATTCAAACTTTGTTTCCCTAGATTCAAGTGTTCCATTTTACCCTTGGTAGATACGCAAAATTCTGCCCCACCGGACAAATTGTGTTCTTCAGCAGATGCTCCCTCCTCCCCCACCACTTTGCATCTCCATCTTTCTTGCTGTCGTGATTCAGATACAGAGAACTGGACTGGGCTGATAACGTGCTGACAATTTAATTTCCTCTGTATTAAAGGAGACTTGCTGGGTTTTGAATTGGTGCCCCTTGGTGGTATTAAAAAAAATCCTTTAGAATCGTTTTTTTTTTTCTCTCTCTCCATATAACAGATGATGGGAACATTAAGCGTGAAAAAAAGCTTCTTCTGTGTTATCTTTTGTATGTCCATTTATTTTACCCTCCTTTTTCTCTCCCACGCTCTATCTTGAAGGGAGTCCACTCAACCATTGGCGGGGCTGGCGTTCACCCTGGCCAGGGTGTGCTGCCCGCACGCCGTGCCTGTATTGGGGTTAGACAGGAGGTGAAGCCCTAATTGGCAAGCTCATTGCTGGCACTTCCCCAGGACCAAGCCCTCACTCTATCAGCTAATTGGCACTGCGAGTGGGCATCAGCAAGGCTGTGAAACAGTATTCCGTCAATCCATCAATCCAGGAGCTCCCGTCAGCCTTAAGAGTTGTCATGTTGGGTCTCGTTTCCCTATCGTGCATAACACTTAATTTTACATAGAAACTGAAAATGGTAAGTTCACCTCATAATTATGTCTGATATTTGCATCCTGAACACCTGAAAGAATGAAGAGTTGAACTTTGCGTGCACATTTGTGCCGCAGACTTTCGTTGGAACCTCCTGGCTCTTTCATTTATGAATAGTTCACTGCGTTCCCCCTCGGTTCTGACAGGAGAGCTGTATCAGTTAGTGGGAAGTGAATGCTTTGGTGCAGCTAATGGTGCTTGGGGCGCAGATTTTGATTGAACGGTGTGGAAAACTTTGACATGGAGAGAACAGAGACAAAGTGGCGTCAAGGAGCCTGTGAAGAGCTGAACCTTCTGGGTGATATATGTGCAGTAGGTGGCAGGGGAAGATGGGAAATAAACAGAGGAGCCTGGAAACAGCAGCAATATAAAGATATTGATTTAAGAGGCTGTTTCCAAAACAACCTACAATTACTAAACAAACCAATCCAAAACTTTTAACAAATGTCAAAGAAGATTAATATAAGCACAGAACCGAGTCCACAAGCATTTATTCTGCGAAGTAACAGGGTGAATATAATGGGAGACAGGTTAGAGGTGACCCTAGAACCGTTAACGGGGACTTGATAGACAGATGCTGGGGCGGACTGTGAGCTCCCACCCCAGCATCCTCAGACCTCAAGGACCACCTGCTGCTGCGTATGATGAATATGCATGAAAAAAAACATTGCAAACATGTCATGATCACGCAAGGAGACAAACATATGGAGGTGGGTGATGATTCCCATGCTGCAGGTGTACATGTGCAAGGCAGGCAAAGCACATTTATCCAGCAACACATTCTGACGCTGTCTGTTCTCTGCCGTTCATTTCCACAGCCCTGTCTTGCCTTGGCTCCAACCCCGCAAAGGTTGGCCTCTTCTCTCCAGCTTTCACTCTGTTCCCCCCGAGGGTGGGCTTTGTTGTCCAAACCCAAGTAGACCCCCCTCCACTTTCAGGTCATTCACTTCGTCCTCTACCGATGTTCTGTGGAGGAATTTTCCATCTGGGACTCTATGCAGGCAACCTTTTTCTGGACTTCTGCCACTTTGTTCTACTTGCATCCTTTTAGTCTGTATTTGGACTTTCACATGTTAGAGAAAATTTAATTTGTCCTGGAAACAAAGTTATTCGATTCATACCTTCTTGCCTGTTTTTTGGCGAGCGTGGTTACGCAAAACATACCCAAGTAATTTCCACTGAACTCTGATGAGTGGTGCAATTTCAAGCATGTAATAGTCTATTTAAAATTTGTCATGGGTCCACTTCTGTTCACGAAGATGTACATTTCTAATATTTGATTATGTACAATTTGGTACTGATCCAAATTCAGATTTTTTTTTTTTTTTTAACCTAGGTAGAGTTCAACTGTAGTATCCTTTTCAATTCAAACTCACTACAATCTCCTTACATTTATCTGTTCCGCCCTTTCCCCACCATGTGACTGTGGTGCTTTCGATCTGAACCCTGCACCTTGCATCTTGGCTGAGACGTCCTTACATATGTCTCCCCATGTCTTGGTAATAAAGGGTCAGTGCTTCGTATCTTATTCCTGCGTGTTGGATGTGACAGATGAGCAGTGGCCTCCAGAGGTTGTGCTCCCGTGGACTCAAGAGAATAGCAAAGCCTCCAACCTCAAGACAATCAATCAATCAGTTTACACTGCAAGCTTCTGATCAGCCAATTAATCAATCCGCGGGTCCAGCAGATGTTGTGGCCACCCCTCAGCAAAAGGAGACACCAGTGCAGTGGCACAGTCGGCGTCTTCAACAAAGGCCGGAGGACTTGAAGTGTCAGGGAGTAGAAAGGAAATTGATTTTTCATGTTTCTATGAGGATTTTAAGCTTTGTGCTCTCACAACCCATTTATTTTCACTGTAGGATCATTTCCCCAGATGCTCTCCCTCCTTTCCTGAAAATATCCTTAGAGGCAGCAGCCAGCGTTATCTCTGATGCGATTATTCATGACCATAAGCTCTACTGTTCATGCTTTCCCCAAATAAATTAGCACATTTTGAAACCTCAACAAATTTGGGGGGAGAATACAAAAAAGATACAAAGTATAAGCAAGCTGTTTCAGGATCATTAAGCTTTGATTTGACCTGAGGTCAAAAATAGTGAGGTCACAACTCTGCAAGGACACTTGATTTTGACACATCTACGCGCATTCATGGACACACCAATGAGCTCCACCTCCATATTTTGCTCCATGGCCTTTGACCTGGACTCGTCCCTGTCCTGGACAGGTCACCATCCATGGTCTTTGGATCATTATTCACCGTGCAAAGAGATCCCGAGGGAGAATCATTTTGTCCAAAGCCTGAGGTCGCGATGGCTTCCTTTGTCACAGTACACCTTGGAGGCCTTTTTTGTTTCAGGGGTTTACAAATACCGACATGGAAACCCTTCATTCAGGCTTTGGGCTTCTTCTCAGGGAAAAACTGCACTAACGTTTAAAAGCAGGAGAGTATATAATTGCCTCAGTAATTGACAATGACCAACGTCAAAGCAGCATGTATAGAGCTACTGCTTTTAGGAACTATTCTGTCTTGATTTGTGCAACCCTTGGGCCATATTTATGGGAATATTGTTAAATTCCAATGAACTGATGCTTTTCATTGATGGCGTAAGGGTGTCATCCACACTTTGTATCACATTTTTTCCCGTGTATGCTGCAGTTTAAATATAAAGGCCAAATCAGAATCAGCTTTAATACTCCCCTCGCCCTGTTGGCATCTGTCATCACAATCGATCATTCTTTTTCTAGTTACACAGTGATGCATTCCTCTCCCAACCTTTCATTCTTCTCCCACTTTTCCTGTGCCACCTACACCTCAACCATGCCAATTAATATCTAAGCACACTCACATTTTACCACTTTCTGACCCCCCGACCCCACCCATCCCCCTCTCCCGCTTCTTGGCGCACACTAGACACCCCCAGGCCCGTGGCTTTGCTTCCATATTGTCGCAAAGCCCTGTGATAGATGGGAGCAGTCCTGACCTTGCTGTTTTCCAGCAGTCGTACGGACGGCATGGGGGAGCATTGATTGGGATGTGTTTTCTGACAGGGCTGAGTCGGACTTGGGTGGGGAGGGGCATCAAAGTATACTGAGGTTATGGATGAGGTGTTGTTAGTTAATCCGACAAGATTTGATTTGTGCCCTATCGATCTTGGCACCCTGTAAGATTGTTTTCATCGAGTGGCCACTCAGTGTAACTTTGAGTCGTGTCATTATATCAAAGTGCAGATGGCTTCATCGCTGAGGTGTGAAATGAAGAGTGTATGCAGAATTGCCTTGAAGTCACTGGTGAATTTGACATACAAATTATGGTTCTTGTCATTGGTGATCCTTAGGTCCGAGACTGTTTTTCTTTTGTTTACCTTTGTGTGTGTGTGTGTGTGTGTGTGTGTGTGTGTGTGTGTGTTGTGTGTGTGTGTGTGTGTGTGTGTGTGTGTGTGAGAGAGAACCTAAACAGTCATGGAAGAACAAATCCATTGGGGAACCAAAGTTGTCTGACATGGCACAATCCAAATGCGTTCATCATTCTCCCATCCTCCAGCAACACGCCTCACAACTTAAATTGCGGCACTCAGCTAATTAAAAAACACGATCGTCCTTAATTATTCACCGGCTGGCTAATTGATATTCACAGAGACGTTCACCTCGCCTGAATGATCTATTTAATCTGACCACCATGATCCCAGTTCCATTGCCTTGTCACCCTGAGCCATTGTGCAACTATACCTAATAAGAACCCAGGAGAATATGGCCACACGTTCCGGGAGACATAAAAGTTTTCTCTAGGTAGTGACAGTCTTTGAGTTTAAGTACTGCAGTCCTGTATCTCCTTGAATGCGACTCATGTTATGAATTTTGTCTTTCCAGAGGTTATCTCTCCCTTCCGCTCCTCCCCATCATCCAAATTGTGTTTGTTGTGGTAGAGACCTGCTTTGTCCAGGCGCCAAGTGGTCATGCCAAGCGCTTCTTCATTCCGGATAAATCACCTTTTATTGTCCCCAATCTGTCGCTCCCCCTACTTAAATTCGCTTCCAGGGCTTCCGCCCGTCTCATCTTTTGCCTCCTCATACTTCTTCCCTCAAACCTCCACTCCTTTCCTACTCTTCATTACAGGGACAGAAGGTGTATGGGCAGTGGGCGAGCTCCGTGCCATTGTTTGGCCTTTAGCGTGATTAGATTATCTTTTAAAGTCCGCTGAAAGGGGGCGATCACTTGGAAGTAATCCTGACATAGTGTGCGCGTCGGGGCCCGAATGTGTCGTCAAGGAGGCTGGCCGACATGCCCGGCAGCAGATTTAATGCACGCGCACAAGAAAAAACCCCAGGGTGCTCATTTTCTATCACAACCTCTCCTCCTTTAATGGCACCTTAAGTCTCGCCTTCACCACACATTTATCTCCGCCTGCCCGCCCGCCCTCTGTGGGTACAGCTGCTCTGGCTGCTGTGTGAATCTGTATGTGTGTGCTTCGGATCAGTGTCTGAGGTTCTGTTTGTGTCCTGCCGTCTGAGTGCATCTTTTGTCTGCAAAGCCCTACATCTTCAGGCCCAACATTGAACTTCAGCACGCGTGTGACTGCTAACCCCCCCCCCCCCCCCGTCAACTACGTCCGTGGTTGATTTTATTTGGTGTAAAGGGTGGCCTGTTTTATACTGCTTAGTTTTCGTGCCGCTTTTTAACCATTTCATGTGTGTAAGGTACCAATTTCTTATGTGGAGTTGAAATTTGACCCTTGAATGCCACGCATCAAATTATCTGAAATCATGAAGCCGCAGAATCTGTGTTGACACTGCTATAGAATTTCTGTCTTCTCTCTGAAAGACAAAGTAGAGTAAACAGTTTTGTGCCTTTGATGCTCCAATTTGAAAGGAAAGCAGTGTGAAAGGGACTCAATTCATATCATGCCATACCAGTAAGCGACGTAATTTGCCTGTTTGCATTAACATTGAAGTTGGGCAGTTCTGTTGACCAATCAATGGAAACTCATATATCTCGCTCCACCCTCCAGAAAATGGAATCACCGTGGTTTTCTTAAGAAATAATGAACTATACGAATGTGTTAAGGTAGACGTGCTGAAATGCGGTCCATTTTATGTGTTTGTGTGGCGGTTTTCCAGTCTGCTGACAGTTCACCGTCTCGGTGACATCATCAGAGTCATAACGCATGCAGCTCCAACCGCAGGTGAATGGACTATTTGAACACAGATGCTTATCAGTGCACAGTGAAATTGGATGGGCTAATGCATTTTTTTCATTAGGTGTACTTCTGTCATTATCTCGGTCTCCTTCAAACAAAAGCGCTGGCTTGAAGGACTCATTTGCATTGCTGTTATCCTCTAGAACAGTCCTCCGCACTGTGTAGGTATACGACAATGTATACACATGAAGAAGAGTATAGCTTATATAAAGGACATTATGTGTAGAGTGAGAGAGAAAGGACTTTGTTGGAGATTTTTCTAAAGGCTCGAGTGAGAATAGGAAACCTATCCAAGAGCGATGTTGCTAAAAGTTTATGGTAAAAGAAGGCGTTACTTCAATATTCTTTTTCTTCTTTGCTCCCCCATTTTCTTTGCTTGCTAATCAGGAGGTTGGACTTTGGGTAAGTCTTTGACATATTCCAATCAGAGTGGGTTTTTTTTTTTTTTCTTCCATGGTAGAGCCAAGCATTACTTTTTCCATTTGAGTTTTGCCGGCCATCGCACATCAATGGCGTGCCTATTTCAACCGAGGCCTTGAGGCTCACTACTTGATGCTTGTGTCTACCTAATGTGTATCTCAGAATACCACATTCTCCCTTTAAGACGATTTGGACATTAATCGAAACTCACAATTTCTATTTTTTGACAGAGTACCTTCAAAAATGCAAGTCAACTGAGTGTTCTTAATAAGCAATCGATGAATCAAAGTCACTGCTGTGCCAAACTGATATGAAACTGTCAGCACTTACCTTTCATAATAAATATTGTTCAAAATGTCAGTTCAGATTCAAGTCAGTAACCTTCACTTAGATGGCAGGTTTTTTTTTTCCCCCTCTCCAGCGTGAGATTCATATTTATAGATATTTTTTGGTCCTCTACTATCAGCCGTAGGTTTACTAGTGAAGGTCACAAAAGATAGGCTCAGTAAATGTATACGGCTGTAGTGCATGTTCATACCGATGACAGATGTTATCCCTTTGGGATTATAAAGCTTTGGCTTGAGGATTCAACCAAAAAGTAGAACGGACACCTAAAGATTGTGCCAAATACTGTTTTCCTTTCTGCCCCCTTTGACTTTTTTCGCAAGCATTATCACCTGACAAGGTTTATCATAATTTAGTTTGTGTATGCTGTCAAATAGGTGCTTTGTCATCACCTTTCTCTCGTAATGACACGTGCATTTTTTTTTTTCTATCTGAAGCTGACTAGTATGTTTTTTCAACATTTCACTAAACGTGTATGTGTGTGTGTGTCCGTCTGTCTGAAGGCTAAGCAGCTGGAGGCTAAAGAGGCCGACCTAAACAAGCAGGATGCTTTCTACAGAGAGCAGGTGGCTCGGATGGAAGAGAGGGTGAGTTTGCAACATTAACATTAAGCTGAAAATGACTGCACCGGGAAGCCGGAATGGCCTTCATTGAGTCAACGGGGCACTCAAAGATTGAAAGGACATTTTAGTATTACCGAGTCGGAAAGGTGGCTTCATAGACAAATCTATAGGCTAACCATATTGTGCAGCTTGCACATAAGGTTAAGCAAAAGGAACAGTTTTATTGTATTAGTGGCCATTTTTTAAATGTACGACACAGCTTTCTTTTCTTTTTCAACGTCCCCTCGCTTTGCATCTCCCTCAAGGACAAAGGGTGAAATGTTATTCCTCCCTTAAATTTTTCACTCCTATCTGGTGAAAGTAACACTATTCCACCTCCCACCCCTGCCCCCGTGTTCCAAACTAAATCCTGTGCAGATGGGTACAAGTTTCTCTATCACGTGCAAATGGCAGCTCCATACCGCGCCGCTAAAAGATGCAGTACCTGCAAGTCAAGGTGCACGGTCAACAATGAGAAGAGAACACACTCGTGCTGCTTTCAAATCCCACAATAAAGTGCCCTGTTGATATGATCAAATGTCACCTTCATGGTAGAAGGTGGAAAAACATTGCGCAGCCAGATACACGGGCATGTGAAACAAGTTTCAGTTTTATCATTGGAGAATCATTCCCCATTTCAACTGAAAAAGGTGAGATTTTCCAGAGATACGCATAATTCTTTTTATAAATGGACTGGAAGAACGCAATACATGCAAACACCAAAACGCGAGCTTGCTAACAGGGTAGACAGTGACAGGGTAGACATTTTTGGCTAGTATTAGCATTTAATGGGCATGCGGTCGACCTTCACTTTGCAACTTTTTGTAAGTAAACTGACAGAGTACTGTTTAACTAATGCATTTCACATTTCATTTTTAATATCAACTGATTTCTCTTTGAGAGGACAAGTTAAGCTTGACAACACCCAATTACACCCATATGAGAAAACTCGCTCTACATACATTTCAGTCTTCCATGGAATAAAGACAAAATGCTTGTCGCTGAAAATAGTTTTTTTTTTTCAAAGGGGCAGTTCATCTATAATATAACAACAGTTTCAGGAACACATGCAAAATTTTCAATATGATTATAAAAACAGAATATGAATAATGAAAATCAGCTGTCTTATCGAATAACATTATGGCAATAAAAGTTGTCATTCATTCTTTTTTTTAATCATTCATTTTAAGAGACTTAGCTTAGAATGGTATGCATGCAAATTTTTGCCCACTCATGATCACACCTCAGAGTTTAATTTTTCTGCTAGATTTTCATCATGAATGATTCTGATGAGTGCACCAAAAGGCACTTAATAGTGATATTGACCCTGAAGCTCTGCATTCGTCTTATGTTCCGTAAAAAACAAAAAACAAACAAAAAAAAAACCACGATTTAAAAGCTCCGTATAGAAGCACTGGTTTAAAAGTGTTTGAAAAGATGAGTCTCAACTAACAGAGAGGCTTTATCGAGTTCAGGTAGCAACCATTCATCAGCCACCTTGGCCTTTGATCAATAATGCACGGATCAAAGTGTCAACAGATAACCTTCACACGCCAGAGCTAGGCAAGAAAGGGGGAATAATAAGGCTTGAAGGGGAAAAAAAACCGAGAGAATTCAGTCATAGGCTCGGACAAAAGTTAGTATCTGAGGTGCCCACTGCGCTTCTCAAAATTCCAGTTTTGCTTGGAAGTGGCGTTTTTTTTTTGTTGTTTTTCTTCGAGCAAGAATACAGCAGATGCCGTTTTGAAACTCTCGACAGTATCTCCCCTCAAGATTCTTTGGGCTCTGTCTTTTTTTACCTCAGGCTGCTCCCAACATATTTCACTCTCACGGAAAAGTACCAGAGGAACACAGAGCAACCGAGAGCGAGAATATAAGTCTGATATATGTTGCACGTCTGTTCCAATCCAACATGGCCATTCATCAGAGAGGCTTCCAGTGACAGGCCATCAGCGCCCTCGCAGACAGCTCAGCCTGCTGCCTCCGTTGCTGCCTCTCATTGGGTTCACAGTGAGCAAATAGCTTCTGAAAACAATATCTATATATTTATTACATCTTCACTCAATACCTGCCCACTGTAAAACAATCTCATATTTAACAATCAACCGGCCTGTGTTTTCTTTCTTTTCTGGCACATCTGCCAGAAAGCCTCTCTGGGCTTTCTCTTATCAGCATTTTCTCTCCACACCGCATGCTAATTCTATCTTTTTCCACAAGGTATTTTTCATCTTTTTTAGCTTTCTTTTTCACCTGGTGGATTGATGGAATTGGATTTATTTTCGCTCCCCCATGGAGGAAGACGTCAGTGGCATGAGTCATATCATAGGTATGATCGTGCACGACTGAATAGAAAAGTATTTTTAAAAAAACCAATGTTATTGTCATATTTCTCAGGAGATATAATCCTTGTGATTCACATCTGGAAAGCCTTACGAAAAGTTCTCCTTGCAGGAGTGCACCGTGGTACATGGTATGGTTCCTGCTTAGCTGGAGATAAGCGTCGAGAAGAAGCCATTCGCCCCTGCAATTATTTGGTCTCCATTCTTGAAAAATAGCCCCTTCCCCTCACAATTAAGCTAAAGGATACTTTTTTTTTTAAATCCACCTTCTATCTTTCCATATCACGTCAGTGCATTAGTGGTAATGACTTCATTTGTCTTACAACACCCTGTCCACTGCCTCCAGACCAAATATATTATTTTCTCCGGAGTTGATGGCAATTGATTTGTTTGCATGGTAAACACAGCCCAGGATTTTCTTTAACTGGTGATGAAATTCCACGGCGGTCCCTCAAAAGGAGCCCGTTTTAATCTTAATGTTGTCGGAAACAGACCACCACTTGAAAAAGCTTCACTTTTCGAGGAATTGTCATTCAAATAACTTGCGGAATGAAACACCACCTGCTCTAAATGCATGGAAAAGTTGAACATTCTAGTGTTTGTAGGAGTCTCAAAAGTTTTTTCCTGACTTTCTAAAACATTTTCATCAGCTTATTTTAATCATTATTATTTATTAATTATTGTTTGTGATCCAAAATGACCAGGGTCCCTCTTGGCTGGTAAAGTAGTGTTGTGCATTACTGTTACTCTCCAGCCACCGAGTATGGCAGTTGCCCGCCTCTTGGTGTGTATGTGATGGCGCATACATTATTTGTGTCTTGAAAGTGCCAATCAATGTCACTGGAGGCCTTTTGTCTTCCCTGATGAATTAGTGCACTGATTAGTGCCAATTCTGCCATTTAGCAGGTTTTACTACTTTAAACTTAGTATTCCGGAGCTCTTCCTGTCCAATGGTTCAACTGCAGTACCTCGGATAATACTTTTTTCTTTCCACTTAAGGGAGCACTCCAAAAATCAGCTTTTTATCTGGAAAAAAAAAAAAAAGCTTCCCTCTAAATCCCTTTTCCCGCGCTCCTGACAGTTTCTTTGTATAAAATGAGAAGCACTCTGTTCAAGGCCAAGAGGGCACAGATACAGCATGAGCTTACAAGTTAGCTCTTTCTAACTTTCCTTAGTTTTAGTTTTCATCCGTCAAATACAAAACTGGAGAACTGTTACTTTGGCTTGTACTATATTTACATTTAGCACGGAAACAGCAGCTAATAGTATATTTTTTTTAATATTAAACACTTGGCTGTGGGCCATTTATTGGTCTACACGAGGAGCAGAATGACAGGCATTAAGGCTAGGTGATAAAATGCAGTCATTAATCAGTTATCAATTGAGTTTGACTAATTAAAGAACAAGCAGTCATCCATTTCACTTAATGGAGAAAAAGGGGGAAAAATGACCCAGTACAACTCTTACATCTCAAGCACGTACAAAGGTTATGTGAAATTCAATTTACATATCGATGTCGCAAAATGGGCCTCATCTTTTTGAATTATCAGGTACAAGTGTCCCACGTGTGTTGGACCGTTTTTCACAATTGTCATGTCCCGTCTCACATTGGCTATTGATTTTTTTTTTTTTCAAGCAGTGCAGGTCATTCCTATTGATCTTTTCTGAATGATGATGAATGTCTTCCTTTACGAGAAGGTTGAGCCAGTACCGCTACATGCAACCATCTGTCCGTCTGTAGATCCGTACGTGTGCTTTATATCCGTTATGTACTGTTCCCTGTAGTCGCCATGTACGTCAGCAGTTTAAAAGACTCAATGTGGATTATTTTGTGTAAAACCTCTCAAATCTCTGTATTCATCTACTCCATCAAGGCATCATCCCTTGCATTTTACAACCTTCCTATTGCTCAGTCATGAATATACACAACAGCCAGCTAGGGCACGGGAAGCAGACTTTCCTTGAGTAGTATAAATGTTGCAGTAAGGTTATATGACCATGTTTGAAGAAGTAATTCAGATGGAGTGGCCACCCTACGGCTTTATTTATGACAGGCCCACTGCGGGTAGGGGGGGACTTGACCTGGCGTCTGGACACTGTTTACTACAACCCCTTGACCCTGCCTGCCTGCTGATTATTTTTGTTGCAGTTACCTGAAAAGTAGACTTAACTTTTTTTTAGTTTCTTGCACATTTTAAGGAAAAGTAATTTGGACTCTTAAATCTGTTTGTTTTTGTTCACAGAGTGCTCAGTCCTACAAGGTCACCACAGAGAACTACCATGAAGCCGCTGACAAAGTCAATGCTAAGTTCAAGTAAGTCCCCTACTCGTAGTCCGACTCCAACACAAGGCTATCGTGCTGTCCAAAAAAAAGACACATTTATCACAATTCCAGGCCTGAAATTGAATTATGCAAGCCACATTGTAACCCATGGCTTTCAATCAGGGACACCATTGGTCTGGGCCATTAGCTGATGTTGATGATGCAGCTGAGTGATAAGCCTGATAGCTTGTTGATGATCGCTGACGGGGCTTCTCTTGTGCTATTTTAAAGTGGCAGTGCACAAAGGCTTAATGGGCTGTCTTTAATTGTAGGTAGGACAAAACTTCTTATCCTCAAACTGAGTTAACAAAGTACAGCACTTGGGTCCACGCATCCATCCTTCTTCTTTATTCCGCTTATTTTGGTTCTGGTTGCGGGGTGCGGGGGCAGCAAGCTGGGCAGAGAAGCTCGATTTCCCATCCCCATTCAGATTTTCGAGGGGGAACCCAAGATGTTCCCAGGCCAGCCGAGAGACATTGTCTCTCAGTGTGTCCTGGGTTTCCTCTGTGTCCTCCCAGTTGGTTACGCTAGGAACACCTCACTCGGGAGGCATTTAGGAGGACTGTTTAACAAATGCTACACCCTCCACATATTGCTGAGAAGCGGCTTTACTTTGAGCCCCTCCCAGATGACCGAACTACTTCATTTCAGCTTCTTTTTCACCAAGACAGACTGATGCAGTATCTGCCCGATCTTTCGTAATTCAAGAACAGGACCTCAATATACTTGAATCCCTCCACATTCATGACCTGGAGATGGCCCGCCGCCCTTTTCTGACTGAGGACCATCGGTCCATATTCTGAGATGCTGATTCTCATCTTAGTTGCTTCACGCTTGGCTGCATACCACTCCAATACAGTAAGAGTTTAAGATTGCAGCTTGATGGTGCCAAAAGAACCACATCATCTGCAAAAAGCAGAGATGCAACACTGAAGCAATCCGAGTGGACCCCTTCATAGAGTTTGTGAACAGAATCGGTGCCAAAGGGTGCCCTTGGCAGAGTCGTTCACTGGAAATGGATCTGACTTACTGCCAGCTATGCAGACCAAACTCTGGCACTGGCTGTACAGCCCAGCCCGTATGGTCCACACACATGTACTTCATTCAGTATAACAGTATTCATGATAGTGAAAAGATCGATAGCTGTATTGAGGCCATTAGCTGAGGAGGTAATACCAAGCTATCATTCAAGCCATCGTGGATGTCACGTGTATCCAACACATGCATGTAACCCAAGTACTTGAAGAATCTCTCCCCGCCCTCGTTTCATCCGTCTTCTTAATAAGAGGCCATTAGACTCCATAGTAATGTAGGAAAAGTGGATGAGGAGGCCACGAGTGGTGGGGCCAAATTGGGCCCCGGCCCTCGGGAGGCCGAGTTTATTGTGTTAGCTTGTCATTAGCCAGTGCTAACACTGGGATCATTGTCTCCCTGAGAAATGTTGGAAACTGATTAGCGTGGCCCACCAGGGGTGTAGCGCTAGACTTGCGCGGGCTGGAGCTGAGACTTCCCAAATCGCATTAAAGCGAGAGGGGGTGGGGGGCGGGGGCTGTGGAGGGCGGGGGATCACTCATTGCAATAACATTAGTGCCAAATGACGGCGCTGACTGCGAGCAAATGTGGGCCCTAACGGGGTGGGTAGTCATGTGATGCAGGCATGTGTACAAAGACTTTCGATTGGCTGATTGGATTAAAGTCGTTGCATTAGGACGGTTGTGACTGGATTACAATGTCGAGGGGGGGGGGGGGGGGGGGGAGAGTCCTCTGTGTGCATATTTGTGTGCTAATGAAATACCGAGAAGGTCTGGTGGTACATGGGATGCAACAAGGGGATCAGAGTGGAGGGTTAATTGGAGATAACGAGGTGTCTTTGGCCTCAGTCTGATCATCTGCAAACATTGCGGTTGTGCGCACCCAATACGACGTTGGCTGTTGGGTCTCCCATGGAGAGATTGGAATTTATCTGTGGAGAGACTCAGCGGCAAGAGTTGTAAGAATTGATTAGTGTTTGTTAATATGATAGTGTCAAAGGTTTGATGGTGTTCATCAACTCGAAACAATAAGGGTGTAACGGGCACACCAGAAATCAAGGTTCAGTACATAATTTTAGAATGCAAGGTTGTTCCACTTCCTGTCCCTTACCTATTCTGTTCCATATGGAAACATCTCTCTTATCTATTGTAATGACCTCTAATCTACATTAATCCACGTCATAGGGTGAATTAATGGATGTCAAGGTGGCTACGTTCACGTTTTAGAGTGCTAAAAAGGTACAATTGTGACACAGTTATCCAGTCCTTTCGAAAAGTGAATTGAATAAAGTCAATCTCAAAGAAGGAAGAAATGAAAATGCCTTCTAGAATATGCATCTAAGCATGTCAATCAGCAATCCATAACAAAACCCATCATATGCATTGTACCAAAGGTGTTCTGGGTTTGTGCCCCGCGGCGTCCAACGAGAAGCTTTCATTGCAGAGGCACAGTGCAGTCATTTTCCACTGTGATGTTGAAAAATAAATGAAAGTGTGAGAGGTGCGGCCTCCTGGGAAGCAAGGCTGTGTGTATAGATGTGCGTGTGCCCTTACCAAGTTGTTTGTTTAGGTGTGTGCTGTAGCTGCTCCTTGCCATTTTTCTATTCCCGCCAGAGTATGATGCCGCTCTCCCAACTGAAACGAGATGAGCGTCACTCTGACCTCATTACATCCTCTGGCTTTCAAACGACTGTTGGGAAGAAGTTTTGTCATTTTAAAACTTTTTACAGTCACACACAATTGCAATATAGGGTTCCTGTAGGTGCTCAAAAGTCTCGGAAAGGCTGTACTGTTGCAATGTACCGTTACATTTGCGTCCTTTGGTGTAGCCATAAAAGCTCTTTTGTTTTGCCATAATGTGGCTCCTCTATGCTTTATAAAATAATATCACCTTGTATATTACGACAGCGGAGTAAGACAGCATCTCCCGCAAGGCTGAACAATCCTGATATGGATTAATTTTATTTGTGTACAGAGGGTCCTCGGTTTTACAACGTTCCAGGTTCCAAAAAACGCGTGGCTAAAGAAACCAGACTCAGTTGCCACTGTACTTGATGGTGCATTTGATAATTTTACATTTATGGCATAAAATGGTTTTTCATGAAAACATTTACTGAGTTCACGACCTGTTGTAGACAGCGAACAAGCTGTACACACACCTCATTATTAATGGATTTAGTACCCGATTGAAATGTTAGAGAAACAAGCCTTAATGCATCATCTTGCGCTCATTGGTCTTTGTTGCACACATCTTACATATACACAGACAATACAGGAGAGATAATGTAACACGATGGTACGTTCTTCACACCATTCCTACGTTTGGTCGACGGCAGATAAGCGCCACTGGCTTCCTGGAGAAAGAGAGGCCGTCTCACCCCCTGCATCTGATTTATATGCCGCCACGTTCGCCGCTAGTTGCTTTTTTTCTTCGGCTGATACTTTATCGCACTGTCCGGCGTCTCAATGCGTGACCTTTCCCGCGTGGCACGTATGGAAGTGTGCGTATACGGCACGTGCGTCCCAATGGGTCCAACTGCTGGCCTTGTAGGAAAGTGAAAGATGAGAGATTATGCAAAGCGCCTGAAAGAAAACGGGGTCCTAAGCTTCCTGTCAATGTTAACCTTTTGGCGGCGCTTCTTCGCTCACTTTAACCCGACTCCCTGTTGAATTGATGTCGCGAATGGTGGGGAATGAATAGCAGCGGAAGCGTTTTGTCAGCCTCCGCCAGACGCACGCCTCCGCCATGTCTTACCTTGATGTATGCATTTTTGTGGAGATCAGACCGCATTGTTAGGCCTTTGTGTTTGCAACTGATTATGTAAGTGCGCAACATTTCCAGGTTGGCCGCAAAGAATAGGAGCTCATTTTTGTCTGTCACGTCACTGTCGCTTGTCTCCTCCTTCTACAAAAGTTATTTTGTCTATTGTTTATTTAATGCCTCCCTTGAAAAGATTTTTTCCCTTTCCTTCCTTCTTTTTTAATTTAATCTTGTTGACAATAACAATAGCCACAGTCCTCGCGTTATCTCAAGGTGAATATAAAGTGCTTGTTGCGTTTGTGTTATGTTCCCGAGGCGTCCACATTCTTCATTTTAGAAAAAAGGTTTTTTTTTTCAGCTCGCTCATGGTAAAGTTGGTGCTCACTAGGTCCAAAATAATCAACTAATTGACCATTAAGAACTCTGTCAATTGGGTGGAACTGATTGTTGATTAGTCGAGGCAAAAGAAGAATAACATGATCCTTACTAATCCATTGCTTTAATTTAGTTGGATTTTCTACAAAAAGGAACACTAATTAGTAGAAAGCTGACATATAATCACCATCGCATTATATCCACTCAGCATTTATCTCGATTCCTATGTGGCCTTCGATTAATCTTTTTAGTTTGTTTGTTTGTGCGTTGTTGAAGTAGATAGAAGAAATCCAAAGCCAAAAGCGCCCAAATGATTAAAAAAATAGCCTTTAAATTGCAAATAAGGTGTTGAGCCAGGGCTTTTACTTCCTTTGTCATTTAGGTGACAAATAGCCATGCCTCCGAAATGAGCGAAGCAATTAGTTGTTGATAATGAAGCAAAAACTTTCACTCAGCAAATTAATTAGTCAAGATGACAGTTCGTTTGGAGTCGTGAAGTCGTTGGCCGGTGTCGCGCAGTGGCGACCGAGCTGTCAGGTGAGGGCTTAGCCTAATTTTGTCGCCGAGGCAACCGAGGAGATAGTGGCCACCTATAGTGCCAGAAGTCAATGACAGCTTTAAAAGCTCTTCTCGGGGCTGTCAAAGCTTACACATTTCATTTGTATAGATTCTACACACCTTTGCCTTTTTTATGCTTTTCTTAACACCCCCCCCGCCCCCATCCACTCTGATGGATTCACTGCAGGGGTCACTCGGGTCTGCTTTTTTTTTCTTTCTTTCTTTGTTTTTTTTTTTCTTCTTTTTTTTTTTTAAGCACGTGTCATTTTTCTGTCTAACTGGATCATTTATTTTTATCCAGCCCCTTCAGTCGTGACACTTACCTTAACTGTAGAGAACATGAGAGCTATTTAAGGGGCGACCGGCACCCTTGCCTTAACCCTGTTAACCCCCTAAATGGAACCAAATGATGATGAATAGACAACGTGCTGATTGTGAACTCAATCTGAAGGCGGATCAAAGTGATCCATATTGTCCAGGTCTTTGTGGCAGATTGATTTGTGTCCATCTTTATTAGTGTAGCACATATTGAATTTTATAGGATTTGGTATAAAATGCGGCGTTCACTCTTTTTAAAAACAATCCATATGCATTAATGGCTTAAAAATACTAGTACGTGCAAGGGAATAATAAAAACATTTTGGATTTCGTACAATTTGCTGTGCAATGTAATAATAAGTAGAAAACACCTTTTTTTTCATTTGGATAAAGTTCATGTTATTAAAATAGATCCCGTTGCACTGATATCCGCATGATACTAATCTCTTTTGGAATAATAATAATAAAAAATGTAGTTGTTCTACAACTTGCTTCATAAATCATGCAAATGTCTCTATTTTAATCACAAATTGAAAAGTGAATTTAGTCGGATTTGGTACAAAACATTTGTATAAATAGAAAATAATAATAGAAAACACGCCAATGCTACAGCAATGCTCCGTGCTGCATTCTGCATTTGGTAGCATGGCTATAAATTGTATTAAAATAAGTAGAAAATGGATACACATTGGAAGCTAAGTTTTTGTTCATCTTTTATTTTCCTATTAATGAATGGGTAGGTTCCATCGGTTTCTATGCAAGATGTCCATCACCGTTTGTTTCCGCTTTTTTAGGATATTTACAGAAATGTAATACTTATTAGGCTGGTATATAAAATATTGTGCTTGCCTTTTTTTCTCTCCATCGAAACCCATGCAACATAATTGCTCTCAATTTACACATATGTCCACTTGCTATTGCAAAGCTATAGAAGTCGTTCTCCGTATAGGCTGTAACGCATGCATATTGATCGTAGTATGTCCTCAGCTCGCAGTCAATAAGTCGCGTAACCGTGCGAGCGCACGTGAACATTTTCCCTCCACGTAAATGTGCTGACGTTGGTTTAATGATGTCGAGGACACCTTGAGGAAGGAGACATTTTGAAGGGAACCGAGCAGGTAATCTGCTGTAGCTAATTACATGTTAAGTGAGACACGGTATCACTCTGCTCCTCCTTTTGACCTCCTTTCCTCTTCTTCTCCAACGGAGACCACAGTGGATCTTCTTTTCATTTGGGATTCCTTTTTTCCCAGCTTTCATTGTGTCCTCGCACCCTTTTTTTGGCTACTTCAGCATCTTGCACTGGCCCCTGTGCTCTCCCTGCTTTGTGATTTATGACACGGTTCTGAGAATCTGTAATGTGGATATCTACAATAAACCAGCCTCCTCCTCCTCCTCTCTCTCTTTGACTCCCTCTATCAGTGTATCACAGCAAGAAAGACTGGGTGTGCGTGTGCGTGTGTGTGTGTGTGTGTGTGGCTGTAAAGGCCTTTACCTTTACTGCTACTGATTGCACAAGGTGAGCCCCCCCCCCAACCCCCCACCGCCGCTTTAAATTTACTATCTCCGGGTGACCAACATCTCAACACTCATATTGACAGCCTTCCAATAAAAACCAAACTGTATCTACCTTGATGTCTCCATTTGTGTCTCCCAGCTCCTGGAATTTTATTAAGTGTCCCATGAATCTCTGGACAAATGGAATAGAAGGAGAGATGGTGGCAGAAAGGTAAAAAATGGAAGAGAGGAACATATCTGTGGGGCATTCGTGTCTTTTTTAGCAATATCCTGAAAAAAAACTATGAGTCCTGAAGACTGACAAGTTTAAATTAAAAAATTAGACAACATATGTTTATTTTCATCTCGTCCACATTGTGACTTGATTGTCAAGCCATAAAATTGCCACCACATTTCACATAGGGGGAGTCGATTATTATTTAGCAGGACTTCTTCTCACTTTTCATGAAACATTGCTGGATTGTTGTAATTTTCTCAGTGACGAGATCACGAGTTATAATGACCATTCATATGGCAACAATGAAGGATGGTTAGGCTTCCGTGTTATGAAATGCTGATCATCAGCCTGCTTTTGTAATGAGGGCACCCAATGTAGAACTAAAGAATGAGAAGAGGTTTTGTGGTGGTTGCTGGACCTTTTACGTTCATTTTCATGATAAATGATAATGGATTGTGTGTGTAGCGGCACTCTTGTCAAAGAGATTAACTTAAGCACCGTCTCAACCTCCTTACTGCAGAGCCAGTGCAAAAATAGTAAAAAAAAAAAAAAAAAATCCTCTTCCTCTGTCCCTTTTTCTCTCTCTCTCAAGAGTCCATTACCGGTGATAAACACTGCGCTTTGTATCAGCGGGATGCACCTGGCATTACCGCCGATGCCTAAAAAACCAATTAGCGGCCCATCTAGTCTCGGTAGATGCCCACGGGCGGTGTAATGAATGAGTGCCAGGATCTATATGAGGAGGGTGGCCAAGATATAGCTTGTTCAGTACCACAACACAGAACGATCACTGTTAGCCTCAGGGTGTAACGCTAGATGTATTCCATTTCTGAATTTTACAGACAGAATTCCCACACTGAAGATGTATAAGTGCCTCATGCTCACGCTCATTCAAGAGAAATGACATGTTATGTATTTAAAACAACCAGACAACTTTTTTCACCCACTAGCTTAATGCTAACACAAAATGCAGAACATGAAGGTTTACGTGCATGGCGGTTTTAGGTTGTATTAATTGAAGAGAACGTGAGCAGCTGTTTGGCATTCATTAGCTTCGCTTCAGGGAAGGCTCTTTTTCGAACGGCTATTCTTTCTGTGCATTATGTTGTAAAGAAGTGAAGGTTCTGATTAAAGTCTACTAGGATCACACGAATTCATTCATCCATTTTCTGTTCCGCTTATCCTTACTAGGGTTGCGGGCGAGCTGGAGCCTATCCCAGCTATCTTCGGGCGAGAGGCGGGGTACACCTTGAACTGTTCGCCAGCTAATCGCAGAGCATCAAAAAGCATCCATTTTAAAATGTTACAAATGACTTCTAACGCCTTCCCTTCGTATTCCTACATGACCCTTTGAATGTAACACGGCGATTTTTGGTGACCTGCACAGACAAGCAGAATTCCAAAACCATGCGGTGACGTACATGGGAATAGCATTGGTTTCCTGCTGTATTGCACTCTGGGTAATGACCCATAGTTTCCCCAATCCCCAGCTTTGCATCTAACAGGAGGATATTTTCTCACTCTGGGGGTGCGACTCAAACATCTGATTGTGACGACGGGGGACCTGGCTTGAAGTCGCTGACGGGCCAAGGAAAAAACCCTTTCATCCACATTTTAGTGCGACCAGCAGAGTTTTCCGGGCACTGGCGTGAACAAAATGATGACGACGCCATTAGCATAATAGCCCTCACTTGCGCACATGTCGTCATTATGGATCTTTATGGGGTGTGGGAAGCGTCAGACAAAAGCAGTTAAAGAGTGGACAAGACACGGCGGCATGCGTTCCAGTACCGGCGCGCTGAAGTCAAGCATAACATAGAGCCCTAGCATCTGGAAAATACCGGTTGTACTGCGGTGCTAAAGCTGCAATAGGCCTTGGGGACACACTGAGTGCACCGAGCGAGTGATGGCTTTGCCTTCAAACAGACGCTAAGCACTCAAGCTTTACAACACCTTTCTCGGGATGCTAAAATGCAATATATGATTGGCTGGCACTGTCAGGGAGCAATTACTGATCAATAAAGACACCCAGAGGATGGATCAATACTTTGCTCCGCAATCCCTTTTTTTTTTGTAGGTGTTTTATACGGAGTACATGGAAGATGAACCAAGCTTAAGGCTAATTTTACCAAAGCATTATCACTCTTGTATTTTCGTGCCTTCATCACTAATCCTCTCTATTGTGTACTACAGTACATTGATTTGCTCTTGCACTCCTATTCCATATGGTCCCACGGTACCGATGGATCTCCTTTCCTTGGGGGTGAAGCTGTTTATTTGACGTGTTGCATTGTCCATTTTTTTTCAAAGGTTGGACAGTGGTTAAATTGGCTTTTTTCCATCCCTCAGCGATTCCTTTCATACCGATTCTCGCTTCAGGTGTTTTGGACCGGAATGACAGTGGTAAGGGAGGAGGATAGAGGGTCTCCTCACCATAGACTGCAGTATTGCTCAATGAGCCACATTGTCTCTCATAAGGACCACAGATGTTCATTACTTTTGCTGTTATTTTTCCCTGCTCTGGCACATTTTATTTCTCACCTTATGTTGCCTCATTTCACCTTCTTCTTTTCCCTTTCACAGGCGCTATGACACGTATCCGGTGTGCACTGACTTGCAGGGCCAGATCCTTGCGTGCTATAGAGAAAATGCTGGCAAAACCCTCCATTGCTCCAACATAGCAGCCATGTACCTGCAGTGTGTCAACAATGCCAAACAGGTGTGAAGCGTTCACGTGGTTTAACATCATGTTTACTACTTTACTGGATATTTTGCTTTGGGCGTGCTTGTGGAAATTCATAGTGCTGCTTTGCATGTGTTAGTACTGTCAAAAAAAAAATGCTGGTTGCTGCTTAAAAATAACTCGCTTGGTTTGTTTGTGAAGAAAAACAAGCATGTAGCCTCACGGACAGACTACGTGTAAGTTGTCTTTCATTTTATTCTATGTGAGACTTTCGTAAGGAATCATTCAAAATGTCACTACAATGGAACCTCTTTTTTTTTTGTATGCTCTAGTTTTATAGGATTCAGTTTTCTGCATTTAAGGAGTGGGCAGGGGGAATCTAAATTTTTTATTCCTGTAATCATTTCCTGTAATGGATGCACGTTCATCTGTAGCTTTCGATAAGTTCCGTATTGGAGTTCAATAGACGGCAAGGCTTATTCCACAATGCAAGAAAGCTTTTTAACAACTGAAACCAATAACCCTTGCTGCAATAACATCTAGGTGGTGTTAAAACTCATAGCTTCAAAATAAAAGCAGCCAGTACAATAATAGACTCTCACCACACTTTCTTGGGCCAGATGGTGTCTCATTTAACAGTTGCTACATAAGCCGCCATACGGACCAACAAAGTGCGGTGAAACTTATACCATTGTTATACGGTATGCCAACTAGTATTACAGAACTGACTGCCTTTGCCTTGAGTTGTTAGTAAAAAGTTGCATTGTGGAATTCACCTTGCTGTCTGAAATCTCAAAAAGAATGATAAAGAAAGTGCAAAACAGTGTACGGTTCAAGAAAAAAACTCTTGGCTCCTGGCTCCCCATTTCCCCTCTTTGCTGTCTACACCATCAAGAGTCTTCAATTAAATTAAAAGTAATGTTAAATATGAATTTTTTGACTTTATTAGTCATTTATATTGATTCTACACTCTTTTGTATCCAAAGATTTTGTTAGTTTCTGTAAAATGTATGTATTTTTATAAGATTTATTTTGTGGCTAGAAGAAATTAATTGGATTTACCTTATTTCCTATTTCTCATGGGAAATGTTGCTTTGGATTTCATTCAGTTTGGTTTTAGACATTCTGTGAAGGATTGATCATGAAAAACGAGGTTTCACTGTATAACGCTACGGAAAATTGACACTTCTTCCACAAATACAGCTGACACATATCCCCTAAAAATGCTTTACTTTAAAAAAACATAACATTTAAACTGTATAAAATGCTGCTTAATCCTCACAACAGGTTCCATCTGCTTATTAGCTTCATAGATGTGTCACCACTCTAATAAACATATAACATACATAATGTTGTTAGACAGTAGAATATAATCTCCAGTGCCTTCTACTGCCTGACTAAAACGCAGATCACCAGTCCTAAAGTCCCACCGTATTTCCCTAATACTTTCCGACATTGGCGGTCGCCTCTCCGTGTGTTTTAATGTCATGACACTTGGACACCATTCATCTCTACACAAGTTTATTCCCCTTGTACCAAGTTGAAATGCAGCCACACAAAAACCACTCGGGTGGATGCTAACTTGATTTCCAGGCACTTACTATGTGATCTAGAACCACCAGTAGACCTCAAAAAGACTTATTTACATTCAAGGAGCTTTTTTTATTAGATTTTTTTCCCGTTTTGTAATTCCATTGTTTTTTTTTTTTTCAGCAAACGAGGTAGACTGCTCTCACGGACCCTCACGGGCATTAGTATTAGATATGAAAGTCACATGCGGGCCGATTTTGTAAATTGCGAGGATGTTTTATTCATGGTGTGGGTGCGCTGCATTTTAGTAGCAGCTACCTGTAGCCTTGTCAGGGTTCTGTTAAATGATCTTGTAAATTGTTTTGAAGTAAGCCTGCCGACGATATGGTAATCCCGCCCCGTGATTATCGCTCCACGACAGTCACAATATGCTGTAGCTCGTCTGGGCTTTATCTGAATTTTTAAAGTCATTAGCTGCCAAAAAGACACTTTTGTGATAAGGCACCACAACAATAATATGCTTAGCGACACAGCCAAGACGAAAAAAGAAAGAAGAATGATGCTGATAGCGATGACCGCGATTGGGATGTTTACACTGCTTTATCAGAGCCAAGCCAGAAGCTGCGCACGCATGCAAATGTCAAAATGTGGGATTTTGGCTCCCTGGACAATCCAAGCGGGCACTCAACCAAAGATGCATCAGATCTCTTTGCCCCCCTTTCCCCCCCGCCCTTCACCTTCTATCATCCCAATTAAAAACTGCACCAACAGAACCCTAAAATCTCACTTTTATGATTGACTTTTCAACAAGAGCCCGACCCGGACAACAGCAGGCTTTTGTCACTGATAATTACCCTTATGGCTGCAGTCACTGATGACATTTCGACCTGCTTCCACCGCCTTTTAATGCACTTGTCGCCAACCCTTCTCCCAGCGTCCTTCGCCGCATTTCTAATGCATTCAACACTTAACACGTCCAGATAGCAAATAGTGAGTCGCAGGCACCCGAAGGGCAAGCAGGATAAAGCCCCTCTCTTCACTTCTCCTCTCTCTCTCATTCCTTTTCAGCGAGTTTTATCACCCGGCCCGATCTCCGCAGTGTGCATGGCCGCGCTCCCTCATTGTGTATTCCCTCCGCATGAGTGGCCCCTGCTCTCTATCTTTCCCTTGTCCACTTCATTTCTTCCCCTGACCCTTCCATTGCTCTGCCTCGCATCCTCGAGCTGCGTTTGAGCACTTAGAGCTTTGCAAGTGTGACAATGAAGAAGAAGCAGCTCGGACGAATAACGACGCCAATGCAAACAGCTTAGTTGGTTTGATTAATTTATAAATTGGGGCTTCAGATAGACCCTTTCCATCTCTCCATGAATCAGACAGTTTCTTTTTTTCCAATTTTCAGTAGCAACGGAAGTTTTGATAAGTACAAGTATAAGTTCTGTTTGACCTTGAACAAGGTTCATAGCAGCCGAGAGTTGATTCTAATTGGTGGAATGAAACACTGCAGAGTCCCGATTGGTCACAGAATATTGGCACCTTTAAGCAAGGTCTTGTCAATGGTGTTGATTTTTAGCCTCTTCCAGACCAATAAAAAACATCAAACAAGCACCCAGGGTGTGAGGCTAACCAACAAACCTGACCTGCCAACCAAGAAGCTATGGCCATTGAAACATTGGATAGCATTGGAAAGGTTAAAGTTGGGTATTCTCAAATTTTTGGTTCTGGAAATTGTACAAAATATATCGTTAACTCTACCAGTGCATATTTTAAGGTGGAAAAGACACAAAACAATTCATGTAATAGCTCTTCAAGCAGACTACTCCAGTTCTCCTGAACACTTTGTCGTTTGGCCTACAACGTTACTCGTGAAATGCCCAATTTGCAGTAAAATGGAATCACTTTTCAAGTGCAGACTGGACTGGCCAAAGCATCACTTTTATAGCTTGATCAATAATAATAGGGAGTCTTTTAGAGGATCTGGACATTTTAAATCCACAAGTCATACCACATCACTTTCTCTGAAGCGTCTTCCTTTGGCCGGCTCCTTCTTCATTTTTTTTCCACCTTCATCCCTCCTCTAAGGCAGTGCTCATCCGGTGTCTTTAGCTACAGCAGCCGAGTTCAAATGGTTATTGACAGCCACTGCTCGGGATTTGTGGTCACACTTATCGCAAACACGGAATCCACTGCCCTTGGGTGCTCTCTCGACGGCTCAATCCCCCGCACTCCTTTCTCCGCCGTCCCTGTTCACTTTTATAGCACTTGCATCCTTTCCTCTTTGTCTTGTCTACCCATATGACATAATCCCCTTCTTGTTTTTGTCTATTTTCATTTTAAGCTTTTTTTTGTTTGTTTGTCTCCAGACCAAGTTGAGGACTGGGGGTTAAGGAAGAAAGGGAATACGAATGGCGGCACAATCAAGTGTTCATTGTGTGGGATTATTGATTATTGACCGACCGACAAGCTGCAAAAAGACCAAGAAAGAGAAGAATGAGTCAGCGCTGAGATGCACACCTGTAAAAGACACTCAGATCCAAAGCCCTGTCCTGTGTCTCCCCTGTGGAAGTAGCATGGAGGCAGTTACACTTTCCCCATTTGAGGCCTTAGTAGGAAAAAGATGCTACTTCACAAGCACACAATGGAAGCTAGCTACAAGCCATACCTGAGCTCCTCCCATCCTCACGTTCTACATCACCCATAGGAAAGTATTTTTGCAAAACAGTCCTGTCTTGATGTCATAATTCTATGCACTACCTTGTACCCATTTACACATTTCCACATCTGTGTTGTGCTATGTCTTATTAATGGATTTCTCCAAACCACAATGTGATCAGAGGAAAATAAAAGATGCTGCAACTGTTGTTGAACTTATTTTCCCCTTTATTAATATTCAGCGAGTGCCGTCTATCTGGTGTGTTTTATGCTAATAAAGCCGGGCGTCTTTGATGGATGCGCGGCCGCGCCGTGTTTGTCGCAGTGACGTTTTGCCAAGATGAGCCCAGGAGGCGGCTGCGGCGGAAAACCGGTGCCTTCCTGGTTCTTCACTTCCATAATCTGTTTTATTATTTCTGTTCCTTTTTCTCCTGGAGTCGCTGCTCAGGCTCCCAGGCTAATGTTGTGACAGAGGAGACAGCTTCTCCATGCTTTCTGCACTCTTAGACTCAAGTCTTTTTGGGAGGAGTTTGACATAAAGGCAGGTGACGCCTGAGAGGATACAATCTTAATTCCAAATCATGAGGAGAAAGTGAGCGTGGGTGATGGACGGAGGAGTCCGAGAGGAAGGCTGTGTGCATGCAAGCATGAGATTTGTTGTGATTAATCCTCCTCTGTCTGTCAGTCAGCTCGCCTGACTTCTGGACTCTCTCAGGGGTTAGGGGTTGACTCATATTATACTGTGTGTGTTGGAGTGCCTTTCTAAAGGTTGGGGATAATGACTCTCGCGGTTCACGACAGGTGCCAATTTCTGTTGCGTCTCTCTCAGTGACCCGGTGCCTTCTCAGGCCAAGCTAAGCCCGCAATGAGGTTAGATGCCCCCGAATCAAATTTAGAAATGATGGGGGTGCATCATGCCATCTAAACGCACTGGGATTTATGGAAGCCTGTCCAATCTCAATTGTGTTATTAATTCAGAACCCTTCTCTGGGAAGTCTCAACAATGCCTCCGTAAAGTGATTTTACAGCGCCAAGCCTCTTGAGTTTGATATTTTTACATGATAGGGCCAGACACACTGCCGGTTCGGGCCAATTGGAATGATATGCAGAGTTATTTTATGTAGGTGGCATCAATAACCAAACAGTACAACGGAGTTAAAACAAGCGTTGGCCTTATGTCCTTGAGTCGTATCCGCTGAAGTGGAAGTGCAGAGTTAAAATTCAAATCAGACAACACGAGGGTGTGCTGGGGTGGGGGCGCGGGGGCTGCTGGCTCCACGGTGATGGACGTGATCAAGTACAGGAACGGAAACCTGCGGTGAAGGTGAGTCTAAATTACTTTCATTGAGTCCCGATAGTGAATTGTATGAATAATCCAAAAAGATCAGGCTGCAACAATGCCAACTCAAATGAATATCAATTCACTAATGATGTCGTCACTGTCGGGTGGAGTTCAATTTTTAAAAAATTACAACCTCATTAAGTTGTGCACGCGTACTTGACTCATTGACAATACCAAATTAAAAATAACTTCGCTTTTGGCATCGCGTGTGGGGAACCTTTTTGTCGACTTCTGTGTACAACATTGCTGCTGCCTGATCTTCTTTTATATTATTAACTTTGAAACGTGATAACCGCCCACATTGCTGTACTCTGCAAAATAACTTAAATTGACTGAAGGCAAGTGTAGCTATTAAGATACTTTTCTTTTTAAGCATATCAAAGTGATGGATTTTTCGGTGACACGTTTGTATTCTTTTCATTTTTACAGCCTTATCCATTGCCATGACAACTCATTTTGAATTAATGACCTTTTCTGAAAAAAAAAAAAAAAAAAAAAAAAAAAAGAAGAACGAAACACCATTCACCTTCCCGTCTGTCTCTCCCATTTTAATGTCTTTACATTGATTTTTGATGCTGTTTTTGTTCTTTGGTGTAGCTCCAGTATCGCCTCTGCCCGTTCCCGACTCGCTTTTCATCTTCCCGCGCATCTCCGACCCATCAAGACGACGTTCCGCTGAGATTGAAAAGCGTGGATTTGATTTTGGTAAGGAGACTCTGTTCAATTCGGACGGTGGTGAAAAACAGCAATGTTTCCTCGGATGCCAGTATCGCGGGGAAAAAGAGTCAAACACTCCATTGTAGTAATGGGCAGGCAGATGGCAGGCTGCTCCGTTGCCTGTGCCCAGCCTGATGGCTACATTCATCAGCATGCAACGCCTCCCCGAAAGCTCTGCTCTAGGTTACAATTTACGGCTTCATACCCACTTGCTATTCGCTCTTTACGCTTATTTGTTCTTCTTCTTGAGTCTACCCAGATTTTATTTATGACTCCCAGTTAGCCCTCTTTGTTTACTTTTGAAAATGTTGCACAAGGAACGTTTATGTAGCACTGCAGGATTTTTTCAGATTCTTCATATATGTACTGTGGTTACGTGATACAATTTTAAAAATTAGCCTGACCTTGCACGTTGTCCATATAAACGTCCATCCATCCATCCGGGTCAGGTCGTGGGGTAAGTAGCTTCAGCAGGGATACCAAGACTTCCCTTTCCCCAGCCACTTCTTCCAGCTCTTCCGGAGGGATCCCGAGGCGTTCCCAAGCTAGCCGAGAGACATAGTACCTGGGTTGTCCTCGGGGTCTCTTTCCAGTGGGATGTGCCCGGAACACCTCACCAGGGAGGCATCCTGGAGGCATCCGAATCAGATCCTCCAGCCACCTCATCTGGCTCCTCTCAATGCGGAGGAGTAGCGGCTCGACTCTTAGCCCCTCCTGGATGAACGATCTTCTCACCCTATCTCAACGGGAGAGCCCAGACACCCTGCGGTGGAAACTCATTTGGGCCACTTGTATACGGGATCTTGTTCTTTCGGTCACGACCCACAGCTCATGCCCATAGGTGAGGGTAGGAACGTAGATCAACTGGTAAATTGAGAGCGTCGCCTTACACTTAGCTCCCTCTTTAGCACAACAGATCGATACAAACTCCTCCACCACGATAAGGTGACATATATAAACGTTCCCCATTCAAATGAACGGAAATACCATTAATCCAGCCTACCCCCACCACCCCAAAAAGAACATCTAACTTGTTTTTTAAAAAAGATAAAACCACTCTTAGTAGTTTTTGCCAACATTTTAATCCATTTTTGCATCAAATTCAATGGACACTGTGGTGCTCCTTCTGGTGTCCAGCATGGCCACCAGGGGGTAGAATACTAAAGACATAGGGACACACAAAAAGAAGAATTTCACAACTGACCCAATAAGCTCCAATAATAGTTATTTTTCGCTTTTTGTTTGTTTACCTGTCTGTCATTTTTTGAACCATTTGTCAACCTCAAGGCAAAGCGAAGTGGTTGCTTTTGAATACACGGTGAGTTTAGTTTTCCGATAAAAAGTTGCCTACGTGGTCCCCCCGCGGTGCGGATTTTCACAGCTTGGTCTGGAACGTATCCCCCATAAAAAACGAGGTTTCACTCTACGACCATTTTCTTTTTGGGTGTTCAATTGCTTTGATTTTCAACACTCCATGGATTCTCAAGGTGGCTAGCACAGCATATGTAGTGACTGATAGGTTGCAGTCAGTGTGCCCAACAGAGATGTGTCTTCTTAAGTTAATTCCCAGGGAGAAAACAAACATCTTTAAGCATTTGATGGCATTTTCACGCCATGCTAAACCTGTTACACGACTGAGCCTAAGCCCATCCAGCCGTGAACTCTGAGAGGCCAGTTTAGACTAATCCCTCAGCACTGTAAAATATGTTTTCTCGGCCTTTGCGAGGGGATTTAAATGACTTGTACACATGCAACTTGTGTGGAAGCGCTTGTTTGGCTTGCACATGCTCGCTGCGTTTCTATACATTCATACCTTTGCAGATGCACACAGACGGGAAGAAGAGTTATTTATTATTTACACTACAACAAGCTTTAGTGCGTGTTGTGGACAGAAGGCTGGAGGCCAAACAGAAGATATTGGACGATGAAAACACACAATAGCGCGCTGTGTTTGAGGCCCCGGTGTCTTGACACAAGGCCTGGGGGCCTTTATGTTCCCGTACACGCTGAGTCTCCACATATGATGTGGTGCGAAGGGGTCCTGCAGCGATATTACAGTAGCTGCAGTACAATCTGCAGTACACACACAAATGCACGTCTGCTGTCAATTGTTATTATACTTACTAAGATAAGCCCACTATAAAGGCTTGTAACCATAAGCATGGCCAACCCACCCGAATGCAAAGGTTATTTAGCTGAATTTTTACATTTGGATTCATATTTGTCATATGTTATTACAAGTGCCTTTTGATGTAAATCATACCGACATACTGCTGTGATTGGTTTAATTTTTCAAATTTTAAACTTTGATTTTTTTATTTTTTAGAATTTCACTAAATCCCAGAAATTGCCATTGACTTTATCATAAAATAGTTTATATTGTTATCTGTATACATTTTCTTAATAATCAGAAGAAGAATCAGTATTTAGTTTTTTTCAGAATGTACAATTTCTATAATTTTTTTCCATTTTCTATCGTTTCTATCAGAAATTAACTATTTGTGGCAATTCCGACTCACGTTGCCATGTGCCAGTGTGACAACGCTTTCAGCAATTGCTATTTGAACACCAGCGGTTTAGCAGCACATTATAGACTGACAATATAGCATCACAGTCATATATCCTTTATCCTCCACGATAAATGAGTAATATTTACAACCCCCACTCGGTCAGCAGTTGTGAAAGTCTTGTGATTTGAGATGTGAATGAAACGTGCATCTGGAGACACCACTGCTTATGGTTGGTAGCTTTTTCCTCCAGGGCCTGCGACACTGGTAGTCCTCTTCCACGGTGCTCATCCTGAGAACTTGCCTTTTAATGGGCCAAAAGACTGATGACTTAATTAGGCCTGCTCATGTTAATCACACTTAAATATTTATCAGGAGGAATTCTTTTGTTTAGCCTTGACCTTTCTCCCCACCGCGCTCATTAATATGTTGTTGTTGTTATTGCAGCCGTTGCTCTTGAACGCCGCGCCGGCGCTCGCCCTGCCGGGGGCCGTTATTGATTTTGATAAAGCGGACACGGCGCTTTGTGTGAGTCACATTGGCTTATCAGCACTCAGCCATGTCTATGTATTTGTGTACATTGTGTGTTGGAGAAGCCGGAGGGTCCAACGGCAATATCAGCGATGTGTGCGATGCAGGTTCAAGCGGCGTCTCTTTGGTTGGTGGATGTCAGCTCAGCAGTTTTGACTAAACATCAGAATTGTTACTTTAGACATTATACAGTGACTCCCTGTGCACGTGTAGTACTTGCAGGGTAATTCTCGACAATAAGTCACGTCGGTTCATTATCAGAACCATCAGCACCCACACATACCAGCTTGTTATCCATTGTGTTGCGCACCACAAAATTAATTTGCGTGTTAAAGATACCAGAACTTCCCGCCTAATGACATTGGCTTCAGGGTGATACACATTCCTCAGCACTGATGCAAAAATGATCCTGGTGTGGCCCTTTAATGAAAACCATTAATCATTTATTGTTCACCCCCCCCCCTCCTTTTCCTAAAACTTGTTTTTCTCAATAGTTTGTGTGTAGGCTTTTTGTTACTTTCTCAGGTGAGCCTTTTTCTGGAAGTTGATGATGCTCCTGATGGGATTTAGTAGGATTTTGTACCAAAAAAAAAAAAAAAAACCACTTTAATCTAATTATCAGTCAAGGATTATTTGGACAGAAAACAAACTACAGGATGGTTTGGTATGCAGTGTTTGGACCTTTTTTCAACCATTTTTAAAAATTTTGAAAATATTTGATAGGCACAATTATGTCATAACATTGCTGTTTTTCAATTGACTTATGAATTTATTATATTTGAAGTAACTAAGATGTGTCCAATATCCATTATAGAGATGTATTTTTCCCCCAGAAACATTTCAAGGAAAACAAATCCGTTTTCCATTTATTTTATTGCATATATTAGATGTTATTTATGTATTATTTTCCACTTGGCATTCATGTTTGAAGATGTCATTTTAAGATGTAAGATACTTGAAAGTCCAAGAAAAATATCTAGGAGCGCTTCACATTTCCTACTAGCGTTGCACGGTCTATGCGGTTATTGTTGGAGTTGTACAGTCACCCGTTTTCCGTGCTCTCCCGACTGCTCAAGAGAAACCGTTTGAACGCTAGGCGCTAAACTAACTTGCTTAAATGTTCTCAAAATTACACGATATAGTTTTGTTTTGCTGTTATTTTTTATTTTATAATTTTAGCATTGCTTAACTGAGTATAAACCCCATTCTGCCATTCTTTTACTTTAATTTTTACAGTTAAGTTCATAGCACAGTACAATACCTGTTACCGTGAAAGGATTCCATTTAAACGTTGATGTGAATTCGTTGATATCGCCTATCCCTATTTTGTACCATTTTCTTTGAAATTAAACCAAAAGTTGTTTCAGTTTTGTCAGACCTTATCGCGTCCTTTTTTTTTGCATTGTGCAACTTGATGCAATCTCAATATGATACAGATTGACAGCATCATCACGTATGACACGATAATTGACCTGCAGCAGCAAATTTTACCTTACACAACAACAACAATACCGGTCGTATTTGGACGGCGCCAGTGTTTGTGTGGGAACTGTACTCATTTGTCATGTGTCACTAAGGTGTGTGTTTGTGTGGAAAAGTGTGGGCGGGCTGTAATCACCGCACGCAGGTCAGGAAGTGACCGCCGGCGCTTTGGAAGCGCCCAGACGTGCGCGCAATCACGCCGTTGAATAAAAGATTTCATGTTTGAGTGCTGGCGTTTTGCATTTGAAATTTGAAAAACGCGGAGACGACGTCGGAGCGTATGGCGAAGCCGCGCCACGTTGCGTTCTCGTGACAATTTAGTAGAGTTTGGCGTTTTCTGTCCATATCTACCGATACTAGCATTGCAGTGTTGTTGAGAATGCAATTGAACAAAGAAATTCCCTTTTGTATGTGGAATAAAGTAACAAAGACGTTAAGAGTTTATTCTGCTTACGTCTCCTTTTAATTTACTTTTTGTCTCCCACTCTTTCGCGCCCTTTCTCTCGATGTGCTAGAAATATTGAATTAACGTTGGCATCAATAAGGCAGAAGGCGAGATGGGGAAAAAGGTCAGACGAAAAACAAACTCATCGCCGCATCAACAGTGTTTGCTTTATCCCTAAAGTGACCCAAATCTGCGTGGTGAAGAAAAGAGCTTCCAGTTTCCAATTCCCCAAATCAAACAAGTGCTCATTAAAAGCCTCGCCGCCGCCGCCGTCGTACTCGCCGTCATCTTGCGAATTCCATTTCGCCCAAACGCACACATCTCAGCTCTGAGACGTAATCCTCTGCTTCATTTGCATCCAAATAAGACAAAATCCAAGGGATTCTTATCGACCATCACAGCCAATGTAGTTTGCAGTCATCAACATTTATCAGTGCGCAAATCAGAATTATTACGATTTTTTGTTTTTATTATTTTTGTTTTGCAAGTCAATAAAGTCCATGAAGGACACAGTGTGCAGATGCATGCTGGGATGGGGAGAGCAAACAAAACAAAGCAACCCTTGCTTTAAACACAGCACAGTCAATAAGCCCATCGCCCGAGTTAGTTTGGAACAATGGCTATTCTCAGCCTTTGCTTGAATTTGTCCCTTTTCCCTCAGCTTGTCTCCTTCAGCGGGAAGCCGCATAAATCCACGTCAGCCTTTGCGCGTGATGTGTACCAACGATTTCAAATGCACACTGCTGACGTGCGCTTGCACTGTGTGACTGGCATGCAGAGCGCGCGCACTGCAGCACGTTGTCCTTCCCGTTCGGTCCAATCAATCCAAAAATATTGGTAGAATTTGCAAGTCCTAAAGACATGATCAAAACATACCGATAGTAAAGGAAAAATGAAACGAAATGTAAACAATGAAAAAGGGGTAAAATACCTTCAAAATCCCTCCATCCTTCTATTTTCTGAGCCGCTTATCCTTACAAGGGTCACGGGAGTACTGGAGGCTATCCTGGGTGTCATCGGGGAGGAGCCGGGGCACACCCTGAACTGGTTGCTAGCCAATTGCATGGTACGCAAAGACAGACAACAGTCGCACTCACAATTACAGCGACGGGCCAATTTAGGGTCTCCAGTCTGCCCGGAGAAAACCCACACAGGCACGGGTAGAGATGCAAGCTCCACACTGTGGGAGGCTGGGATTTGAACCCCGATCCTCAGAACTGTGAGGGTAACGCGCTACAGCTCCGTCACCGTACTGGTCGCTTAAAATATTAAAAAAAAAAAAAAAAAAAAGTTTAATGTCCATAGATTGTTATAATTTTTTAGTACATTTCCCTTTTGCCTTTCAGGCACAAGGACCCCAATTTCCAATCAGTTTGCAAAGTTCAAAATAGAAAAAAAAGATGATATTCAAGACCAGAGACCGCCTTGATGAAATTGAGCCCACGAAGGCAGCCAAATAGGCCGTTGATTGCATCTAAATCCCAATTCCCAAGTCGCACATGTGATTTAAACGTCTCCTGCCTTGACAAATTTTTTGAAAACATTGGTGCTGATTGACCCAATACAAAAGCAATATTGATATTCAGTAAAAGTAAAAAGTCCGCATTAAGGGCAAGAGTAATGGATCGATCATAAATTACATGCTCAAATATGAACATTCACATTTCTCAATTATTCTTATCAAAGAAGTGGAATAAAAAAAGAACATAAAGGAAGATTGCGAGGCGTAGATTAGTGTAGATTAAAGTTAGAATTTGTGTTTTTTTATGATGTCTTAATTTGTGTTGCGCTGAAACGAGCGCGTGTTTACAAGCCTGGCAAGCGCGAACCTCTATCAACAGCAGCCATCGTGAATAATTTACACACTTCCTGTTGCGTGTTAGTGCGCACATTACAAGATATGTCAGTCATTCACAGCAAGTTTGGCAAATTAAGATTTTTTTTTGCTGGATCCTTGTTTGATATTCGTACAGTATCAGAGAGATGCACGAGGCATAACGTTCTATGATTGACGTTTGTTGGGGTAATGGGCCAATGTCTGTCAGTCTATGAAACTCTTAAGCATGAAGCCTTATGTTATGATTGCCATTTGTTGGGTTAGTTAAGGTGTATGTACACAAAAAGTTCTTTGATATCCAAATCTACCAAAGTGAGAGATGGAGAGGCGCTGCGCCAGGAAGGGCATCTGGCGTAAAAACTATGCCAAACAAATATGAGCGTTCATCTGAGATGTCACACTGCGGTGACCCCTGACGGACAGGTCGAAAGAAACTTACCGTATTTTCCGCACTGTAAGGCGCACCTAAAAGCCTTTAATTTTCTCAAAAGCCGACGGTGCGCTTTATAATCCGGTGCGCCTTATATATGGATCAATATTGAGCCTTTAGTGCAGCTCCATCTGATGGATGTATAACTTAACCTTAGCCAATCTGGTGCACCTTATAATGCAGTGCGCCTTGTATATGGAAAAAGTTTTAAAATATGCCATTCATTGGAGGTGCGCCTCATAGTGTGGAAAATACGATACCTTACCGTGCTGTCTTTGAACTCTGGTTGCGCCTAACCAATATTTTCACAGTGGCAATGAAATCATCGATTAACCCATTCATTGGATAAAATTAGATTTTGCATACATGCAGTAGTGTGCACGTGAGGTGTATGTATTAGTTTTGTCCACTTGGAGTCGCCATCCTTACGTTCTACTGTTGTATCTGTGACAGTGTCAATGTTCTGTACGGTGAGTGACGTGGGTATCAGCGAAGGATCCCTGCAAAGTTTTGCTCATGCCCTATATGTAATAAAAATGAGTTTTCTTCAATTCATAGTTGGAGCCCTGGTTTGAACCCACCTCGTACCGAGCGGCATCGCCACCTCCAGGACTGGCGAAGTACAGTAGCGCTTGGCACATCGTTAGCACAGGTCTGTGCTCTGTCATTCCAGTTTGTTTCTCTCTCTTGGCGTTTCTAATTTGTGCCCCCCTGTCCCCAGACCCGCGGACCATCTGTGGCGCCCATGGGGTTCAAACTCTTTAGGGGCATGGCTTGGAACGGATCTCCGGAGACTCGGCGGGCGGACCTCACCTGGCACACGCACACATGGACGGGCAGGCGGGGAGCTGCTGGCCTGATAGGGAAGCTGACAGAGATGATCCATGGATGGGTAAACAAACACCCACGCACTCACTGCCCCCCCCCCCAAAAAAAATAAGAAATCAAGTCATCAATATGCAAACTAACTAATTAACGTCCATCGGAGCCTCGCTGATATATAAACACAAATGTCAGCGTCAATACCGTTTACCATCTGACTGCGCATTGAAAAGCTATTTGCTATCCAAATCAATGGAATTTGGGAGTGTCACTCACGGCGAGAGAAATGAGCTATCGCATACCGCCTCGTCGTCGTCGTCGTCGCCGCCGTCGTCGTTGCTTTTCAAAGTGGGGAAGACCAGTGGAAAAAAATTTCTATTAAAATGGGCACCGCGCGTCACCATTGACTGCTCGTAAATGTCCCCACGCACTTTATAGATGGCAACCGGGCTGCATATTTTTGCAGCAATTTTGTCGGATTTCATACGAAAAGTGATTGATTGTCATGACTAGTAATGGCTCTTCATTTCAGCAATTACTTTTTCAGGTGAATTTAAAACAAAAATAGCTTTCTATTTCCATGAACTGAGTGGGAATCTATTGAGATTTCTTACAAATGTATTTAATACATTAATAATTTACATATTTTCAGTGAAAAATGCCCTTGAGTTAGATATTTTTACAAAAGATTTTAGTCTTAAATTACATATTCAGGTCCTTTTACTCTACAGTGTAGAGTTCTGGCAGCAGGCTAGAGAATTTAGTAGGATTTTGCCGAGGATAATTTTACTGAAATAGGCACAGGCATGCACTTTGGGTTCAAATCAATTATGAATTTTGTGTTTCTATTACATTAAAAAAATCATCTTACAACCTCTTACAAAAAAAAAACCAAACTAGGTCCACTTATCCTCTATAGTTAATGCAAAATGTGACTTGTGTATGTTGGAAATGTGTTAATTTCTGTTTTTTAATGAAAAATCCCCTTAGCTCCAAGGTCCTCCCAAGAATTCAATTGGATTATATCTAAAATACTTTTTAATCCTCCCCTATTGGTATTCCCCCAAAGTCGATATGGGGTTTTGATAAACATTTTACAGCACTTCATCTTTTTTGTAGGATTTTGTACACAATTGTCGAGGGGACAGGAGGGCTACTGTAACAGATGTGCGATGGACATCTGTCTTTGTGTTTGACGGCTGCAAAAGGGGCTCTCATAAAGACCCCTGGGAGGGGTGTACCTCCATTGGGAGGTGTTTGTGTGTGTGTGTGCGTGTGTGTGCGGGGGGGGTGTTCAGTGTTTAGATGAGGCATACAGCTGTGCTTAAAGGGCTTCGGTGGCTTCGTTCAAATAGGGACCCCCATGCACTTGGGGCAACGGTGGTCAAACTGCTGAGACAACGCCATGCCAGCTGGCTACAGAACGCCCGCCCCGGACCCCCACCCCCAAACCCACTCGACTCAATTAGAGGCAGTGGCTTCATCGATGTCATTCAGAATTCTCATTTGCAAGACACTTGGCGACTTTTTGCTGAGTTTTTTTTTTTTTTTTATGCACTGACATGCTCACAATTTTGTCCAAAGTTCATGCAAATATTCTCCTTATTTGTTATTTTTTTTTTTGTACCGCTAAAACCTCATAATATTTAAGTAGGTTGTTTTAAAAAGTTTATGCACATATGTAGTCGAAAACTGAGCGTAATTGTTCCTTTTTGCTCTTTTTTAATTGCACTGACAACATGACTATAATTTTATAGGATTTCATCAATGCTAAATGCAAATATTTAGTACAACATATGAATTATTTTGTAGGTTTTGTCTTTTTGCGTCCTTGTGACATATTGGGAAAATAAATGCAAATAGTGGGATTTCCATCAAATTTCCATTTACTTTTCATTTAGGTGCTCTCATGAGCACGCAATAGTTTTTCAAGTTAACACGTTGATTTAGTAGAAAGTGCGGCGATCTCTTTTTTTTCATGTAATTGATATGTACAGTACTTTGATCTACGATAATTTAATCAGATCTGAGAACAAACCTCTCGGGTCTCCTCGTTGTTTATCTTTTATGGTTTGCTGTTTGCCGCACACAAACATTAATTTCGTAGGGTCACGTGATCCCGACACCTCCACTGTCACAGAGGATGGCGACGTTATTGATTTGCTGAGCTATCTGATATGAAGATCTGCAAGACTGTTGATTTCGCCCGCTCCAAGCTAATGGCTTTGTCCATATCGATGCATTTATGGCCTTCAAATGAGTGCTGAGATGCCCTCAAAGGAGACCACCACGCAAATATTACGCGGCTCTTTAAATCAATGCGCTGTCAAGAAGATTTGGGCAGAAATGGGAGCGACCCTCAAAACAATTGTGATTTATTGTATGCATTGATTTCAGGTTCTGTCTTCTTTAGAGGTGACACTGACCTTTAACGTCCATTAAATATCGGTTATTGTTTATCTAATATCGTCCCGTGTATTCCAAAGACATCTGATACCACAGTGGTATGAAAAAAGTTGTGAATTTTAAAAAAATGCATTTTTAAATAATATTACAAATGGAAGAATAATATATTCAAATTAAGAAAATACAAATAACATGAATATAAACATAATTAAATAAATAATAATACTTAAATAAATAAATCTAATTAATAAATACAAATAAAACCTACAGAATTTGGAACCAAATCAATATAAATAATTCATAACGTACAAATATGTAAAATAAAACAAATTACCAATAAATTGGTACACAGCAACATTCCAAAATACAATGTTAAAAATAAATACGTCAAATATAAACAACCAAAAATATCTTCTAAAAATAAACAAATACTAAAAAAAAGTAACAAAATAAACACCCAAAAACTAAAAAAAACAGACAAAATAAATCAGAGGCTAGTATTTTAAAAATATAGAAATAATACTGCACCTAGGCACTTCAACACAATAAATGGTTGGGCCATTCATTGTGAGCACATGCAATGCTGCTGAGCTGCCGACGCTGCGCCTTCGACCTTTAGGTGGCGCTCTCATGCAGAGTTTCAACAGCGAGGAGTCCTCGAGAGGTTTTTGCAGGCAGAAGGGAATTGCAAAGGAGGGAGGATGGTGCAGACCCCCAAAAAGAGATTATAATCACATTTATACCAATTTAAAGGTGCTTTTACCCCTCCACCTCCGCATATTTGAAAGCAGATTACATAATGAGCCTGCATGAATACTAATTGCACTAATTCTACCCACCCTTGAAGCACTGAAATCTCATCAAAGAGCAACACACCAAAATAATGCCGATTTTAATCGCCCCCTGAAACGACGATGCTGTCTTTGTACGTAAATGTATGATCATCATCTCCCCACGTCGAAACGATTGTCTAAACTAAAGTAAACTAAAATGAATTCATATCCAAAAAAGATGCCGACACTCACGCGTGCAAAGGCGATTTATTATTTTGTTTGGGTTACTTGTGCATGCGTCGTCGTCCTCTTTAAGTGTGAAGGGCAAAAGCGGCCAACTCCGAGGCATCCCTCTTCCTCCTCCTCCTCCTCCCTTCTTCCTCGTCCTCACTCCTCCTCTTCCTCACTCTCCCACTCTGCTGCAAGCAACCCCTCAGTGTCACTTGAGCAGGAGCGGCGCACCGAGTCGCATCCCAAACTCTCCGTGCACACTAACCTCCTCCTCCTCCTCCTTCTCCTCCTCTTCCTCCCCTGCAGCCGAGAAGAGCTTCCTCAGCGGGGCATGGCAGGTGCGGCGGCCGGCTGCGAGTGCGCGCAGAGCGGCGTCTTAAGCTCCGGCTGACCGGGCGATGCTGCTCCTGCTTGGAGGTCCGTGGAAGGCTTGTGTTTTTTGTGTGCGTGTGTTTCTAGGTGCGGGTGTTTGTGTGGATTTTAAGTGGACTCGCCTCCTCTAAGGATTTAATAGAAGATTCTCTCTTTTTTTGTGTGTCTTGTGGGAGATAGGAAGAAGGAGATTGCTTTTTTTTTTGGACGTGCCTCTCTTGCATCCGCAGTGCGGCTGCGAATTGACATCTGCAGAGAGTACAGGTAAGCTGGCAGACCTGTCTCGGGCATTATGGGATGGAGGGGTGCACCTGCTTCACTACACTTTTTGGATCTAGTGATTTTTTTTTTTAAAGCATGTGATGCATATTTTATAGTCTCAGGAAGCTTTCCTAAACAAACCTATGCTTTCATATGAATTATTCTCTCTTGTGTTGGCAGTCAAGCAGCTGGTTGCGCACACTTTCTGCTTTTAATAAGGTGATTAATCATGCAAAGTTGCCTGGGAGGCGCTCAACTTGAAATGTCAAGCTCACACATGCTCAATTCAAAAGACATTGTGCTGGGAATTTGAACTAAAGCGTTGCCTGGCAGGCTAAATTCAACAAGCATTCATGTATGCTGTGATTCCCGTCATCATCTGATAGCCAATCGCAAAGTGTAGTACTACAAAACTTTTTTTTTTTGTATTTCTGTTTGGCATAGTTTAAGTCTAAGTTAAGTTTTCAGGTTTGTTGTAAGTCATTAAGTGATAGGGCATCCCAAAATGTCATTTAATTGGGTTTCTTCTCACCGTCCTCATGTAAAAAGCACATTTTAAAATTATATATATATATATATATATATATATATATATGTGTGTGTGTGGTTTTTTTTTTTTTTTTTTTTTTTTTTACTGTTGTCTAAGCAGTTGTTTAGTGTAAGTCTGTGTGTTTTCAAAGTATGGCCGGAGGGGTTGCCGCAGATCTCGGGGGGAGCCCTAGAGGGATTGATCTGACTCTAATGCAGCTGTAAAACATTCATGTGCATAACACGACATGGAATTGTTTACCGTAGATCAGCTGTCCGCAAAAAATTTTATACGGAGGATAATAATAATATATAAATACTGAGCGCTCTAAATACCATCATCATGATCAACTTTTAAAATTTGTATTATTGCAAGGCACCAATATTTTTCAAAATTTGAACGGTAAAACCCAACCTGAATACAGGAACACTGTACTAAAAAGGTAAATACAACAGAACTAGACTTGAGCAATGATTCTTTTATGTACCACTAGGGGTGCTATTAGCACATTTGGAGAATCGCTAGAGGTTACAAGCGACATTAATTCAGTGCAAGAAAAATGTTATACAGCCATATAAGGAGATAACCACTTAATGGTTATCATTACATACTGTACACCAATCAGGTTTGATTGACAATGATTTTCATCCACACATAAAATATAAGGATGCTATTTTCATTTGGCCGTGCGTTGTTTTTTGTGTTTTTTATGTCCACAGGGATGACCCATTAGTGCGCTTTATGGTCCCCGGTGAGGGAAGAAGGGTAAACATTTTAGTCCCCGAGGAGGAGTTTGATAATCCTATCTGGTCCCGGGCCGCCCACTAGCCTTTGTAGGCAAGTCACTTTGACATATGACCTCCTCCCGTCCGTCATCCGCGGTCGTACGGTGACAAGGGAGCGCGGCCTTGTCAATACTGAGCCTCACCGATGCTTAATCTTGGCCGGCAACCTTGCCGGATGACGTTTGGTGGAGCTGGGAAGGCTCGGTGGAAGCGCGCCCGAGCGTGTGCGTGAATGAAGCGTGCGCGCGCGAGGAGGCTGAGATGAACACGCCGGTGGTGAATGATGAGACGGTGCGGCGGACATGAATAGGGCTGTTTTTTTTTTCGGTGGCTCTGACTCACACATTTAAGGTTTGAAAAAATAATTTTTCTTTGCTGTGCCTTTTTCAGACATGACTTTTTTTCAGTTTCTTCTTGGCCAGCCCTAAGGTTTGGAGTACCACCTGTTGCTTTGGCACAAGTTTTCATGAGGATAAACACTATAAGGATTTTATTTTTTTTGTTCAAAAACCACTGAAGAAATAAATATTGAGCATTTTATTTTGACAGCAACGGGAAAGGAAAATCCTAAAAAATTTTTTAATGATGAGCAAAAATGGGATAAATTAATAATAAAAATGAAAAATAAAACAAGGAAAATAAAATGAAATATTTAATTTGACTATTTACAAAAATCTAATTAATTATTTTTTTTAATTAACTTTGCTGTGCTTTAAATGGTTTGGCTTGCAGCCAAATCATTTTAAAGCACCATTATTCTCTTGTCTGTTACCTTCATGTGCACTGCATCATGTTTGCAGTTGCCACTTCATTCCAAGAACAAGCATCTCAATTGCTCACAAGTAAGACTTTCAGCTTCAGCATATGCTAATGTGTCGGGACTTCATATTGATCCCTGAGGCTCCCCGAACAGTTGTGGAGATCAATGCTTTGTACACACGTCTTCCTTCTCATGTGATAGCACCTCACTCTAAAGAGAAACTCTTGAAAAAAGAAAAAGATTACTTTACGTGACCAATGAGGCAGGAAAGATATGACAGATGTGAATCAGGCAGATGGCAGCGAGCGTTTATAACCATTTTTTTCATCAGGAGGTTGATAAAGATCAGAGGTCAAGTAGGTCGTTATGTTCATCAAACTATAATTGAGATTACAGCATGGTCAAAAAGGGCTAATATACTGTACATGTAGTTATTGTCTTTGGGCTGATAATTTGTGCTCCCCACTCAGCCCAGAATGTATGACAGCACAGCGGCATTATGTTTTGGGGTTGTTACATGAGATATTAAACGAGGTTTACCCTGGGGTTTGCATGTTTTCACGGTGACATATCCCTTCTTCTCTTTCGATAATTTCTTGATTTTTTTCCTCATGCTTTTGTTGACAGGATTTGGAAATGTGTGTGAATGCATATATTGACTCCAAGCCAGCCCCAGCACTCCCCCGCCAAGTGCCGGGGAGAAGTTTGTAGCTTTCCCGGAATGATATGTTTTCATTGCTCGTTCTCTCTTGGCCCAGACTGCCTCGGTTTGATTGCTGTGCTGATGCGCCCTAAAGTATTTTTCTACATTTTAAATGTTGAATTACTCTTAAGGCCGCTTGTTTACTCACACGTGACAGCAGCAGCAGCGGCAGACTCATACATTTATATATATTAGTGGTGAGTGTGAGTCACATTTTTAGTGTATGTAGAGGGTAATTTACTCAGCCTCGATTTGTGACACACAACATTCTTTACGTGTCCCCATGGCAACCTGCTTTGCCAACTCCAAACTTCTCGGAAATTGTCCTTGGCCGGCTAAAGAGAAATGATGAGTGGACGCGTTAATGTTGGATGGCAGCAATGGAAATGCACAAATGATAAATGATGAGTGCGACAAAGTGCAACTTTTCCATATAACTTATTAGTCGTCATCGTTTAAATGTTGGAATTTTACAAAAAAAAACCCAGAACAAATCTGTAAGATTACTAGAAGAAATTAAATAGTTGTAAATAAACACAAAAAAGTAGTTAAAATTTGTACACTTATGAGAGAAAGTACCTAAACCACTTTTCCAGTGGAAACTAGCATAAAATTAAATTTTATAAAAATAAGTTTTAATTTGACAAGAAGCTCCCAAATTTTCAAGAAAAAAAGTCATAGTGTTACAAATTTTTTAGTGCAATTTTAATATTTTGACTATTACCAAATGTATCTTTTTCCCCCTCAAAATATTATAGTTTTATTCTTTTAATATCACTTTTTTCTTGCTATTTCCACTCATTACATTTCATTCTCGTAGCATTCTGACCAGTCTTGTAGTATCTTGTTTTTTCTTTGCATAGTGGCCCTTATACTCATTCAAAACATGTTTTTGCAGCATTTTTCTTTTCAGTTCACAGGGAAGTGAAAATAATGTGAAATGAGTCATGTGATCTCATCCTAAAATGACACTAAATTGTCACTTTTAGCCACTGTAAGTTACTGTAAGTTAAATGGTTTTTTTTTTCAGTATAGTGCCCCTGTAATGCAGTAATGCGTGACCTTTAGTATTACGTCACGCATTGAAATGACTTTCCTCCTCCTCCCCCCCCCCCCCAACTGGCAGATATGTAACTCTCAACTCCTGAATGAGCTTTTCAGCCTTTTCCTCCCCTTCCTTTGTGTCCATCTGTTTTGCATTGTCACGCCGCTAGTTCATCCAGCGGAGCTTTGCTCTTGTCGTTCCGGGGGCCCCGACGGCAAATCTGGCAGGCGTGCTTGCTGACTATATGTTTGTAAGAGCATCGCCTCGTCTCTGCGGGGCAAAAGCAGCAACGAGGGGGTAGAGCTCAGTGGAAAATCAGGGCCTAGAAACACGGGCCGTGACCGCGTGTGAAGCAACGAGAGTAGCGGGCGGCGAAGGCGAAGGAGAACAATTTGCATCCTCTCGGTCTGAGCTGCGAAGGACGACAGGCTGGCGGGCGGGCAGGCTGGCTCGGAGAAAGCTTGTCTGATGTGTTTATGCCACGGGCTTTTGAGGGCTGCGGTTGCACACGCGGCGAGAACATCTGAAGGGAGACAAACAAGCGGGAAGGCGAGGCAAAAGGCCCAGTAATGGAGTGTAAACCTGCTTCCACTCACTTGAAACGCCTCCCAGCGCTGGGAAACCACTTTAGAGGAAATGTATCAATCAAAACTCTTACTAATAAGTCCTTGCAATTAACATGGGGCCCTTTACAAATCACGCTTAACTGTCGCTTTCCTGCCCTACTGTTTATTTGAAACCCACAGGCTTGTAAACACAACCAGAAATATAGCTCCATATATTTTGGAGTGGAGGATAATCCAGTCCTGACAAGATGCAGTATGAATTAAAAACAACCACGCGTCAGACTTAACTTCTGCTCTTCATGCTACCGAAATGATTCTTAGGGAAAACCCACCTGTTAATTCCTACATGTCCCTCTAAATATATATTTTAAAATAATAGCATTAATAATGTTGACAAAATGAATTGTAATGTTGCCTTGTGACAAGAGCTGTCGTTCAGGATGTTTTTTTTTTTTTTTTTTTTTTTACGTTTTGCTTTGACTTGAGAGCAAAATTGAGATAATGCAATGAACTCAACTCACTTGACAACAAGCAGGCTATTGCAGAAGTTCTTCAATAAAAAGGCGGACATTTATTTATTAAGTTCACAGTCAAACTAAACGTTAAACGGACGTAGCCTTGCTTCGTACAGTTTAGTGTAATGCTAACAAACAATGCAAAAAAACCACAGACGGGCTAATTTATAACTGAATTGTAATGAGCAAACATATAATCCTCGATGAAAAACATAAATAAGCCACTGTAACATTATGCAAAGTTCAGTGATTCTTTTTGTCGTACTAGTACTACACTTCGAGAATCACTGGACTAAGATCTCATGTTGCCTTCACTGACTTCGTCTGCCAAATGTGATACACATTCGGGGCTATGTGAAACAAAACGTGATCGTGGTTAACATACCGAAGGACTTTGAAGATCCTTTTGACACGTCTTGACTCAGATGCACTGATATTTTTCCACGTTTGCAAATCAGTGCAGGTGGTCTGTAGATACGCCGCCTCCATTGGGACATCCTGAAGCGGAAATAAATGTATTTGAGTGTGATAGTAGGCCACATTTGGGTCAGTTAAATATGGGTGAGCAACAAAACAACTCTTCCTTGCATCCAGATGTACATCTTTAAGACTCTTTCTTATATCGCCCCCGGATTATGAGAATGGAGGCCCTAATCCGGACGCTGCCTGCCGTCCAGATGTGCGTGAATAAGATTGACTGGAATCATGTTTTTGTCCAATAGTTGGCAGCAGACTCTCTGGCTAAAGTCACATTTGGGTGTGGTGGGCGGGTGGACGAATTAAATGTTTCAGTCTAATCACCAGCACAAAGCCTTGTAAATTATCAAGTGTTTTGTGGCTAAGCGGTTAATCCTGGAGGTCAAGTCTCTTCGGGAGCATAGATTAGGAGTCAGATAGGTCACTAGCAAAGGGAGACTGACAAAAAGGAAGAAAGTGCTGTTGTTGTTGTTGCAGTTCACCTCTGCTTAAAGTGAGTTCAGGGACATTTAGAATTGTTCACATCTCAATTGAAATGTTGAACATCAAGTTTTATGACATACAGTAGTTCCGTACAGCAATGTGCTGACTTTGCTCATTGGCACCGAGCCCTATCTCTGAGCAGAAGAGTAGGGAGAGGGAGAGGGATATAGAGGTGAAGTGGCAGAAAAACAGGCCAAAATCTTGAAGTCAGGACTTGCATGTGATTTAATCAAATTCAAGCACATAGAAGTAATTGTTAAGTGTAGAGAAGTAGCTGCTGAAATTACCTTCAAATTCGGATGGGAGCTCACTTCTGCGTTCTATCCAAACATGCCTCAACATGGAGCACAGCGATCCGATTCCGCGCACACTTTTCCTCAGGCTTCCTAAGTGTGTGTCAGCACTTCTGCGCGCTGTCCTATTGGACGCAGCGGCGTGTCGTGGCAGGCCACTTTCAAAAGCCGTGATTCACCACGCCAATAATCGTCTGGCCACGTTCCATTAAACTGTTTCGGGGTTTCTCACGCATGGTCTTGGGCATGGCCCTGCTCGCAGCCAGCCGTGATTACTCTTATTATTTACACAGGGACTCATTTTTAGCCCGCCGCCCAAAAATAAAATCCTCTCCCATTTTGATTGTGTCGGTAATTTTGGTCTTCATTTATACTAGTAATGCACTCACAGGACACTCTATTAGTTGTATTAATAGTAGAAATGTCATACATTGTTCCTAATGACTTTTTTTTTTTTTTTTTTGCTTGTCATTCTACAATTGAAATTGTGATAACAGCTACACATTTTTGAAGGAAGGTATTTATATAACAGTATGTTTTTTGTACAAAAGGGATTTGCATACTTTTGGATATTATTACTTCAGGCCTGTGTCTTTTATTGTGGCTAGTGTGTGATGAGTGGGAAGTAAACCCCAAGTCTTTATTGGCGACAAAATTCAAAACAGATTTTCAGTGTGGGTGCATTTGTGGGGAGCTGGAAGCAAGAGAGAGAGAGCGCGACTGTGGACGAGTGTCTAGATGGAGGAACACAGGGAAGACGTGTCGGGACTGGAGATGATGCCAGTCTGCAGCTGATGGAGTCCAGAGCTGATTTGTCTGCTCAGGTCCGCATCCCTCGCATCCCCCTCGTCCGCCCGCTAGCATGTGGCGTCTGGGAATTAGACAAGTGAAAAAGGGAGGAACGGCTGCTTAAGGCTTTGAATTAGCTCCTGGAATAGAAAGAATAGAGGGGAAAAAAGCAGTGTGGCCTTTTAAACATTTGAGAGTAATTCTTGGCTTTGGTCGGTTTAATTTCAGCAGACTAGTTGTGTCTTGCTGATTGGAAGCAAGTGTGTGGCACTTGGATGGATGACGGAGAGGCTATCTTAACATGGAAAAGATGATTAGATACAGAGAATTATGAAACAGTGGTTTTTGGAAAACATTATTTTTTCAGGATTCAACAATATCTTGAACGGTCATCACGGTGGAGTTCGTGTAAGTAGTCCATTCCTGAATGGGTGCTAATAAGTGAAGGAGGGGCAAAATATTGCGCAGATGGTGAGAAGATGGGCAGATGTCGTCTAAAATCCAGAGGGGTCCGCCGTTGGATCGTTGCCTGTCTGCCTGCACTTCCTTCTTTAAACATTCCAGGAATGGAAATCAGAGGGTTTGGAAAATGGTTGGCGAGGAAATGTGTGATGCCGAAGTTGTTTAGAATCCTAATCTTTAGTTTAATGCATAGATAAGAAAGGAGACTTTGTTCCTGTCCCATTTGCCCTTTACCCAAGATGATTTTTGCCAATTGCACGAGGCAGATGATAACTACCTGTTCACGTATGTATATCTGGCTTCGCCAAAGGAAAAATAGGCACACTTGGTCAAGGAAACGTAAACAAATGGTCATCCTTGCTGTCATTTAGATTCTAGCATCGTTTTAGAATTTCTGTTCATCTTGTTGATATCTGTGTTGGATTAGACCCTCCCCACTCACCGATCCAGCGTGGGTATCCGGTGACAGTAATCCACGCCGCTAATCCGCATCTCGATGGAAACACCCAAGGACGTTGTGGTTCCATCCTCGCCGCCCTTACTCTTCTCCTCCTCTGTTGCTACTGTCTTCCTGAGAGAAATAAGTGTGCCATCTGTTCAGTGTATTAGTTTAGCCATGTGTCAGGCCTGATCGCTCAATCTTTATTTATTTCTCCGTGTGGATGGAAGGGTAGCTAGTGGGATTACTTCAAGGGTGCAGCTTCATTTCATTGTTCATGATGACTATTAATCATCATCTGAAGTTGATTTTGAAGTCCAGGTTGGAGTTAGTCACGAAATCAGGCCTTGGTGGCATTCCAAGATCCATTCAGAAGGAAAACAAGCATCAAATCAACACAAGCTGTGTCCAGGTTGTTCCAGCAATAGGTGATCACGAGTTGCCGTGTATCATCGACACGATCAAGTTATCGTTTTGCTGCTGCTTTAAACTGGTCGAGTTTTGTCATATTAATTAGGGTTGTCATCAGATTACTTGTGACAATGATACAAAAATCAGGTTTTCTTTACACGTAACCGTTTCCATTTGTAATTACTCTCCTTTCTCGCCCATGTGCTCTTAACCCCTTTCAGTTGTTGTTGTTTTAAACCGGTTTATGAAAGATTTTACATTTGCCTGTCTTCATCATATTTTTTGACACATAAGCGCTTGTTTTTGAACAGAAATAGATTAAATTGTCAAGCTCTTGCATTTGAGCGCCGTCGCTTCCAAATTGTCACATCTCGCCCCGATACTCCATTCAACATCATCATCGCTAAAGCTAAAAGGGGCTTCTGACAGATCCATAAAAGATTTTTTAAATGCTCTTGGAAAGGGGCCAATTTGGGCGAGTTGATCTTTGATTTCTGCAAATGACTACTAGCGATCTATTTTGTGAGGCACAGACGAGAATTAAATTTCGAGATCAGTCAGTTTTGTGCTAAATGTCACTTTTTGTATGAAATCGATTTCCTTAGCTCGAGTTGGGTGTACAACCAAACAAAAACATCACATCTACACTTGACCTTGCGATGAGGTGAAAGTGCAACCACGACACCTCTCCTGACGTCTCGCACCTTAATCGTTTCTTCCTCCCCCTTTGTTTGCTCTTCTATTCATAGCAAATGCTTTGAGATTGGGAGGGAGGGAGCGTTTTGTTATGACCGTGGCCTCTTGGGAAAGGAGAGGCAGCACCGGTGCGGCTCCTTGCTTCGGATTATTGTGCAGCGCTTCTCTTCATTTAGAGAGAAACACGGCGGCCTCGATTGGCGAAAGTCACTCGACATTTACGTCCTTTGTCGACGTGCAAAAAACATCAACAGTGCCAACATTACCTTCATTGCACGTTACACGAGTGGCGTGTGTAACTGAAGCTCAAGTGCGGAAACTGCAACTGATTAACACGTAGAGTGGCGCCTAAGTCCCCTCTAGTCACCAGTAGCCATGCTATTACCTTGCTACCCAATTCTACGAAGCAATGCTTGGTAAAATTACTCAGCTTTTTATCCAGAACGCAAAACCTAGGCTGCTCAGGTTGATTATACTTGCCAGGATTTCCCAAAACCGATAGCCAACTTCCCACCAGGGACACCTAACAAGCAAGTGACACCACCAAGGGAGAGCCTTGTTTACAGGATGTGCTGTCATTTCCTTGGTTAAACTTCTAATCTCATTCCGAGTTGCTTCATGCAGAACATCATTTGGAGTGACCACATGACAAATCGGAAAACGTATTTCTGCAAGCACCAGCATTTTCCTTCCTTAATTATTGTTTGCCTTTGTGCTAGTTTGTAAAAGACAAAGCGAAGACGCTGCGCAGTGTGCAGAGTCAGCAGGTGATGTGCCCTGTTGGGAGACAGCAGAGAAATCGCCAAAGGTTGCAAATTGCTACTCTGAGGGGAGAATCAATTAGGTGCATGGAGGCGAGAAAGTGGCACACAGAGGTCCGTGCACAGTCGTGTTGATAACCTCCTTTGAGACGACTCCTTATGTTTTTCGCTTGATCCATACATTGATTCTTTTCGCAAAATTTTTCTCATCATTTTCTTGTTCCCTTCTAGGTGCAGAATGCCCTTCATCTCGGAAGAGCCTTGATCCTGATTGACCGTCAGTAGTGGTCTTTTGTCTCCTTCCCATTCCTTGCAGCCCCCCTCGGCTTCCCCACAGCCATGACGTCCCATGCCAGGATACGGACCTGCTTTTTTCTATGCCACTTCCTCTCAGCATTGGGGCCGCTCGTAATGTCAAAGATGGCCGTACGAGCGCCACAGTCTCACGGCTCCGGTTCCCAAGTTCTCACGGCATCTGTCGAGGAGAAAGAGTATGCGTCGTTTCGCGCAGAAAATCCTGAATGGACATTCAACCATTTGGCGGTGGACTATCGCAATGGCAACATTTACTTAGGAGCTGTCAATCGCATCTATAAACTGTCACCAGGCTTGGAGTTGCAGGTCTCTCACGAAACCGGCCCAGACGAGGACAACCGCAAGTGCTACCCACCGCGGATCGTGCAGCCTTGTAGTGAGCCACTCACGCTCACCAACAATGTCAACAAGATGCTACTGATGGACTACCGAGAAAACCGCCTGCTGGCGTGCGGCAGCCTCTACCAGGGCATCTGCAAACTCCTGCGCCTGGATGACCTCTTCAAGCTTGGAGAGCCTTTCCATAAAAAGGAACACTACCTCTCTGGTGTCAATGAGAGCGGGTCCGTGTTTGGCGTCATTGTTTCCTACGGCAACGCCTCCCCGGACATGCTGTTTGTCGCCACTGCGGTGGACGGCAAGCCGGAGTACTTCCCCACCATCTCCAGTCGCAAGTTGGCCAGGAACTCTGAGGAGGATGGGATGTTTGCCTACGTCTTCCACGATGAGTTTGTGGCCTCAATGATTAAGATCCCCTCAGACACTTTCACTGTCATACCAGACTTTGACATTTATTACATTTATGGCTTTGCCAGTGGAAGCTTTGTCTACTTCCTTACGTTGCAGCCAGAAATGGGGGGCGGCCCTACCACCGGGTCCTCTTCCGCGGGGCGAGAACAGGTTTACACCTCGAAGATAGTCCGCCTATGTAAAGCAGACACCGCCTTCAACTCGTACGTGGAGGTGCCTATCGGATGCGTCAGTGGCAATGTGGAGTACCGACTGCTGGAGGCGGCCTACCTGTCTAAAGCGGGCGCCAACTTGGCACGCTCACTGGACGTCGCGCCGGACGACGACGTCCTGTTTGCCGTCTTCTCCAAGGGCCAGAAGAGACGTCCTCAGCAGGAGTCCCTGGACTCGGCACTGTGTGTCTTCTCCCTGCGCAAAATCAATGAGAGGATCAAGGACAGGCTGCAGTCGTGCTACAAGGGCGAGGGCACGCTCGACCTAGCCTGGCTCAAGGTCAAAGATATCCCCTGCAGCAGTGCGGTGAGTACCAATTTGACATATTGTTGCTTACTGATTGTTTATTTGAGGCGGCCACAGGTAAGTGTTTCTCAAAGACATTGATGCAGTGTCATCTCATTATAGCGGAGATAAACTCTGTGTTTGGCGGGGAGTGGGGGCACTTGATGAGCACCGTTTCCTTGGGAGGGTTCATGCTCCGTCTCATTATGATGTCATGTTCACTATCCACGCACCTTTTTAAACAATGCAGCCCAATGCTCAGCCAAATGGCCATAATTTCATTCCCTTGTAATTACATATTCAGTGATTCAGTTCATCTCTCTCTCACACGCACACACACAGGCGCGCACGTGCAAAGAAAGCAGGCTTTAATTGAGTGCTGAGTGTTTGGACTCCTTTCAAAAGCCCAAACTATTTTTTATTTGTTCTTCTTGCCTCATAAAAGCAGTCAACGTCAAGAAGGAGAACATTACCTTTCCGTCATCTCCCATTTGTTTGCTTTCCAAGCATGCAATGCTAAATGGACCACTACTGGATAAACGTATCAACAGTGAACATGCTCGAAATTATTTCAGACAATCTTCTGACTAAATAGAGTACGTAACTGCTGGGAAAGTGTACGTCTGTGCTTTATGAAAAGGACAAAATACTAGTTTGTTGACATACTCTTAAACAAAGAGAAATGAAGCATTTGTCTGTAACTGTTATAAGATGAATAACAAAACATGCACTGCTGAAAAAATAGCTATTTTACACAGCTCTATTCAGTGGGACGACCAACAGAATATTCCCACAAAAACTGCAGCAGTAAATAAATGTACCTTTTATGCTCAAGGTCATATTTCAGACTCACTCCGCTCGTGACCCTAGCCGACAACTATCTCAGGATTTGACCCTTTCCCGTGTCGGCTTCTGGAATCATGGTGTAAATCTGTGGAAACGTCTTTGGCGGGGGCGCACGTGCTGGTCCGTTGTCGTCTGCCCGCTCGAGGGCAGGATAAATCAGGCCCGCAGAGCAGAGTTGTCAGCGGGAAGAGGAAGTTGCACTTGTGTGTGTGTGAGTGAGGGCCCACGCTGGGGTTAGCACTGTGGAATGATGCCATTTCACCACGCGCCACGCTATCATCGCTGCCGCCGCATGAATTAGAACAAGAGGAAGTGGTGGACTCTGCGGGAGATAAATCACCCACACCCACACACACACACACACACATTACACTTTCATGAAATTTTCATGAAATATTTCATCAAATAATATAATAGATGGAGATCAGATTTGCTGGGACCATTGGGGTTTGAAATCAGACAAATGCAATGTTTAAGTTTATTGATGCGAGCCCTCACTGTACAGTAATAATAGGCTGTCAGAATGGTAAAGTTGAGTCACAGGCATGAATAAAAATCGATGTTTTTCATTTTTGCTGTTTATTATTTCACTTGTTTGTTTGATTTGTTTTAGGTGATCTGATTTATTTTCTTGGTTTTGCTGGAACGCTATCGACCGTTGAGTTATTTGTTCATTGCTGGCAGGAATTACTCACTGGAAGTATCAAAGTACTTAGATTTGAGTACTCCCCGATAGTGAGTATCAATACTTGGTAATTAAGTCTTGGAATTGTGCTGAAAGTGTTTTATTTTCATCAAATATTGTTCAAAAACATCGATTTATACTTTTCTTGGATGTGGCATTCCATTCAAATATCACACTTTTAATATTAACTTGTCCTTGCTGACATTTTAACCCTGACTGCAATTTTGCAGTCCTGCCACCCATTTCACTTAAATGTTGCCTGCAACATTTCAGGCATTTCAGGCATTAGCGATACGATACCGACGCGTTCATTCCTGATTCAAACAAGTCCAATGTGCTCTGTTTATTTAGCAAGGACTGGTTTTTGTTTATGATGGAAAGTCTAGTTAGAAGCTGGACTGGTAGATGGCAGAGAGCACTGGTAGAGATGGTAAATGTCTATCAGGACGTCTTTCATCAAAGACTTTTCAATGACGAAGCCACAATGACATCAAAATCCCACTCAGTACACGAATGTCTGAAACGAGCTCGGGAATGCAAATAAACTTGTACTAACCACCGTCGCCCTGAACATTACAAGCAATCTACATAAAAATGTTTTTAACGCAGCGATACCAATCAAGTCTTTAAAAGCAGCACCGGTGGCTCTTCAATAAATCCTCCCCTGGCCATCTAACGGCAGCAGAGTTTGTTTTGATTAATCCGTAGGCTCGCGATTACATTTTGCAAGTTGCCCACCAGATTGCGGCGCTATTACGTCCGGCAATGTGTAGTGTTTACCTTGATTAAATCGCGACGCTGGGAGCTGATGGCCCTGTCGTAAAAATAAAATCAGGGTTGGAGACCAGATCACATTGATCAGAAGATGAGAGCAATATGAAATGAAATGTTGTGTGTCGTTTTAGGATCTTCACATATAGTAAGTGAGCTCATGACCTCGAGGCTTCCTCTTATATTTAATATCTAACCTGTTTGTATCACTGTCTTGCTGTAAAAGATAGAATCCAATTACTCTAATTCAATTTTGACATACATAACACATCATTTGTCAGGTCCGATACTGCATCTAATTACGTTATCCTGTTTTTTGGGGGGGTTTTTTTTCCACGGTGGTGCAACTGGTTAGAGTGTTGGCCTCACAGTTCCGAGGACCGGGGTTCAAATCCCAGCCTTCCTCTCTGTGGAGTTTGCGTGTTCTGCGTGGGTTTTCTCCAGGCACTCCGGTTTCCTCCCACATCCCAAAAATTTGGATTAATTGGAGACTGTATATTGCCCCTAGTTGTGATTGTGAGAGCGACTGTTTGTCTCTATGTGCCCTGCGATTGGCTGGCAACCAGTTCAGGGTGTACCCCGCCTCCTGCCCGTTGATAGCTGGGATAGGCTGCAGCACTCCTGCGCCCCTTGTGAGTATAAGCAGCTCAGAAAATGGATGGATGGATGGTGTTTTTTTTAAAAAGCTTTTCAAACTCGCTGTGCTATTTCTTCCAATTAGATGTGAAAATCCCCAGCCTCATGAAAGTAGCCCAGTTACGGGTTAGACTGACTAAATAGATGCCCAACACACAGATGGGAACTGCTATTTATCCTCATGAATCAGCCGCCTTTTCATGTTTCTCCCTGCTGCAACCCACTGTTTGCCTCTTGCTATCCATGTGGCTGTTTTCCATAAGGAAAAGCTCATGCATGTTATGGAATTAAAAAAAAAACATTCCGATGTAGAATACCTGAAGAAAATACTTGAAGACAAAGTTACTCTCGCTGTCATTCTTGAGTGCTTTAAGACAATTGTTGCGATTCATTGTTCAAGGTGAAAACACACTTGAAAATTTCCACTGCGTTCTTCATCAGACACCACATTCACGCTTGCATTCGATCATATGACGATAGACCGATATGAATACAGTGCAAAGTATGTCATCTGGTGCAAACTGCCAGATTATTATAGAGGATTCCAGTGATTGGATAAAGTTCACAGCATGAAGTAATCCTCAATCAGATTAACAATGAAGCCATTCTTCGTCCCGTGATTATTCTTTTTTTTTTTTTTTTTAAAGCAATACCAGGGTTTATATCAGATCATGAAAGAGGAAAAAAACGCTTTGTGTGACTTTGCGACAGTTTTTCGCACGGGACTTAATCAGTTCATCCTCGCTTGCTTTACATAATCTGTCAGAGAGAGAGAGAGAGAGAGAAAGAGAGAGAGAGAGAGAGAGAGCGAGAGAGAAAACGGGATATGATGGAAAGGACGCCGTGGATGCTTCCCCCAACAAATGGCCACCACGCTTGGCCGAGCCACATAATGCCCGCTCAACAGTATAAGTCTGCAAAAGGGCCCGCGTCCATAGATCATTGGGAAGTGGCATGTGACCTATAAAGGCAGCCACCTGCACTTACATGTTCACTCCGTCAGCAAAAAAAAAAAAACGGAGAAAAAAAAAAAACCCAACAAAACCGTGGGGTCACAATAAATTTACCCTCATTCTTCTTCATTTCTCTGTCCTCATCAGGCGCTCCCATCGCGATTTTCTTTCCCGCTCTGCAGAGACTTTCTCACTCCCTTAACTCTGGTGAGAAAATGACAAGGTCGTGTAAGAGACCCGAGCAGACCGCGGCCGTCCGCACATCGCCGAGGCTAATGATCATTAATTACATGTCATTAACCAACATGCCACGGGCCCTTCTCGCACATTCGTCATGTGCCTCTAAGCTTCACATTCACGATTCACTTGGATTAATTAGATTGTTCAACTTGGCTGCTCCTTCCAGTCATACCATCCCTTGTCATCTCTTTGCTTGGAAGAAACTTTCTGCCTCGATCCTTTTTTATGTTGTGGAGCGGACTCTTTCTTTTTCTTTTTATCGGCGATTGTAGAGGTTGGAAGGGGTTAAGGACGTTTCCATTCAATTGACAGGGGAATGATGATTTCAGTTGATTTGGTCAGAGAAGAATTTAAATTCATATCACAAGGCACCACTGTATCTCCACCCGTATTTCTTGCGTCCTGAGGTGAAATGGGAAGCTTAATGAGTGGCTGTCTGTCTTAAGAGTCCGTCTCGGCCACATCCACAGGAAGTGAAAGGCTAGTTCATTCATTAGGACTATCCAGACTGCCCCCCCCCCCATCCTCCACCCCGCTCCACTTCGTCCCAGTCTATCTATCCACATATCCGCTACCCAGCTCGCTGGCTGGCTCGCTGGCCTGCTAATTAAATCTCCATACATGATGTCGCTTGCTAAAGGTCAGTATTCATCACAATATCATTATTCAGTGATTAGGCAACGTTGTCCACTGGCTAGCCTCATCCTCGGAACATTGGCATGAGCTTTATTTGAAGATTTGGATGTGCAAAATACGGGAAAATATCACACGTTGGCGTGCAGCTTTCATTCTCTTGTACTTCTGCCCCAATTCTCAGCTCTGTTTATTATGAATTAGCACCCTCTCTTTGGCCTTTTAGCATTCTCCATCATCACTTGCAAGCACCAAAGCAGCCCATGTATGTATATGTTTTCCTTTGTTCGCTTGTGTTCTAATCACTGGCTGGTCCCCGCAGTGGCACGCAAAGGAGAAGTTAAATCTACTGTATGCCATGACAGCTCTCGACTCAAACAGAATTTTGAGCTCTACTTAGTCTGTGTTGGTTAAAGAAATGAAAAGGAAAGTCTCGGAAGGCCTCCACAGAGCATCAGAAGTGGCTGTGAATCATAAGGCAACATAAACACATTCATTCAGACAATTATATGCATAGTGCATACTAAGAATATCACACAATATGACTTTTTTTTTTTTAGCCTCCAAAGATTATGACACCAAGCGACCAGGAATTACAAGCTAACCAAACAAGCACTGCTAAGCATTAGCCAAATTCAGTCTGAAAATGTTTTATGAATGTATCATATAATTACAATAAGATCAACTAATCCTTTTAGTCAGGACAGTTTTGCCGATCATTCTGACAGGTCTGCAATTTGGCCTCGGCGAATGGTATATTATATAATTATGTACTTTAACAGGCGCTACTTTTTTTTCTATCTGGGGAAAACTTCCCCTTCAATCACCAATAATGCATGAAAAGCGCAACCAGCTCGGCTTGGTATTAGTGTGGAATCATCACATTAGAGCGTGGTAGTCATCCAAATTTGTGTGCAATAATTGTCGGGGAAAGGGACGAGCCCAGTGCAAGAAAATGGACTCTTTGGAGCCTGTAAGAGCAGAGCGGCGACATAAAATGAAATTTCCTCTGCGGTTGAATATGTGTCATTAACTCTGTGAACCGGCAGCCAACGGAACAGGCCCTCGTCGGCGCGCCATCCCAGATTAGGCCATACATCAGAGAGCATTGAAGAGCGGATCTCTTTCAGTTGCCGCTAATCGCTTTTTCGCATGGCCCCTTCTCTTTCTCGCCGTTCTGCAAATATATATATATATATATATAATCTAAAAATCAAAGAATGTACAGAAACAACAAAAATGGATATATCTGCTTTTGCATCTGAACTCTTCATTTATACTGTATGTATAAATCGGATGATTTGTTCCCCCATCCCGCACATGCTGTCCAGGACCCCACTCGCTTTGCGCATGGCGCTGGCAGCCGCACACAAGCCGAAAAATGGATACGGCCGAGAGTGACCTGATTCTGCCTCAGCTTCTGGCCACGGTCCAAATATAGGAACTATGCTCGCGTGTTGTCACCTCTGTGTCGGGACTGACTCGACTTCTTCTTTGTTTGTTATTTGGCTGTGCTGGAGTTTACCCAACAAAATACAGTACTTAACATTTTCTTTTTCTGTTAACAATGACAATTTATATCCTCAGATTATCAGATTGATAACAATAATCTCCCCAGGTAGCCTGGTATGCATTCAGATTTAATCTTTGGTCAGTTTTATCTCCATTGCCAAGTCAGCATTTCTTCCATGCGTCCAGCTCGCCGTCTGTAAAAATATTTCAACCCGACAACCTAGTTATCAGAATTCAGTTTCAATCCCTTGTCGGCTGTAACTGTTGTGCCATTCATCTTACCATCCATCTGTCCATAAAGTATATCAAGATAATAACCTAGTTGTTCGGTTTTGGGTTCAATCTCTGGTCAGATTCATTTATATTGCATCCATCCATCCTTACGCAGAGGCCTGAGACTCAAACACAACAATGAAGGGTACAAGAGTGTATGCAGGATTCTACCAAAAAAGAAAAAAAAAAAGAGGGCTGGGCTATGGAAACAAAAGTTTGTTAAGACAGATGATCAAACAAATGGGCCGTACAATTTTTCAACGGTTTTTAGATTTTGAGGTATTTTTTCAACACAATACATGCTCTGATTTTCTGGTGTACGTTTAGGCAGGTACTCAAGCAGTGATCGGTCAATGGTGGGCTAGAAATGTTACTTTGTCATTTCATCGTTTTTCCAATGCCAACCTCACGTCGCCAGTCCCATCACCATCTTATTAGCACACAGGGTCGAGCATTACTTTGATATTATTCGTCATTTTGAGCCAGGACGTCTGAAGGGCCACTAGTACCAATGTCATGTTCCGTCAGCGGCGTAATGAAAACGTGTCTACTTCTTGACAGACAGAAAGTATATTTCACCAGATTGCAGCAGGCGAGCTCACGAAACACACTCAACGAGATGGCAGATGTGATTGGCAAGCGGCAGAAGTAATACGCCGAATCACACGGTGCGAGGCTGCGGGAAGTGATAAAAACACCTTTTGCACGCGCGCGCACACACACACACACACACACACACAAATATGCACACAAAGATAATGTCAAGTGATTTATTTTGGATTATCAAAATGACTTTTGCAGGCTCGGAACAGGCAATTGCTCTTGACAGGAATGTCTTTGCGTTTTTGTTATTCTCTGAAGAAGCCTTTAATTATGAAGGCAGTGAATAGTACAAAGTTTTCTATCTGCTACCTCGTGTTAGCCTTTTAATCCTTCGGAAGACGAGGCATGTCACAAACAGCGGGAATACTAAGAAGAGGCAACTTTCTGGAATCGCTGGTTTGTACAGAACCGTCCTAACAACATGATAATACCCCATTTTGATAAGTGCACCCACATATATACAGTATTTCTTTGTTTACCCTCTCCCTTCGCCCTTGCTCCTTTTACCTTCCCATCCTGTGACGGCATCCTGGTTCACATCCGGCTAATCTTCATCGATCCTTCATACCTCTTAAAATCCTTTCGGAACCCAAAGCTAGCTGTGACTGAGATAAGCCGTGTTCCATTTATCTAATGAAAACCAGGGCCTATATTTCTTCTGTTGTCATGATGGCCCCTCGTGAAAGGTTGCGAGGAAAGCACTACTCGAGGGTGAGAAATGGAAACTAGGACCAAAGATCCATTTAATCCGAGAGCATTTGACCTCTGACCACTTCTCACTTTGCGTTTCAAGCAAATGAACGGTGTGTTTTTAGTTGAGCATTAATTAATGTTTGTCATGCATTTGCTAAGACATCCCATTATACTCTGGATAATGGACTTTCTGGGATCACTGGACCATCACTCAAGTCTTCTATCTGGACTGTCGTTTTTTTGAATGAATGCAAAGGTGTCAGCACCTGCCAAGTATTCCCTGGCATTCAATCACACGGCAAAGCCATTCATCACACTGTGCCCACTCGCCTCCGGAAAAAAAGCATTTTCAAATCCAACCCCACACACACACAAGCGAAATAATAACCAATCCCCAGCACCATTTTTCTCTTATCACAGCCCATAAGTCATTCTACCCCACCCAGTGTCACGACTGATATAAATATTGTCTGGTAGCAGGTTGGGATGTCACACACAAACAAGAAATTGGCGTCACAACAGTTTTTCTTTTCCAAAGATGGCTGCTGAAAGTTGCGATTTGCTTTAAAGCGTCATGGCACTTTGCATCACTTCCCATTTTTAATATCTGGGCGTGCTGGCAATGGTTGGTCAGCAGGGAATCACGCCTGACAGCTCAGCCTCGAGCACTGCAGCCCGATGCGGGTCCTCCAACATCTTCATCTCCTCAACACTCCTTTTCGCTCTTCACAACAGCAAAAAAAATTCACACGGGGTTCCCATTGGAGCACTTTTAGAATTCAAAGTGTCTGAAATTATAACGGTTTCTCTACACAAGAAAGTTTGCTTTTGAGGTGGAGTTATTAAAATATAACCAGGCAGATAACATGGCAGATGTAGTCTCACCATGTAATCACAAGGATACCCAAACTGCAAAAGTTTTCCTTTACTAGTTGGTCTAGACCATAGGTGTCAAACTCTGGCCCGCGAGGCAATTTCAAATTAATATTAGAGCTGGCCCGCCGGTTTTACAAGTATTACACACTTGTTTGGTTCCATATTAAAAGGTTCATTTGTTCAACCTTGGCCCGCGGCTTTGTTCTATTTATAATTTTGGCCCAGTGTGAATTTGAGTTTGAGTTTGGTCTAGACAATCAACCAGGACATTTGCAAAGAAGATCCTAACCCTTTAATGCCCGAAAGAAGCAGAAGTTGCAGCAGGACTACTTGTGGCTGCTGGACCATGACAACACTTCTAGGCATCTGGAAGTTCATCTTTAAAAAGAACTACAAGGGGATGATCAAGGCAACTCATTTTGAAGTTGTGGACAACATCAGAATGGCCGTGATGATGGAACTGCTGAGAATCCCAAAAGAATCCTTATACATGAGTGCATGAAGAAAACGTTGGGAAGGTGTGTCAAGACAGACTCCAGGAGAATTTTTTCTTGTTGTCACATCTGTCCTGGAACTTTTATAGTACACCTCGTACAATTACTGCAGTTATATGGAACAAGGAATGCCAAATCACCTTGGGGGAGTTTCCATATGGTGCTTCACCAAGACATTTTCTGACCATGTGGTAAATATTCAAAGGATATAAATAATTTTCATTGTTCTTGGTGTCTCCCATGCAGCTCCTGACCATTGACGATGACTTCTGCGGCCTGGACATGAACGCGCCGCTCGGCGTGTCGGAGATGGTGCATGGCAGGGCTCTCTTCTCCGATGCCAGCGATAAGATGACCTCCGTCGTGGCCTACGTCTACAAGAACCACTCGCTGGTCTTCGTGGGCACCAAGAGCGGGCGTGTGAAGAAGGTAAGCGAGTCACCTCTCGTAAATGCCGCGTAAGATTCTAAGGGAGTGTGCTGTGTACGGCAGGAAGGATAGTTGTAGTAAGGCGGATTGACTTTCAGGCAAACTCGCTGAGTCGACTGTATTTGCTGCAGCGAGAGGTGCGTGCGTGTGCATGCGTGCGATGAATTTGAGTGTGTTGTGAGGAAGTGGAGGTGTGATCAAGAAAGCCCCTAAGGGGGGATTTGATTCCTGCAGCCAAACGTATCTGGTGTCTCTCTACATCCTCCACGTCCATTACGCACACACCCACACACATATGCTTCCTGTGCATCCTCTGCATCACAAGTCTGCTTTTTCTCCACTTTGGACTTAAATCCCAGCCCCCCCTGGGGGGGCACAAATGGGAGTCCGCGTCAGCATGTTGCAGAAGTTGCTAGACCGCACACCTCAGCACGTTGCAGAGCTGATTGGACTTCTTATCTGTTTCTTCAGGCACATTCAAGTTCAAATACAGTTTTTTTTTTTTTTGTTTTTTTTTACATTGTATGGTATCAATAACAGTTTGCTGCCTGCGTAAGTGAGCAAGGGTTTTGGCTGTCTTTGAAGCAAACTTTTCCGCCACATAGCATCTGAGGACCTCTCATCGCATTCTGTATGACAGTCGGAGAACCTGTAGGCAAACACGATTTGTTAAGCGAAACATCACCAGGCTAAGCCAGGTTTTAGCGTGTTGTGGCTTGTACCTTCGCTGTCCCCCGGGCGCCCCCTCGGCCCTTCTCCGGGCTAATGGGATGACGCGATGCCGCTGGGTGTGATCGGCAGGCGCTATCTCGTGCACCTCTTTTTCGCTCTTTTTGTAATGCCGTGGCTGTGACTAACTCTGGGCCAGGGAGCCTCACAGGTCTGGAGAAAACCGCTTTACAAGCAGGGCAAGGTTGAGCTGGAGGACAGACGCCACTTTCTTGAAGATGAAGAGTTACAGGGGCGAGAAATGAACCAGAGAAATATGACCAGGTGCTGCCAACACACACAAGCCAGCAGTGATTTTGACACTGTTTGTTATGCTTGATTACCGGCCCCTTCCTGTGTTTGTTTTGCTGCTCTTATTGCGCACGGGGGCTCGAGTGGCTGGGGCGGCGTTCTGCCTCGCACTAACCATCACGCTGCAGAGCAACTATGTAATCATATTTTATACCTGCTGCTCATGTATGATAATGAGCAGCAAATTTAGTGTCTGCGGATAATAGAAACGCTTGCGGTTTTGAATGTTGTCCTTACTTGAGAATTCTCACCATCATATACAGTATGCCTACCAATATGTTTTTCCATGAGACTCAATGGCCGCAATTCACTGGCCAGTAGGTTTTGTTTCTAAGACAATAGTTGTTATTTGGTCGTTGTTCTTTTCAGCTTGTGCCCATATGGGAGACATGCTGGACAGAAGGTGATCAATATCCCGCCATCACAAGTGCACACGCACGCAGGCGTAGTGCCATTACAAGCCAATACTCCCCTCCCATGCGCGCCGGGCTCCTCCCCGATCATTAAAGTGTATACCATTAGATGACATCACGAGCAATAAAAGACAACAGCACAACAACAAAATGTCCGAGCCTGGGTTCACCTCTTCTATCAGTGACTTTATAAGCTCCCTCCTGACTAATGGGTGTTGATTTATATACACTTGCCAACCCCAACTTGCTCTATCCAGAAGGCTCCTCCCACTCCACGTTCACTCAATTTTTCTTTTAACTGTTATTTATAGTCCTGTGAGCGACACATCTGTCTGAATAAAAACGAGCCTTACGGTAAAAAAGTGGATGGGCCTAAACGCACCACTGTTTGGGGCCAGCTTGCTTTTATGACATCATGATTTTAAGTGGGGCGGGAAGCCTTAGCGAATGAAATTTTGTGAGCTCGTGAAATGTTTCTATTTGACAGGTTAGAATGATATTTTGTTTGGCCCGCAGACTTTACTACTTCGTTCGAGCATTATTGTAATTGATGGCTTAATTAAGGAGACATCATGTGCAAATGTGAGGTACGGCTAGACGGGCTTCTGGCATATCCTCGTTTGATTTGGACAAACACGAGCGCTACAAGTCAGAGGCAAACATAAAGCTCATCCTGCAGATAAGGGCTGATGTTGTCTTACGTCAACCAGATCCAAACCTCTTCGCTTGATTGCCAAAATCAACATGCATCTGTTGCCTCATCCATGTCGGGCGTTAATGGCGTTTTCAATCAAGTAATGAATCACTCTGTAAATCAAAGGATGCTTTATCGCCAAATAGCACTAATAAATAAACACGAGGCTTTGCCAAGGTTGGATCGATACGGGCTGGCGACTGTCGAAAAGCACTACTGGGTTCATTCCATTGTTGAGTTTATGATCGCCTGCAAAAAAAAAAATATGTCATTGCGGGAATGACTCACTTTTCCAAGTAACTTCTTAGAAATGAGATTCACTTCTGATTTGCCGTTTAGTTGACTGGGAGAGAGGAAGAAGTGGCAGAAAATTCCAGGAAAGCGCAGTCTCTGAATTGAAAGTGGGGGTCTTGGGAGCTGGAGTAGTGCTTTGAAGAAGTGAGTGCAACATTTCCTCGTTTTTTTTTTTTTTTTTTTTTTTTTTTTTTTTTGCTTTCATGGTCGACCAACTTTAAATTGGTTCCCTCTCGAAAAGGAGACACTTGAGCTAAACTCATTCCGATGCCCGCATACAAAGAGGACGCTCAAATATCGTCTCACCTGAATCTTTCCCGCCGTCTCTCGATAGAAACTGTGAACTATCCGACATACTCAAACCCTTGCTCCACTTATGAATTTCCCACCCGTCCTGCTCGGTCCGCGCATGACACAATGAGCAGCTAACCTTGAACTTGAAACACTTAACGCAGCACAGCACGGTAAAGATGGCGGTTCGAACAAGCTCGGGATGAAGCATTTGAAAGCTGTCAAAGTCTGTTCATGCAAAAGCAAAGGCCAACTCTTCTTCCTCTTTCTCATCTATGCAGATCATTTGTCAGCATTTGGTCAAAGGCCGAGAGTCGAGTGTCAGGTTGTGACAGTTCAGTCACCTATAACCACGGCTGCCGTTCTCCACTCTGTACCAATCAGACTGACGAGAAGCAAAGGAGAGCGGGCAACGATGCATGACGAATGTGAAAGAGGAAGTAAAAACGCAGACATAGAGAGAAAGGCTGGGAATTGAAATCTTCCCAGTGTTGATGTCGGTCATATCAGGTCGTGGCAACAGCGCCAAACTAGTCCTGACATTGGGTTGTTAATGTTAGCTATTGCGGGGGGAACGGGCAACATCTTGCCTCAGCTTCTTGTCAATTTCCCACTTTGGCTCTCTGCAAAACGGTTCCCATTCCTGCCCCGAGTCATTTTTTAATTTTTTTGTTGTTGTTCTCGCGCTGCCCCCCTCATCGCAAACATGCCATTTATCTGCCGTTTCCTTTTTCCGCTGACTGGATTCACAATTTTCTGTCAGTCCTGTAATCTTTGAAACACTTTGCATCCTCACCCCAATAACAGCATTTTTAGAATGGACTCTATCGCACGATGTGACCTTGCGGATGACAAATGTAAGTTAAACTACTGTATTCCAGGTAACCTCTGGCATTTTTTACTTTTATCCTGATACTGCTGGGAAACAAAAATAATGGATCCCAACCTACTGACCTTTTATGTGGGTGTTTTTTTCAATTTATTTATCGGAATCTTGAGTCTGTCAATAATTTGCATAGTTGCTATTCTATTTCATCCCTCCCACAGCAAAACTAATTGCAGTACATTCTTTTTGTACTAAATCCTACAAATTTTGCATGAGGAGAGCCTTGAAAGTTCAATTTTTCAACCGTATTGGAAAGTGTTGCCATTTACAAGAATCTATGTGATGAAAAAAAACTTCATTGTCCCAAAAAAGAAGTTAAAAACATGCAATTACTCATTCGTGAACGTATTAAAAAAACAGGCACAGTTAATGGATGCTCAGTTCCACTCGCTGGCGCCACGTCTGGCAAGCTCGTAGATGGTGAGTGGCAGCACCAGAGCTCTTCTTTAAGATGTTTATTACTCTGGACTGCTCCCATATGTTGCATAGGTTGATTGCGTCCTTGTTGTGTGTTTGTAGTTTTTTTGGGCTCTTCCCCATCAGCATGCGGCCGGTTAGCTCCAAGTGCAGAATTTTGAAACGGACCAAGCTGAGTCGCGGTCAGTGGAGCAGAGGATTAACTGCTTAGAGCTAATGATGAAATATACCGGAGGATGTGTTGGCATTGTGCTTTCGAACCCCCCCCCCCAACGCTTTTTACGCTATCAGAACATGTCGACGGCGAGGCGCCTCAACCCGACCGAGCGGTGTGTGATTCCGGCCCGTGTCCAAACTGCTGCTGCATGCAGCTAGCACTGCGAGAATGCTAATGTTCCCGCGCTGTTAAGTATTCCTCAGCGGTGCTTCCCAGTTGACTTGCCACAATGTGTGTGTGTGCTTGTGTGTTGCTGCTCCCTTACCAGCTACTGCAGCAGCGTGTTGCCATGGTAGCAGGCGGCCACCACGAGAATACGTTGGAATGTATACACGGCATTAGCTCGGAGGTGACAAACACACATTTCACACTACACAGTTATGCTGAGTGTTCGACATGACAAAGCTGAATGTTGCATTTTAATGCTCACTTTTACAGACGTACCTTAACTTGGGAGCGCTACGATTGATGTCGTAATCCAAGTTACTCCGTTTTTCCCAATTAAAATGAGTTGTATCACTGTTTTGAAAAGGGCCACATTTAAGGGGCACGGTCAAGTTAGTAACATCAGAAGGTGAAGTTGGCTATTCTGCGTGTGAGCATCAAGGTGTGAGTTGTTGCCTACAGCAGCTCCTTGCAAATATTCTCATTTTACGTGTGTGCGTGTGCATGTGTGTGACTATATCGGCAAGTGTGGCCATTACGGGAACTCAGCTGATTTATTTGAATTTTTGAACCAACAAAAAACTCAGAAATTGAGGCCTTCATAAGTAGGAGCACAACAATTAATTGATTAATCAATATTTAATTTGTAGACAAACAGCTTTGATAATTTCATAATTTCATTTCAGTACACCAGTAAATATTCTCTTTATTTCTGTAGTCCTCCATGAAAGCAGACAGCTTTTACTTTGGACGACACGATCAACATTGTTGCCCATTTTGAATAAAAGGGATGGAAATTGGAAATGGATTTTTCCAATTCATAGATTATTCAAAAAGTAGGAGACAGATGAATCAATTAAAATAATCACTACTTATTTAAACCAAATGTATCACTACACCGATTATTTTTTTGTTGTTGTTGAAGAGCAATTGGTTGTGTGGCCTCCTCAACAGAATATTTGGACAAGTTTGACAGGCCCTCTCTTGGAGAAAGATGCATAATGGAGGAAAACCAAATGGAGTAATGCATATAGCTTGTAGACTCACGTTGAGGGGGAGAAAGACGGTTTGCCGAATCCACTGAGACATGGAAACCAAAGTGGGGTGCATTTAGGAAGCAAGGAACTACTGGGGAGTGGTGGAAAAACATCTTGTAGATGGCGGGATCTCCACACCCATCCTGCAGTTTTCCATTTGTGCCCAGCAGCAGGACACATGCAAACATGGAGTGAGATGTTAGCAGGCCAGGCGCAGAAAATTTGCCTACGCCGACCTGCGGGGTGTGAAGGATATATCGTTTCGTCCTACACTAACAATTAGCAGGTTAGCGCGTATGCATGACTGACTCAGCAGATGCAAAGTGTGTTGTAAGAATAGCCGGTCACCTTCCGTGTGTCATTTAGGTGCTTATTTATAGCCAGGCTGTTTCCCCTCCTCTCTGGTCTTGCTTCATAATTGATAAGCTTTCCAGGGCACGCACGCACGCACTCGTGTCAGCTTGATACAATGGTGATTCCGCCACAATGTATCACGGTCAGTGTCGTCATTTGCCTGCCTTTAACTTCAACCAAAAAGCCAAAGTCGTACTCTGACCAGAAGCTGAGCGAAATGTGTTTTATTCCCCGAATGGGAAGCGGGAGGCAGCCCAGAGAGGCCGGAATTGGCGAGCCAGAATAATGGGTCCAGGGATGGAGACAGCCTGATGGGACCCAGGCCGAGTGCACCGGGGGAAAAAAAGATTCTGATGTTCATTTTTGCGCAGCTATTAAGGCAAGTACCCGCGTCTAGCGGCGGCGAGACATTTGGAGAGGCCATTCCCGCCTCCTGTGCGTGCGTGGAGGCTGAAGGGCCAGAACAGGCAGGGAGACGGTGAAGAGCGAAAATGACTCACTTTTCATCTGAGGCCTTTTTTTTTTTTTCGTTTCCTGACGGTTTGAACTGCAGTTGACTTGCTGAGCGTTGAAGGCTCCGGGTTAAGCAAAGGACGTGGCGAGGTCTGACACGTCACCAACTCTTTGATCTGACGTATCATCTTACAATATTGCCATTGGCTGCCTGTTGTACTCAAACTAGTTGACATCCTTGTGTTTTCTTTTTCTGTCATTGCTTCAACATACATGCTGCTACTCTCTGTAGAGGAACATCACAGCATCTCTAATAGCAACTCAAGGGCTGGCACGCAACGGCGTCTCGGTCCGTTTATCAAAGCACCCAAGTCACTCGTTTGTTAATATTTTGCACGGATTTCGAAGTGCACGGTGGTGGAAGATTCATCCCGTTGAATACATGCTAGGATGTCTACTCGCTCCCTATCCTAGAAGTGATCTGATCACACAGCGAGGAGCCACACAATGCTCGAATCCTCGTCTATGACACCCTCAAAGAGCTTGTTTGAGTTCTTACCCTCCATCTCGCCTATTAAACCCACTTGAAAAGCCCTGCGTCTCGTCAGCCAGTTAATTAGCCACGCTATTAACGGCCCTCAGCCATAGCCTGTTATTGTCAAGGCAGCAAACGGAGAGATAATTATGCACAACTTTCTCTCGCCTTCACACGTCAGCTGCCGGATCACCGAGTATGTCGACGCTCTGAACTTGTATGCGTGTTTTCTGCACGGCAACAATTCCATAATATTGACGGATGACGCCGGTAGGGTGTGTTATATGGTTTAATGCATGGGGGTATGGTTTACATGACTGCGTGAATGAATAAAGTATCAAAAGGAATGATATTTTGATTTGACAAATGATTTTGGAGCATAAAGATTCTGTTTCTGAGTTGTAGGGTTTTCAGTATTGATCGACACATTTTACTTGGGGATTTGTATTCAGACTCTCATCTTCTGTAGCCGCTACAGCAAAGGCATGCTCTAGCCTCGTGTGACATATTTAATTAAACATACCCAAAGGTCATTTCCTTTTTGTTGTTGATTAAATGCTACATAAAATGTTTACGGTAGCAGCACCGCAAGAAAATTAACAATTTATGTTTTTTGTATTATGACTACAGCGTAGGAGTGTTGAATAATTGCACAGGGACCATTCGTTTGTGCTCCACCAGTGGAAAGAATCGATAGAACGTCTGGCAGCTAATCACACCGGTTCTTTGCGTTCCCCGCCGAAATGAATGGCTGTCTGGCCGTAACCCTGCTGGGCCCGTGCTGTAATTTTCCGCCAGTGCCAACCGTAGTGGAGCTTAGGCATTAAGTTAATAAAAGCATTTTCCAACTTTGTGGGAGGACTAAATTGGGACCAGCGTTCTTTTATAGGGTACTAACAGGTGAGCCATTACTTTTCTTCGTATTAGTAGCACTCAAGCCTCATTTTCTTTAATACTCCCATTCGGCCCTTGCGCTAATCTTTTTAATTTTACAAAAAAACCTTCTGATAAAAAATAACCTGAAGTTCCTAAGCGAAGGCAACAATTGACGTTGTGATCGATCCCTTTTTCTCCCTTTTAAAATGGTGCCAGTGCATCACTCACAGCCTCTGTGTGCGCAGCTATATAGAGGACACACCACTGCAGGTGAGCGCCCCCCCGCCCTCATCTCCCTCCATCGCACTGGCCAATCAGCGCTCGCGGCGGGTCTCTTGGGGCGACCGGTGCCCTCACTCACCTTTCTTTTTTTCCATCCTCCACTGCTCCCATCTTCCTTCCTCTCACTTTGCAGCCTCGCAACTGGGTCATTCTTTTTTCCCCCCTGCAGTCAAAGGCAGGTACGAAGGCTTGGGCTACAGTTTAAGGCTATAAATCCAATTAACATGAAACTCAAGATTGCTCAAATTCACCGTCATCGTCAACATTTTAACGATCAATTAATCCGCACTCACTAACCGTAGATTGCGTGAAAGTGTCGCTATCCAGAAAAGTCAAGAGCGCAGAAAAGCGGAAGGCGTAAAGTAATAACGTTTTTTTACCGGCAGCATCTCCCAGAACCTCATTATGTGTTTGCTTTGCTTTATTTATCTTCTGTTATTGCACTGCTTCACTTACACATAATCTCGTAGTAACACGTAGAAAAACACGCTGCGTGGTGCGAGGGAGGTAACGGTGCAATTCAGATTCCTTGACTGAGCTAATGCAAGCGTAAACATCCGCCGGTCGTACACTGAGACTCCATAACAAAGACACAGGTGATGCATAGATGGTTTTTTTTTCCACCTTAGTTGAGTTTGGTTTTCCAGCAACACTGCAGCCCAAAAATGAAAAGAGGTATTTATGTGTGTCTTGGAGTGTTTTCTCCATCTCACGTCCCTGCCTCAAGCCACTAAAAAGTGAGCAACGTTGACATTTTTAATCCCCCTTCTTCACGTCCTTGATTCTTGACACACAGGCGCCCTGGGAAATTGGACTTCCAAGGATACTCTGATGTGTAAACCCCCCCCCCCACATGCCTTCCCTCCACACACCCCCTCGCCCCCTCAGTCTCTAGAGATGGAGGCCTCATTTTTGCTTCCGCATGTAATCAAATTCCTCCCTTTCATTAAAGTTTAGCTTTGTGGCACCATTTAGAAAAAAAAATAGTTTGCCTTCCGATATGAAAGCTATTAAAACCTACCAGGGGAAAATATCACTTTTTCATTGTTTCCTTTGTGTTTGGCTAGCAAAGCTGTGGCAGAAGCCAGGCGGGAACGTGACTGCAGACGTTCCATCTGGTTTGGCATCTCTTGGTTGGACCGACACGGTTTATTCTCAGCGATAACTGGCAGACCAAACCACTGTCCTCTTCCCCCTTCTGTTAACCTGACTATGACCTGGCCCTTTGCCCATGGTCGTAACCACAGCTTGTTGCTGCATTACAGCACCACTTGTAACGAGATCCAATCGAAGTACTGTATCATGTGCATTACAAGGATGCTGTCTCCATTCAATTCAGTCTCACAAGTATCTGGTGTTGTACTACAATAGCCTGCACTTTAGTTTCGACTGGGATTCCCTGGCATCTGAACAAACTACAGATGCATTTGCGCGTGCTGAAACGCGTTGGCAGGCGCCGCTTCTACCACAATGTGGGCTGAAGACCTGGCGGCAAAAGACAAGGGAGCGCAGACAGCGCTCGGAAATGGAAGCTTGGGCTTCACCTCTATCCCGGCTTGACTCCGGCTCGAGCTTGTTTTTCCCCTCTTCCAGAATTCCTCACATTGACTGATCTGTTTGTCACGCTCTTTAATTGGAACTCTCTCTCCCAGCAACCTCATATGGCTTCTTCTTCAAGCTCTTAATACCTTGTCTGCGATCGGCGGGCCGGCATGCAGCTGCTGGATAAGCCTTTCGTTTGTGATTAGTATATCGGGCCAACATGTCTACCAGTATTGGAATAATGAGCTTGTGGTGACAGTTGGGTTGCGCTGTAGTTTTTGGGGGTGGAGGGATTCTGGTTTTGGGGGAAATTCGACAGGGTGATGTGCAAGAGAAAGCGAGGTTCTGCTCTCATCCTTTCAGAAGCGATTATGTGTCAGCTTCATTTGTCTTAAAGGAGTGCCACAAACTTGCCAGATCCCCCTAGAACTCTCGATCTTTATTGTCGCACTGCGAGATTGGTTTGAAGCTTGAGCATCATCCTGCAGTTTAGATATATTATCTTCTTCTTCCTTTCTAGAAGAGGAAGATTGAGAAACGTTTCCATCAATACGCCTGCGCCCTGATGGTTGCCCACCGACGCTTCTTCCTGTTAAATGGCCTCTAATTCTCTGTATCGGCGGATTACACATAATTGATTTATGACTGAGGAGTGAAATTACTTATAATTCCATGGAGAAAATTGAAATTTTTTCACTAGGCTGGAGTGTGCCAAAGTGTTTGGGAGCTAAATGAGGAGCAGTGCTCAAGGCCATCATTACAACTACAGATAGAAAATGCAAACAAATGCTACATTTAAAGAAGATTGTTGTCACTGTGATCCCAGAGTCTGGACCCTGAGGCGCTTTAAAGGTACAAAAAAAAAGCATTCTTGGCAAGCTTTATAGCACACCGTACACACCACATAGTGTCAATTTACATACACTGTGTTATGAGCACTCATTTGATAGTGTTTACTATGAAAGTCCACATCACTGACAGAAGCTTGGCAAGAAACTAATCCCAAAAACCTGATCCCAAACGGAACACTGGTGTCTTATTTTGTTAGCAAACAGTAATAAAAACTCTGTGTACAACACATTAGATCCATTTCGCAGCAATTGTTTTCCCCCTCCCTCACTTAATAAAAGCCTCTGTTGGTGAGAGTGGAGGCATTTCTCCTCTCTGGTTTCTTCCTCGGCGATAGCATATCTCGACCCTCTGCTGTTGCTAGGCTGCATTGCTAGGCAACTAATATCTACTATTATGGGATTCGGGCTTGCTCAATGGGGAAGTTTCGCGCTGACAATCTGGCCTTCTGTTTTTACGATGTGCGGAGTCGTGTTGTGCACGATTTCCAGTCGCACCGAAAGGGCTGTCAATAACAGCTGCAACATTAAGAAATCAAGTCGTAGTGTTTGCTAGTAGTTTGCAGCAAGGTCAGTCTGGCTTAGATAAGATGAGACGTGGCAAAAACTGTGGATCTTTTCATTCTCATATGTACAAGGACATCCTGTAACTTCTAAAGAGAACAAAATAAAGCAGCTGTCATTGTTTTGTCCAGAGTCTAACAGAGTTCACACTCAACTCACAATCTCAGTAGATGATGGGGAAAAAAAAAAAAAATATATATATATATATATATATATATATATATATATATATATGTGATATGTTACTGAACTATCACTCAGCAGTAGATTATTCGCAATCAAAGGATCTGCATTCAGCGAGTCGGAAACAGTCAAATATGTTTTTATTCCGGCACGTACAGAGGCTATTTAGGGTCAAGGTGAAGTGCCGGGTTGAGAGCTATTTATATGACAACGACCCACCGTCCACTGTACAGGAGCTCTCGACGTTCGCACAATGGGATGCGTGCACAAACAAACAATCGTCCTCTACGCCTGCTATCGATCGCTTCCCTCATTCTCGGCCCCTTCAAAGGTGACTCACCGACCATCCCCGGTCCCCTCTGTTAAAAGTATTGCAGTCCAATTGAATGTGTCACACTCGACGGGAATCTCGTATAGGAGGACGTCACTCGAGTGAGCATGCTGCACATCGTTTGGACACGCCGGGCAGACGATTGATGCCAATCACCAGGCAAATTTGAGTGCCAATTGGGGTGTGAATGGGGACGGTGGTCTGAAAAGTCGGTCATTTCCTCGCCGGAGAAAGAGGGGGCCCATTTTCTTGATTTATGAATCACATTAATTGCGTGACTTGGAGGGTTTCATGGGCATCTGTTGGTTTTATAATGATAATTTCCAACAAAAACCTTCGACTTTAAAAATAGACCGTTTTGTGGAAATGCAATCATTTTAGTGAAGGTCAAAGATTCTTCCCTCCACAAGATTAAGACTTAAGACCATTTTTTATGCACGGATTTGAAAGTGGAAATGAGTTTCTGTAAGCCATCAATCAAAGGGTGGAATGTATCATTCAACCACGGCCGTGTTTTTTTGGTTTTCACGCAGGGTTTTACGAGATTCATGTCTAGTAAAGGTTTTACACAAAATGAGCTCCTATAAAGACAATGGAAGCGTGTATGTAAGTGCATATGTGTGTTATTATGGTATCTGTCCAGGTGATGAATGGTCCAATGGGCTGAGTGGAGGAGAGTGTCCATAAAACACGTCAAATGTCCTTCCCCTCCTCCTCACTTATTCTCCATCCTTTCATCTTTACTGTTTCTCATCACTTGCAATCCTCCATTGCCTTGTGTTTTGTCTGTACTCGCTCATGTCATCCATCTCTTGTCGCCTCTCTCTCACTCTCTCTGCTGCTTCTGGCTACACACACACAAAAAAAAAAAAAAAAAAAATCCTCCAAACAAATGAGAGCAATATCATTTTACAGGACAGTGACTTCAAAGTTTGTTTCCCAAATTGAAGTAAGGCAAAAAGTCCCTGAGGGGACAGAGTGAGGATGGACATGTTGGAGAGGGTAAAGGCGGAATAGCGGGCAAAAACCGAGACAAGACGAAGCAAGTATGCTTTATTATTGGAGTAAATACGTTTGTACGTGATCCTTTTTTCTAGTTTTAGGTTGTGAAAGGCCAAGGGTGTACGTTCCACAATGTTTTACGAATATTTGACTCTGATCAGTGTGAATCCAGTTTTGCTAGTTGCAATGAAATGACTTTCTTCAAGCTTCTGATCGGCAAAACCAGTTTTACAGTTAACAGACTTCAAAAGTTTCGAAATACTTTTCTTTTGCATCTTATATTGCATTGTCTTGTTTCACCAAAAACCTTCAACACCACCATCCACGATTTTTTTTACTCCAGCTTGCGCCAGTGCCAGTGAGCATCCTCTCGCCAACAGCGCCACTCCCCCCCGCCTTACCCTCCCTTGCCGAACCAGCTGAGATGAAAAGACCTGGATCACACGGCGGCTAAACTTTGATCAATCTGGCAACAAGTGTAAATAGGATCATTAATAGGGATTTAACGGAGGGGGACTAGTGTCCGCGATGAGACGTCCGCAAACACAACACCGACAGCGCCTTTAATTGGGATGTAATCTGGAACGTGTCATTTGTCTGGAGTGGATGGATGGCGGATTACCGTGTAGAAAAAAAAAAAAAAAAAAAAGAGTAAAGCCAATGTATGAGATAAGTGCCCATGGATGGGAACTAAAAAAGGAACTAATGAGCTTCACGAACACTCGCCGTATATCCTCAGCATCGCATTATGTTGCTTAAAAACTCAGTAAAGACTCAGCCGGCTCAGATTACAACCATCAGATATGGTCAAACAGGCCTCAATCCAATTGGAATCCACAAATCAGTTTGTCTTTCTCCCTAAACTCCTTACAAATGTATCGGCCGGACCCGATTACATCGCTGTTAGACGCCGCAAAAGCCTCCGCGGGGGAAGGCTTTTGGCCCGCAAGCCTCTTAGCGAGGTCGACCATCCAAACAAACAAGCCCGAAAAGACAAAGTGCGTCAAATGTTGTTTTCTTTTTGTGTGATTTAAGTTTTTGGAAACCTCTTTGCCTTTGTCATGCACGTATCCCTGCGACGCAGCCTAATGCAGTCATCCGTTAGTTGAGCCGCAACAAATTGATCCTGAATAGAAAATATTGAAAAGGCACGAGCGAGCGCAGCGACTCTTGTGTTCTGTAATAACATTATTCATGTGCTTTTGTGTGACGATCAATTATGGTGAGCGTCTGTTTATGCAGCCCAGGTGGCATTGTTGTCCGTCCATTGTGCCGCTTTTCAAATGCTTCTGACCTCAGCTGTCTACTTCGACTCTTGACCTTCAATCCCGGCAATCATTGTGCATGATGCGCAAGTCCACACAGCTGCCATGACTTGTTTAATTTGATTCATTTTCAGCATCATCTTTTATTGCTTTTTTTTCATACCTTTTGGCTTGCCTTCTTCCCAAAGTGAGCGGAGGCTGACAGTTGGCGTCCCCCCCCCCCCTACTCTTTCCTTCCCCTCTCCCATCTCTGTGTTCAATTATTCATGGTGCGCTCTATCGCATACACATACACACGCGCACTGTTGTGTCAATGCACGTGCCATGTGTTGGCAGTGATATTTCGGGGGCTTTGTTACGGGGACGGGTTACTGGCAGTGGTGGCACTGAAAGTGAAGGACTGTTATGGAAGATGAAGGCAGAGGGAGGGACTTGTGTGTTGCCTTGCATCTTTTACTCGCCGCTTTTTTTTTTCCGCCCAGTTTTAGTCAGGGTCAACAAACTCTCCAACGATGATGCCCGTTTATAACAGATCATTTTACTGAACTTGGAATTCGCGACTGTGCAATTTGATTCCTGGCGGTGCTACTCCGGTTCCACAGCGACTCTTTGGTCATCAATCTTGCCTCCTGGATATATTTTGTTTTGGATGGTCAGACAGTCGTTGGCGGAAATCTTGGGGTGCCTGAAGAGAAGTGAGGCTTCGGTCCAATTTGTGCGATGCTGGTGACGGTGCACTTTTATGAGAGAAGAGATTGATGACACACGGTATCATTAATGATCATGAGGCAGCAGGAGTACAATGTTTGATGCGCTTCTACACAGTTGATACATTTTGGCATCCAATGAGACCATTCATCTTCTGGGATTGCACCCAGATGGGACAACCGCTGGACATTTATCTTGTGGGTGTGCGAGGTTTGGCCCCTGGACCGAAGGCGTTTTGCTTGATTTCTACTGAGGGTACGACGAGGAACGAAAGTGCAAAATGGATGTGAGTCATCCCATCACCGAGGGAGCAGAGAGGCAGGCGAGTCGCCATGGACACGGCCGCTGACCCCCGCGCCAATGCCCCGACTATTGATCCCATTAAAGCTACACCTCCGTGCTCGTGTTTTGTCTCTTTCCCTTTGCTTTACTTTCCTGTCGGAGTGCATTAATCTTAATGAGATCAACAACAATGCCCCGCGTCTTTCCTTCAGCCGCTATCTCGCCGCTTGCCTCTCTGCACGTCAGTCTTTCTCTTCCAGCAGATGTTTTTTCCCACCCTTTTAATGCTTGGCCGCGTGCGACAAGCCATAAATAGAAAGTGTTGTGCAGATAATGATTGGGCGATAAATTATACGATAGCAAATTATACCAGGAGATAACCCGATGAGTATAAACGTATCAAACCTCCACCTCATCAGGATGCTGCTGTTTTGTTTAGTTTTTTTTTTTTTGGTTGCTATATTTATGCTTTGTTAATTGGCATCTCCGCACCGAGCGCCACAGGCCGGCAGCTAACGGATTCCAATGTGCGCAATGGCGACTCGACACCGAGGCGGCTCACAATTATCCCCGCGGAATCCTCGTTTAAAGTCATTAAAGATATTTCTGTGGGAAATGTGCCCGGCAGCCTCCTTTTTGTGGTGACTTGATAAGTGGTTGATTTAACTTCCTGCAAACAGCACCTCGTGTTTATTCCCAATTAGCATGATGCATGCAGCCCGCTTTGGAACACTACCTTGCTTGAACATCGTCAAGCTTTGAAGCAGAGATTTTTCACCGACTTGTTTTTTTCCATCAAATTAGTATTTTGCTGATTTGTTTTAGCCATGTTTGAACCACTTTTTGGCACCTTTTCTTAGAGGACCTTTTACAGCGGTAAGGACATCCTGCGATGTTGATTTGGTCGCTGGAACAAAAATGTATGCATTTTCTTTTCAAATCAAGCTTCTCTCCTCTCCGCGGTGGCTTCCAATCCAGATGATTCCCAGTGTCATTATATGCCACATTTGACTTGCAAATGGCCTCCTTGAGCTTTCCAAGAAGATGAGATGAATAGCCGGTCTACATGCGCACACACTCGTGCACACACAGAGGGGCTGATGTTTCATGTTTGTCTGCTACCTCTGCGTGGCTTTCCCTCGCCCAACTTCCAGCGCTCAATATCCCGTTTCCCTGCAGGGGGCAGCATGCATTAGCGACCTCTTTTGTCCCGTGTCAGCACGAGCAAGGTAAACATCCTCTCGGATTATCGCTTTCATTCTTTACTTCGTCCTCATTTCTTTTTTTTTTTTTTTTTTTTTGTATAGTCGGCCTCCTCATCGTTGCCTTTTTTGCACTTATTCCATCTTGACTCCCTGGCCACCCCACCGCCGTCTGAGAGATGAAAGCCTCCCTACAGGTTCTTTCACTCCTCCTGAAGAAGCCCAAATGAGCAAGCTTATCTGATAAATTACCCGCCTCGGTTCTTTAGACAGACACATGCGTGCATGCACACACCTCAGGCCCACTTACACACAAATACACACACAGAATTGATCACATTGCCAGGAGATAAAATCAGATGAGATTGTTTCTGAAGACGGCGACTTGTGCGATGTAAATATATGCGTGAGGATGTAGTAAGCGGAACTGCCACACGTAGCCCGGAGGCACAGCAGGCCTGACGGGGACATCCGGGGCCTGGCGTCGGCACCGCCGGGGAAGGGGACGTCAGGGTTGCTGGGCTCGGCGCCGCAGTGCCCTTCGGTCGTACTCCACAGGGGGTCCGCGAGGGGAGGGCACGCTGCTTTTATGGAAACGGTAATCCCGACAGCTGTTGTTCTGCTAAGCCCCTCCCCCTTCCTGCCCAGCCGGATGCACGAGAGACTCCTTATTACAGACCGGCGTATCTCCTCCATACAGTATTCCACAGCAAACTCATTTGCATCGGCAGCGCGTGTTAAGTCGGAAGTGTGACTCGTGCTCGGGTAATCAGCATAATGAGGGAATGAGCTGCTAATGCAACAAAATGTTTAGATTGAATCCAAAATGTTTGCTCTATTCCCTACGGTGCATAAATTAATCACGAGGATGCCTGAGTTCAGCAAAATACTTTTCAACTTGATTTTTAATGGAAAAAATAACAAGGTAAAGTGTTAATTTCCCAACAATAACAGCTTTTTAAATCTTTGTTGTTGACATAAGATAAAGTCGAGATGATTCCTCCATGTGCACAAATCTGAATTATTTAGTTTGAATCTTTTCAAGGTGTATAAAGTGCTCATATTTACAATTTCCCTCACAACAAATAGTTAAAAGCATACATTTTTAATTACCTCTCGGTTTAGCTTTGACATTTTGTTTGTCAATTTTTTGGGGGAGGTTGTTGTGTATTGCATTTAGTGCAACTCAAAGATACTGTAAAAAGTGCTCGAATATGACTTTGGGTGAACCCCGTTTGTTTAGTAAGCGACACCATCGCAGCAGCTGCTATTGAACACACAAAGCGGCGGACGTCTTTAATGTGGCGTCAGGATGAATCGAGTCGGAGGTGAAAGGTTAAAGTGCAGCTGTACACCAGCACCTGCGTTATGCACACAAACTCACCCGCTTCCTACGTACTGATTGAGCTGTTTCTCCCCCCCCCCCCGAACTCCCACTCACCCATCCCTTCTCCAGGGATTCTCCCAGTGTGGGACGTGTGTGTATCCCGCTGTAATTACACCCCTGACACCCCCTCACCCACCCCTCACTCCCTCTTTGAGAAAGATACAGTACTTTTATCAAACATCCTCGAACCCCCCACCCCCACCCCAGGCCTCTGCCCCCCGTCCACGCCCCCTCGGGTGTCATGTGGAGGAAAGGCCTATGGGCTTTGTCTCCCGCGTCTAGACCCTGACTGCATTTAGAGACGCCTTGAGCTGACGGGACTTTTGGCTCGGTCCCTCTTGGGTTGCGGGCGCATTCCTCCCCTTAAAAGTGGCACACACACACACTGCCTTCTGTTCGCTGTGTCGTAGCCTAACTCTTAGTTGGCGTCGTAATTAATGAGGAATTAAGGCAAAAGTGGAATCACTGGCAACCGATCGCTGACAGAATACTAAGTAGTTCAGCTTTAAATGTAGTTTTGGTGCCCCCACCCCAACAGACACACGCACTAATGAAAAACACAGTGGAATGGATCTGATATTTTGCATTACTCGTCGACATCCCTCTTTGGCGCCCTGTGTGGCTTCACATATAACATATGCCAGAAGCTGCCACTGAAGCAAGCCACCTCTGTTGTGAAAATTCCCACGTAGCGTCAGGATTAATAAAAATAAAAAGTGCAGTATGTCCAGTACATCCTCATTCTCTGCGTGGAATTTTTGCTACAGTTTATCACAAAAGGAGTCGGTTCTGCTCCGCAGCTGGCGTTGTGCAACAGTCCCGCTTTGGTTCTCATTATTCAGGGGCTTTCTGTTCGATGGAGTGTGTTGCAATTCTCTGCTTTCTGTGTCTCGCAGTGAAACAGACTTGGCCCGCTTGCAAGAGCGAGGTATGCAAAAAAGGAAAGCATATTGTTTTGTTTGCAAACAGCCATAATACTCTAAAACTCCCAAGTGGACGTTGTGGTGAGGAACGGGTCACAATATCTGTGTGTATATGTCTATGTGTGTGCTTGCATTGCATGCGTCTATGTGCACAAAGCTCATCAGGTCTCCATTGGAGAGCGCTTGATTTTTTTCCAATCGTCAATATGGGTGCAGCGATAGCACTTTTGTCAGACCAAGTACAAGTACTTGCACTTCAGTCCGTGTACCGACACTTGAAAATGTCATTAGGCCTCGCAGTTTTGTGGAAAATATGATTTCTATTTTATTTCAATGAACTGTTGTTAAAAGACTTATTGAACATGGCATCAGCATCACTCAAATATAAAATTGCTTTCCAGTCCCGACATATATTGAACATGAACTAAATTTCAAAAAATATAACAATTTATTTATGTCTTGTTATTTTTTGTTATTAATAGTGGTAATATTTCCAAAGAAAAGCTTGATGGATGTTGTGAGGGAGGACATGAGGACTGTGGGTGCTAGAGGAGATGCACGACATAGGCTTAGATGGAAAAAGATGACACGCTGTGGCGACCCCTAACGGGACAAGCCGAAAGGAAAAGAAGAAGATTAGTAGTGGTAATATTCGATAGTTTCGCATTATGTTAGGAGTTAGCTAGTGGACTGTGGCAAGAGGTATCTATGTTTTGGTTTAAACATACAATGTTTAATTGCCTTTATTTTGTCTACGTTAATAGTTCCGTATATGGCGTATCAGTTGTGATAAATACAGTATTGGCGCATACCTAATTGTCAACAATAGATTTTGTGGCTCTCGGTGTGTAGTCAAATCACATACTTTACAATGAAAGCTTTTATTTTCTTCGAGTCTAGTTGATGAAAATGTTAAGTATAGTTTAAGAGTGTCACTTTCCGAGCGGCGTGTAGGCAGCTTGTTACTCTGTCTGTGTATGTAATTGCAGCCACTGGCTCTTGTTCTCTCTGCAGGCCGTCTAATGAGCCTTCTGCACACACTCACACCCTTACGGACACACACGCAGTTTGATTGGTGCGCCGTGCCAGCGTACTCTATAGCTTTCTCTTCAGCCTAATGAGCAGGCAACGCTGCGCAAGCTCTCAGTATGACAATCATATCTTTTTTTTTTTTGCAAAAACAATCGCTAAACTCTCAGCGGCATCACGACAAGACAAATGTGCGCACTTGAAAAGGCACCGAGGTCACCAGCGGTCATTAAATAAGAAAATATCCCCTCGCAGTGATGAAAGACATTTTCTTTTTTTTCTTTTTTTTTTTTTAAAAAAAGGCTCTGTGTGCATTGCACAACTGATCAGTCCAATCACATCTTGCCGACATTTGTTGAGCATGCGAAATGAATTTTCCAAAACATGTGGCGTTCATGTCCTCCCCGCCCGTCCTTTTAGGTGAGATGAAAGAGGAAACACGATGGGCTGAAAAAAAACCTCATGTTCTAAATTTTACAAAACACACAAAAAAAACTCAACTGGAGCCCTTGCACAAGATAAGCTTTTTATCTTTTCATTATTGCTGTGATACACATAATGTGCAGATCAGATTACAGCTGTGTGTGTGTTTTAAGTGAGTTTCACCAGAGCCCGTTGCTAATGGCCAAACAATTATTGCGGCTGTATTGCAGTAAATCATTCATATCGTGTTTCATCTCTGCTGTCTGGCTGTCGCGTTGCAAAGAAAAATAACGAGCGCAAAAGCATCCTTTGTTTTTTTTCCCCAAACTTATTTATCAACTGTAATGAAATGGAATTTGGGGCAATAATGCTCCATGATATTTTGGGTCCAAGTGTGTTCGGGTCACTCTGCAGTTCTAAAAAAAAAAAAAAAAAATCCCCTCGAAAGGGAAAAAAAACAAAACACTTGGAAGACTCTGCACACCGCAAACCATTCCCATAATAACACATATGTTTTGAATTCATTTTGTTTGTTCTTTATAATGTGTGTTTACAGAAAGCCGTCTAATGGGAGGGAGGGTACGGTCACCATAGCAACCATCTCACTTTATTTGGCACGGAAATAAACACATGCACACACGGACGCGTCCACGCTCCGTGGAGCGTGTCACTCACTTTGACCTGTGGAGTTTTGGCACCAGATGTCTCCCAACTGGCACGACTGGAGACATATGTTGTCTATGTTTGTGTGCGTGCGCGTGTAACTTGGCTGTCTCGGCAAGCCTCGGTGTGTGTTTGCATTGGCCTTATTGCCTTTTTGTCTTTTCATTTCCACTCTCCTCCCACTGCTTCCGTCCCTCCAATTTCACACTCGTGTTGCCCATCAGTCAGGAGCACACGATCTCCAAATATCCACACTGCTGCTACAAAAACACAACGATTTGGATGGGATTTCACCCCCACCCCTTCCCGAAAAAAAAATGGGAACTGTGATGCGTTCCCTTCGCTTTCAGCTCCTTTCATCGATGCTCAATGGGTTTTAGATCTGGGTCTAGATCTCAGTGTGTTGTGAGATCTTTGTCCTATTCAGACCAAACTCTTTGACCTCGCCCCAGCATCGAGCCCAAAGTCGGCTGGGATAAGTTCCAGCTCACCTTGCTATACTAATGAAGATAAGCGGTATAAATGACAAAAGATGAACGGCTTCGTTGTCATGAGATTTCACTGTTCAAATTCAGGACGTTAAGTGCCAGTGGTAGGAAAGCAGCCCCAGATCTTAACCGAGCCTCCCCCTTGTTTAACAACGCTGCAGGTTCAGATTAAAGTTATGACAGTGATCGTTGTGATTGTTCTTCTTTCTTTCATCAATTCTATCTTTGTGCTTATGTCTTTGAAGTCAAACAAAACAAATGCTTCCTCTCACGATGCAATTGTTCATTATTTATAAGGCCTTTTTTTTAGTCTTCAGGATTCACGGGGATGTTCCCTTATTTTGTCACCTTGAATAATTCAGCTTCTTGTTGGGATGATGACGGGCAACACATCATGAGCACATGAGGCCATATTCCCCACTGCCAGCCAGGGGGGAATCTCTTTCCGTTGTTTAGATCACATTTCTGGGTCCCATGATGAATAACAGAGCTGCCTGATCACGTGAGACAGATTTTTCTTCCCGTAAAGACAACACCCACTCATAGATGATGGAGGCCGCGGATGAGGATGCCTCGTTATTGCGAGGCTCGCTCATAGCCGCCCGCGCTAATACTCTCCGGCTAACCCTCGGCAGAGCGACGGCGTGACGCATCATCAGGTGTAGGAGGTTATATTGGCCTTTTATCCTCCCTCCGTCTCGCCTCCTTCTCCCGAGTGAGCTCTCACTTTATTCTCTTCTTCCAACGCAGAATCCCCCTCATCCAGCACTCCGTCAACATTGCTACCTCTCGCTGCCTCCTTTTGACCGTCCTGATTCACGGCAGTGACGGGGAGCAAATCAAATCAAGTCTATTAAAGTGACCCGAGCGGATACACGGACCGATAATTGTGAAAAACCCCACCCTAATGCCAATAAACACATCTTAAGTATGACGTAAATGCAGCTTGTACTCTGATATGCATTCGAGGCACGGTTGCGCTTAAAAGCTAGCGTAGTGTACCGCCATTAATAATGTAACACATAACACTAATGATAAGCACGCAGGACTCATTTATCATTTATAAGGGGAAAGAGTGGAATTTCAAATGCAAGTTAGACAAATTAGCAAAGGAATTGAGAGCACACAAACATTTGCAAACAATTTGTGTTGCAATCGTTGTAATCTCTCTTAAAACAGACTTCCTGAAAGTCATTTAATAATAGTTTAAAGTGGACAAAGTTGTCTCTTGCCAGCCAACGCAACCACCAGTTTTAATGAGTCCAGTGATATCATTATAATTGAGGAGGCACACTCTTAAAATCCCCTTCAATGTTCATAGACTTCTTTATATTAGATATCTTAGGTAATGCACTTTCCCGGCTTTAGAGGTATCATTAGATGCCTTTGTATTCACATTAGAATTCTCATAACAGGGCCAAAGTCTTCCTTTTACGAGCGTCCCACCCCCCTTTCATCCTTCAGTGTCCTTTTGTTGGAAATCATGAGTCGCCTTTCAGCTGACACGCACGTGGACAGGAAACTTAACTTTTGACATAAAAGTGTCACAAGATTGGGCAATCATAAAGTGCTGATGGTACATAAATGCAATCGTAACTTTGTGACCTCTGGAAATATCATTTCGGGAGGCCTCGTTCGGAAAGTTCCAAACTCATTTTCCGTATCCAAAAGTGTTTGACTCCCATGAGTCAAACCTTGCCACCTGACAACAATTCCCACGTGTGTGTCCTCTCACCACTTGGCATCTTTTTTCCTGAAACAAACATACACTATGTCATTCATTTCCTTCCTTGCACCTTTTCGGCGATCAGATAGGACTATTTTCATCACACCAACGAGGGGTGCTGCTTGAACGGATTAAGTAACCTTGAGATGGCGCCTCCGTCCCACTCTTTGCTGTTGCCGTGGCGACCTCACGGTGAGGACTTTTCCCCCACCTGCACAGAGATGACCCAGCATCTTGTGAATAGTGGAAGCGATAACATTGTGTGCGTGTGCGTGTGCACATAACATGGCTGCCTGTGTGGAGCCTGATAGATAACAGCGATTGGGTGTGTGACTTGCAATATGGCCACGTGACGCACCGACGTCTCTCTACTGTCTCTGTGTGACTTGGGCGATAGTAACACACACACACACACGGATCTATATATGTGAGTTGCAATTTAAGTCATTGTGTGTGTGGTTGCTTTGCATTGTTGCACATTCAGGCTGACATATTGTTAGCTGTTACATGCAGTGAGGAGTCGTGCTGCGTATTCCGTCAGTGAGGATTTGGTTCACCCTTGAAGTTAGAGCAGAGGATAGAAGTTCTCCAACATCAGATTCATCCAGGAGTACCTTTGTCAAGTTCTTTTTCGAGTCAAGTTTGTTTATATTGCTCCTCGTCGCGAAAGGCTCACAAAAAATAAATGACATTCCCGGGTTGAAACCCCCCCCCCCCACATCCTACCAAGGAAAAACTCAGAAAACCCATTTAAACAAACTGATAGCCGTGGAGAGGAGAAATGTCCGTAAAACGGGCCAAAATCCAGATGTCATGAGGTGAGCGTCGTTGCGTTATAAGTGTGGTTCACCCAATGCGACAATGTAGAAATAAATCGTAGACAGGTAGTTCCCCCAAAGCAAAGGATTGCTCAAAATGAAGGTTGAAGATGGAAGTACAGCAACTGCTCTAATAAAGGGAATCCTCAAGTGGGACTCTTGACTTTTCTCTCTCTCTCTCTCTCTCTCTTTCTCTCTCTCTCTGCTAGAATCTCAACCTTAGGGAGCCTCTCTCTCTGGCTGTGCTGGAAAAAAAATAACAACAACAGCGAGGGAAACATTTGGACGTGACGGGAGCGGGCCTCTCTTCCTTCCCATAGTTTGTTTCATGCCAAGCTCTCCTGCGGAATACTGCGGTGACGTGTTCATTCCGGCCAAGAGCTCCATTCATATCCTGCGCTGCCTTGTGCACCTCCTTTCTTGAGTTCTATCACCATCTCCTCCTCCTCCTCCTCCTCCTCCTCCTGCTCGTACGGCTGCCAAGCTCCCGCTCCCTGCTACGTAGCCACCCGGGCAGCGTTGCCAACAATTAGAACATATTACTGCCAATTGGACCACCTGCGGCCTGCTGAAAGGCAAAGAGCGGGATGGGGGGATGGGGGAAGGTTCGGCGCTGTGCCAGTGGACGTGGCGTATCGTGAGCGCGGCGCCGAGCTGGATGCTGCCACAAAAGCACGGTGTTGAATTACCAATAAGCAGAGGTTTAATCTCGGGGCTGAATGCAGTAGGGAGACACATTGCAAGTGTCTGTGTGAGGCTGGTGGGCGGGTACGTCGGTATTTTTGCTGTCAGTGTCTGACAATGAAGGGAGAATGAGTGCAGGCTTAGTCAATCGGAGGAGGGTCGGGCATTGTTTTAGAAACCAACTCGGCGGCCGCGGCGAGGGAGACACACGTCCACACCTGCCACGCGGCCAAAGGAGTTGGCTGAGATATGTGCGAATTGGATGTGATGCAGTGGAAGAAGAAGAAGAAGAAAAAAGACGGGAAAAGAAAGTGTCTGTGAGGAGATTTAGCCCCAAGCCAAAACCACAAGCACTCACAAGCACTCCACACTGAAGAGGGGTCTTAGACCACCCCAACTCCTCCATCCCATCCCATCCCACCAACACCCAACCTGACAGGCCCGAGTTGTGCACAATTTCGTTGTGCTACAACTTGCAGACCCGCTAGCATGTGCCCAGTTTGCATTAATGATGCACTCTTTTGCAGATGAGAATGTAATCCTCCGTTGTGTTTGTAAATGGATCAACCTGGAGGTCGGAGGTCTTAGTGAAGGTGACCGACTCTGCACTCTCCACACATTCGGTGAATGTATTCACGTTTACTGGATAGCGCACTGCAGATGTCTGATGATCATTATTAGTGTTTTAAGTTCAGATTGACTTTATGTGCCAAAGGTGGCGGAGTTGAGGGCAGTTCTGGAGCATCACAACATCCATGACATGCCAGTTCTTAGCACCGTTGCACAAATGTTTTTAGGTCGTCTTTTTAATGATTCTTTCCATCCTTTAAGCAGTTTTACACTCGTGCTACTCCCTCCCTCCATTCCTATCTCTCGTATTCTCTCTCCAGAGTCCTGCTAGGTAATTGCTCAGGGCTTCAGAGAACAGGCAGGATGGAAAAGAAAAATAGGCAGAGGTTGTCAGGGAGCATGTATGTACCAGAAGTGGAGCAGGCATGAGGGCAGGAAGAAATGAGGATGATTGCAGTCTTATAATATGTGGCTGAATGTGTGCATGTGTGTGTAAGTGTGCGTTTTTGTGTGTGCGCCGGAAATATCCTAAAGAGTGCGGATGGAAGTCGCGGCGGGATCGCTGATCCGCTCAAAAAGTGTGCTGTTACAGAGCTGCTTTGAGCTCGTAAAACACTCCCACGGTTCTTGAGTACGCTCGCTGCCTGTTAGCAACACACGTGCTCACGCGCTGCTGTCTATATTTGGGTGACGCTTACCCCCGTGTGCGCTTTTATGGGGCTTTCATCTGTGAATGGTGTCGGGATTATTTGCTATGTTTAAACAGGCCAGTGATGAACTGATGGCGGAAGATCTTTTTTTGATGAACTGGGTGGCGAGGGATGTTGCGTTTGGGGTGTGGGAGAGGGTCCCAATGGGAAAGGAATGGAGAAGGGTGGGAGGTTCTCCATCTCACACGCCACTAAAAAGAAGTTTTGTTTTTTTTTCCTCAGTCTCTCTGAACGACCTAATACCAAATAGCCCTCACCGAGGTAATGGTCCAGACTTTGGTTGGGGACCGCTAGTTTGACAGAGAATCAAGAAAACACCACAGTGACGTGTTTTCCTCAAGGACACAATGTGATGATATACTTGTGCACAATCAATATTAATTCTCTTATCTGCGGGCCGAGCGGCATCCCATTGTCCATTTTCAATCACGTCACCTGCTCCGGCCCGATTGCGAGTCCGTCATTGCAGATTAGCTCGTCGGCAGCCAGCAGGAAGATGGGTAGCAATCAACACTTATTTGTTCTACGTGGTGTTGACACAAATAGGATGTGGTGGATTTCATTGTAAAGTTTGCATTTTATTTGTCATGCATGAAATTGATTGGTAGGATTTTGGGGGACATAAATGGCTTTCATGAGAGGAACCCCACGCCTGAGGAAAAGAAAATCCGGAAGCATCCCACCTAAGCCCAACTGGTGTCGCCCATTAACCTAATGAACTAGCACCCATCTCCGCAAACAAGCGCCCAGAGGTTTCAGAGCATCTGGGAGCGCTAATGTAGCATCTCCAAACTTTCCCCAGGATGCCATATTGATCGGTCAAATCAATGGGCCTAAAACGCCAAGAGTGCATCTGGTATCCATAAAGGCGGCACTTAAAACGAAGGATGGATGGCTGTAATTGTCGCTAAGCGTCATTGTTCATAATGGAAGGAGGAGGAGGAAGAGGTGATTAGAGGAACGCCGGCGGAAACAAAAACAAAGTAGAAGTAGTTTGGAGGACGACTCCAAATCCTCTCCACGTCTTCATTGCCTTCACTCGGTCGTTCTGTCTGGGCCAATTCCCGCATTCTCTCGTGCTAATGAAGAACGTAAGCATGGGGTCTTCTCCTCCATCAACTCCGTCTGTCCTCCCACTCTTCATCCACTCGCTCTTCCCATTCGTCGTTCCGCTTTTACTGTCAAACGGTGATTTGTGTCAGCCATGCTCTGATACCGAGACCCAGTTTCCACTCGGAAGGGTTGCCCCTCAGTGCACATTAGCCATGACAGTGCATTGATCCTCAACTTTATTCACTGAGAGGAAGGCGGAAGGAGTGACCGCACTCGAGGAGGTAAACAAATTCATCTTTTGCACCAAATTTCTATTTCCTACAGCCCAGAATATTGCCCGTGTGTCAGGTGCCTCCTTGTCACTCCGGTTCGGTTTCCTTCCCTTGAAAGTGCACCTGGCTCCTGACAGCCGGGTCACACAATGGGCCATTTGGCCTCATCAAACATTCATAGGCCCGAAATTTCCCAATCCTTCTTATTTCCTTCATCCTGCCAATTTCAAAATGGCATCCCAGGATTATCGTAAAATTTAAATTAAAATCTGAAATGAGCAAAATTTAAGATTAAGAGGGATGAGATCAGAGCTTCTTCCCCGGGTAATTCCTGGTGATAGAGTCCAGCTTTGCGCAGGGATTTTATTTATTACCGTGAACAGGCAGGATGTGAGGGTACCCTGCCCATTGGGTGGAGGCTCTAGGGCTGATTTATGCAAGGAAACAAGCTGTATATCCGTCTGAGAAGGAGCAAAAAAAAAAAAAAAGACTGAACAGAAAAGGAGTTTTAGAAGGGATAAAAAAAATTCAGATCAAGTCCTGGAAAGATGGTCTCACTTAGGTTTCAGATATTCCTCCAGCTTTGAAAAGGTTTCTGATGGCACAGTCCCAGCTCCTCAACTCATGCATGTTTTAGGAGCGTTCACCTCTTGGGAGAGAGATTGGAGATATCGACTGGTCTAGGATACACGACAGCCCACAGTGGAGCCGAGGATGCAATAAGATCTGCAAAGATCTTCCCTAAACCAAACTGGCCAACTCGGAGGACTCATCCCACGTAGCATGTGGTGTGTGTTACAAATCGTCTTGGACCTTTTCACAGCATTCACAAGTGCCCATTAACCTCTCTATGGGAATAACCTTAAATACCAAAGCGTTGGTTTGGTTTCTTCGAGTACCCTCACAAGCAAAACTCCAATCAAGTGTATGGATTGATAGATTCCTGCCAAGAGCAATCATAATATGAATCGAAGCTCATATTGACTTCCCAGAAAGCCACACACATTCAAACGAGCTCGGATAAGATGTATATACTCGGAAAAACATACAAAATTGACAGTTTTATTGCAGAAACCTGGGCTCCTTTCACTTTTATTTTTCCTTCGTTCTTGTGTCTTAGTCAATAATGTCCTGAGGCTGCCTCTGTTCTTCACAGCCCGACAATCAACGAGTCGTCTAGACCTATTCAGGACTCAGTCCTGGATGTCACAGGTTAAACTCAATGCAGGGGTACAATGATTGTCTTAACCCTTGGATGGGTACCAAGGAAAAGACTTGCAACCTTAACTAATTATTATATTAGCCTAGTACTAACCTGAACTGGGGTTTAATAGACTGGATAAAGTAGTGATGATGTCCTGGAACTGGACTCCTGTTTCAATCAGTCAAAAAAAAGAGTGAGTCATGGGAATACTACAGTCATGGCTATTTAATATGCCATTGAAACTGCAAATGTGACTTCTGGCTCAGTGGACAATGCCGCTTGTGTTCCCACATAGACGCCTTGACATAGAAGAGATCCAAGCATATTGCTGCGCAAAAGTTTGGAGGATAGACGACTCGTTGTTGACACCAGCAGCAACCAGTAAATATGGAAGAGGGTCAAGTACCGCCAAATCGCCTCGAGGCGTGATGAGCTAAGGATGTGTGTCCGCCATCGCCACCCTCCCTGCGTGGCTTTGCGCGTACGACTGTGTATGATGTATTGACTCAAGCGTTTGGGGCACCCGTACGCGCTGACATCTGACCTCAATTTAGAGGCAGAAGTTGCCCGAGGCTAGGTGATGACTTGAATGGAGCCCGCCGCACTGCTGCGGTACAAAATTGGACATTGGACGCCATTGATGAACCACAAAGTGCTCTTTCACCATCTTTGCCAGCATCACAACAGCGTCTGCTCAAACTTTCTTTCATGCGCTTCCAAATGTGATCCATCCTTTGCCCCGCCCCCTCTTTGGTTGTCCAGGCAGCCGTATTTCCTCATGTTTTATAGAGTGTAATAATGACAGTACGGGGTTCACTTTCATCCTACCCACCGTGGCCCATATCTTTTATGACACCGCATTAAAAACGTGCAGGCAGAGTCGAAACTAATTGCACATTGATATAGCAATTCGAGAGTAGGAATTGGCGAGGAACGTCTGCGTGACGTTTGGCACGCCCGAAGCACAATACGCACAAGGCCCGCCGCACTTACCTGGCGCGACGCCCCACTCGGGACCCGAGACAGATGCACAGGTATTTAATTAGAAGCGACTGCAGCTGTTGCTGTTTATGACCCAGACATTTCGAAGACAAACGCGAGGAGACCGATGCACGTGAGGGTCAACTGTTTGTTTGAGTTGGCTTCCCCGGGGAATGTCGGCAGTGTGTATGTTGGAATCCTGCTGGTGTGGTGGCGCGCAAAGACAGCTGTCACCTCTGCGCACGGCAGGGTATCCACTGTATGTATAGTAAAAACAACGTTCCCACTCTTTACCATATTTCATTCAGACTAAGGCCTTCTCCGCTACCCAAAACACATAGCGCTCGTCTGCATTTAGATTACATTCTCATATTCACTCTATGAAATTGTATTAATTTATTCTCAACGGGGAATGGGGTTTGGGGTTGGCCTAGATTTCGCCTTTGTGTGCTGTCATGTCCATCTAATCTGCCAAGGACCTTCAGAAGCAATCGTACGGTCCCATATAAATAAAACTATATCAGCTGTGGGTTTGTTGTTTTTCTTAACTACATAAGAAAGTAGACATTGTTCCTGTCGCTCAGATATGTTATCTCTTCTCCGTGGATGTCTGTGGTTACGACATGATGGCTATGGTATTTAGAGGTCGATTAAGTTTTGATTGATGGCTCAGTTACCAAATTCAGAGGTCAGCACTGATGCTCCCTGTCCTCTGTACTCATTGTTTCATATTAGAAGTCACCGCCTTCCATTTACGGCTGTTCAGCTCCAGGAGCATATTTGGGAAGTGAAAGTGTCTGAACAGCAACTAAGTTACACCTGAAGCTTGCGTTTCCCTTCATTCATCACATTTTCACGCAAGGTTCCGTATGCCTTGCTTTAGCCCCCTCACTCCCCCCACCCCCACCGCCATTTCCCGAGACATGCCCGCATGTTTGCACTTTGCATGGGAAACTAGGCTAGCATGATTAATGTTCATGGTATGATCCATGGCGCTTCTCTTCCTCCGGCAGGTCCCACCGGGAACCCTCTGCTCTCTGTCTTTACGACGGTTGGCTAACGCTCTCCTGCTTTTCGGACGGTTTCTCCGTGATGAATGATTAACACGCAGCCCTGGTAAATGATGACCAATAGATCATTTATAGAGTAACTACAGAGGAGGACCTTGCAGAAAGCTGTGCGAGCTCTCTCTCGGGTTTGGATGTCGGTATTCGGAACGCAAATGAAAATATATGACCAGCGTTGTCTTTTTCCTGCAGTCCAAAAAAAAAAAAAAAAAAAAAGAAATACTGACAAGAAAAACCTGACCTCTCACTCTGTTATTATAGAACACTCTCACTATTATTTCCGTGACATTGCCTTTGAATCAGCAGATATTGAGGGACAGAATTTAATGACTTATGGTGTCACTTGGCTTTTACCATTTGGAGAACATGTGAGTGGCCCTTTGACTGGAGGCTCCCTTGAATAAATCCACAGATGCATGTTAGATTTATAACATGTTCACCTAATCTTACCACTAAAACCCCACACAAAAGCCCTTAACCCCTCCTCCCTTATTTCCACTCTTATATGATGTCCATATTTCATGAGGTCCAGGTTGTACTTTCATCATGCCCTTTGACACTTCAGTATGTCTTTCAGCCGTGCTGGATGAGATGCGCAGACCCATTGGTCTTAAATAGCTTTTATGGAAATTCCACTCAGCCCCCCACAAGCAGACCCCATGCCCTGCCCTTCGTTCTGCACCTCCCAACCCATATGCCAATCAATAAATAATGGGGTTTGACGTGTCCACATCCTACAGCAGAAGAGAGGCCACGCTCGCAGCAGTTTCAGGGCAACTGGGAGCTGCCAATGACTCCGAGAAAGAAAGATAAGGTCTGTTTTAGAGGGAAATGATCCTGAGGGGAACTTAAAATGATTACAATACTACGGATATTGTGAGGGATCAACTGTGATAATGATCAGGGGGGATGACGCTGCTAAAAATATGACAAAGTTATACAAAAATCTCAACGTTGTGACCCCCTGTCCTCGAGCTCTGACCAGCTTTGATTACTGCCAATTAGATCCCATTGGCAGGTTATTAGACTCCTATTACTCACGCTTATTAGCCGGCGTGAAACAATGTCGTGAGTTCTGCAGTGTAATTGATTGGAGCAACATTCAAGTGCGATATAGTGAAAGCCCCAGAAGTACCGGAGTACCCCCGTTTGAGTGTTTGCTCACTTTCCGAAGACGCCACTTGAACGCGGCCATTTCCCCCTCCGTGCCCAAATGTCAGTTGTCTCATCTAAATGACACCCATCTGTTAAACTGTAATCAGAAATTCCATAATTCTCTTCGCGCGCTGCTATTTTCCTACGCTCCCTTTGTCTCAGATCTGCTTTGCAGAGTAGGAATGCTAATTTGAATGAGGGAGCATTTTCACGGCGCGGCTACATATGTTGCAAGGAAAAATGAAATATGATAAGTGGCTCCCGGGGGAGGCGGTCTTGGTCCCGCCGACGCACGAGGTCTCAACCTGCTGTGGTACGGGAGCCCACATCCAGACGGGTGTGTTGTTGATGCCTCCGGTCCTTTGGGGAATTCGTATGGATTTTCACTTCCATCTACAATGATCTTACTTAAGTGGACGGGTCTTGCTGATCAGTCGCCATCTTTCGGAGCAACCTATACTTCCAATGAATATCTCATTCAAATTATTTTTTCTCCTTTGGGTAGTCACAGCCGACCAAAACGTCGATAATACCGCCGTGACTGCGACTCCTGTACAAGTCCGTGGCATCAAAGAGACCCATCTGGCTGAATCAGGGTGATCGGCATCACTGAGAACAAAACCACAAAGCGTTACAGCATCCCGTCAGATAGAGATAAACGCATTGTTTGCACTGAGATGGAGCTTTGTTTAGATATCACCCCGGTGGACAATTAGGGTACTTTGAAACAACTTTTGGGACCTCAGCGATGACTCATCGTGATCGCGCGGACCGTGACTGATTCCGCCACGGCACGTCTCGCTAAGGCCGAGCCATAATGAATATTTGCAAGCCTGACAGTAAAGAGCGAAATCGTGGCTCTGTTATGGCCTTTTATCGCTAATCCTTCCAAAGCTTTCCACTTGGCATGTTTGTCTGCGAAATCTTTGGCTTGCACTGCTTCCTTGTGAAGTGACATTTCGAAGCAGCAACACAGTGACTGTACAAAGTGAAATTTGATGTAAGTAGTTTGATTTAGGAAAACCCTAATCTGGTATTTGCATCCACTTCTCTGTGTTTATGGGGGTTTTCTATAGTCCTCGAAATCCTTGCAACAATGAGCATCTTGGTCTTATTCTTCCAGTGATGTGTGCGAGCGTTAGATTGTCACCTCGCTTGACATCACTAAGCAATGTAACACCGTTGTCCGTTTGTTAATAAATGCTTAATTAATATAGGATTTATCTCCCAAGAGCAGTGGAACCGGTTTGAATTGGGGAATATTGCATATATTCTCAGAAAATGAGTCCACATGAGCAATCTTGACGACTATTGACGACTAACGGCAAAAATGTTGGTTTCAAACTAACCCATCCGGAAAACCCATTTCCAACTACATCAATTATGTAGCGCAACCCAAAGCAGGACTTGGATTTAAACGAGTGACCAAAGTGAAGTGAGGGCGACTGTAGAAATCTGCCGCTTTCTGAAAAAACATCAGCCTTGCTTTCAAATCAGAATCCCAGTCCCTGAACCAAAACCCGTCAAACCCCGTGAGACAAAGACGAGGAGAAACTAGCTTGAATGTTGATGTCGCTTGTTTGTGTGTTTAATTACAAGTGCGACCCAGGCGCTCTTCCTGATGTATGGAAGCTGCCACGCCGCGACTCGTCCAGTGCATCCTCACGGGGGCAGAAACGGAGGCCGTGCCAGCATGAGGCATCGATCCCCACCAGCGTGACGTGTTGCTTAATGAATCACATCTTTGTGACCTCGGGCTCAACTAGCATAAACGATGCCAAAACGCGGCACTGGCGGTTGCGGCGTCGCTGCTAACACGGGATGGGGATTCGGGCGAGGAGAAGGGAATTCGATTTGTGGTCTGACAAATTTGATCATTTCAGCCTGCGGGCGTAGTTTTTGGCTTCCACAAACAACCCCCCGTAGAATGGAGTCAAATGAGTTTCTATTATGCGGTGTCAATTGGAACATTTTACGGTTGTTTTGTCGTGTTCACCAAAGTGTGTTCCGTGCTCTTTGTTTCCCTGCAATTATTCTTTAAAATCTAATTCTTATCTTTTTTTTTTCTTTCTATGTTCCCTTTGATGGCGCCATTGAATTGATTCCCTCGATATCAGGTATGTTATCCATTCACTTCGTACTATTTTGTCTTCCACTGGCAAAATAATTTAATCAGATTTTCTTAACCATGCATGAAATCCATTCTCACAGTGTGACTAAGGGTAGTTGTTCCGAACAGTGTGGAGACAATGTTTTATTAAGTGTGTTTACTCAGCGACGATTGCAATGAGGCTGCTGTTCAGTGATAACACGTTGCTTGCTCAAGACACACACCTTAGCAATCGGCCGGTCCCAGGCAGCGGCGGTCGCGTGATAAATCTGTGTGGCTTTTCAACGGCTCCGAGCAAAGCCCCGCGCACAATTGCGGGAAAAAGACAGGAAACTTCTTGAGGTTTCTCGCTCCCCCTCCCCGAGCGCCACCTATGGCGCACTCGCCTCACACACGATTTAGCTGTAAATGTGGCCGCCTAACGCATGCTAATTTAGGCAGATGAGATGTGCGGCGGCGCCAAGTGCCACACGGCCCAGCGTGGCGTCACGGCCGGGTGCCGTCGCTCGCTCACCTGAGGGAGAGGCGGCGGAGCGGTGGGCCGGGCAGCTGGGGGAAGAAGGAAGGATGGCCGGATGAGTGGATGGGGAGCCGTCGTGTGAAAGGAAGATGAATAATTATTGAACGCACTGATGGAAATAGGAAAACCTTGGCAATATTTCAATGGATTAGCTAGGGAGGGTACCGTTCTTTATGGCACTATGCTGAACGAAGAAGTATAATGTCATAAAATACTACGACATGCCACAATCTACTATATTACACCATAGCAAATAACACAACAGAGTTATGCGTACAATAGAGTGCCACTACAAAATATTTAATATGCCATACTATAAATTATATCGTAATGAATCATGTCTTACTATACTTCAGTGCACAATACAATTTCATAACTATGACATAACGACATCGTATTGCACTTGCATTATACTACAGTATGTGAAACATTGAGCAAAATACTTTTCTCTAATATGCTATTATGTACAGCATGCACTGTGATTCAATTCATAGTACTATTAAAGCTATCCACGCAATATTAAATGTACTTCCTGCTTGTATTTGATTGCCAACTGGAAACTGCAACCATTGATGAGATTCTTATGCTTTGCTACCATACGGCACGCGGCCTCGACTTCTATACGCTTTTAACACCTTTAAACTTGCGTGTATATTAAAACGCTCACTTGACCAGGAAGCGGCTGCTGCAAACGCGATCGCGATGCGAGGCGGGTGCCCGCTGACTCACGGTTTCTCGCTCGGCCTCCCCTTTACGACTGTCATACGAGGCCCGCCGACAGCGTGTGACATGTCGAGGTCGCGCAACATACACGGAGTAACACACCAGTTGGCCAGTGTAGCTGAAAATGGCCACAGGTATTTTTCTCCCCATGTGTTTATGTATGGAATTGAAATGGCAATCATAGCCAGGCGAGCGCGTGGCGTCTCAGATTTCCTTTCCGTGGCAACGTGTCCCCATCTGCCTACTTGATGGAGAAAGATGCCATTCACAGCTGATTAGCGGGAGAAACAGGAGTACATCAATAATGTCTTGCCGTCATTTATTTTCCTGTCCTTGCTCTTCTCCTTTTTTTGCGGGCCCTGCCTTGTGACTTTTCCTTTCTCAAATCTGCACCAATTCTTATCCTACTACCCCACTTGATTGACTTAACCCTATTTGTGAGTCATGAATATTTACTTCCGCAGTCACTCAGTTTTCCTCGTTCACTAACCAATGGCCGTATTTTTCATTTTTATTTTTTAATTTGGGCCACCCACGCATGGACACAGATATCCAGACACATGCTCAACAAAACACTCACTCCCTCGCACAATTGCGGTTGCGAGGCGCCGTCCATGAATATTCATCCACACCTGTTTCCCGGCACAAAGTTTGTCGCCGCTTTCATTGTTGCTTCGACAGAAGTTTGGATGGGAGCGCTTCTGTCTTTGTGTGTGTTTTCCTTCCCTTTATTGACCTCGGCATCTGTTACTGTCTAATATATTCTGCCTGTACGATATAGAAAGTTGTTTTCGCTCTAATTGGTGGTTATTTCGCACCTCATTTTAAAATAAAATGCTTCGCCTCGTCAGAATCATGCTTTTGTCGGCTAAGAATTTGTTTTCGTGCGCTAATAGAACATCTATTACGCAACTGAGGCGGTTTCCTCTCAAGATGAGTAGATGTCAATCTCTACCTCGGGCGAAACCTGTGTTGTCATCAAACAACAAGGGCGCTGATGCAATGATTGGAAATCCCTGTGATGCGGAGAGGGTTAAAGGCGTTACGGTTTGCGGGGAGAGCAGTTGTAGCCCCCGGCTCTTTGTGAGGTTTTGTGTGTGTGCTTTTCGCCGCTCTAATTTTCATTTTAGTCTTTACATGCTGAATTCCAACTGTCTTTTTTCTACACCTGAAGGCAGGAGCGCACGTCTCCCTCGTTCTCAGTCACTCAGTTATGAGCCACTCTGCTTTCTTTCTTTCTTTGTTTAACCAGCATGCATTGACACAAGCCAAGGCCCCTTCCCGGAGGCCTTAATGTGTCCGTTTGTTTGGGAATGAGTCAAACAGAAGTCACTGGGCCGGTTTAGTCACACTACGCTGTCTTTGAATGGAACACCTGCTTTGCACAGCATAAGTACACGAGGCAGGATCATTACAAACGTGGCCACTGGAGGGCGTGTGGCGCTTGTAACAGGTAGCGGTGGGCACACTCCCCTTGAATCCAAATTGTTGCCATTTTAATGCGCCGATGATGGCCCAATTTGCTGTCATCTTCCCCTTCCATCTCGTTCTAGTGCGTGTTTGTCTGTACTGTTTATGTGTGCGCGCGCGCTGCATGAATGGGAAGATAAAAGACACGAGGCGTCCGTTTGAAGTGCATCTCTCGCTCACAAAAAGCCGTGTCACTTAGCAGCCCGAAAGGAAAATCTCACTCGGGACCTCCGCCGCGGCGCTCACCAAATTCATTCATCAAGCCCCCGTTCATGGTGGAATTCAGTCTGTCAAGGGTGATCTCAAAGTCCTTCAATGATGCTCACAAACAAGGTCCGGATGACCTCACGTCACCCTGGCGGCGATGTCACATGGGAGTAAATTGAGACATCACCGGACCCCGACGGCACGTTGATGAGTCGTTCCTCACGTTTGCTCAGTGCTGCGTCATCGCCATCACCTTTGTTCTATATTGTCTTGATGAGACCGACGTTCGGCCACTTATAATAAGATCTGAAGGTTTCATTATTCTGCTATATTTTTTCACGATTTTGAGGAGGACACCGAAGGCACTTTATTGTGATAACGACCCTTTCCCCGGAAGTGCATTTAGTCAGCGTAATGGCAAGGGTCCCATTATTTCCCTCCATGCATAACAGTATCATCATCTAGTGTAATTATAGTCATTCTGTATATGGTGGGATTTTATGTACGACAAGGCCGGAAAGCCATTTGGATGAATATGAGGCACAGGTAGATGATAACAGGCCGGCTCAATAGTTTTAGCTTTGCTCTACCTGCGCAACCAACATCAAGAAGAAGAAGAAATAGCGAGTGGGCCGGCGGCCAATTACACCACGACTCAATGTTGGCCATAAATCATCCGGCGGGTTGTCACGGACGCTCACCTCTCTTCGCCCCTCTGTCGCTTTTTTCCCCGCTTCCTCTGGTCCCGTTTTGTGCTGTGCAGTTGCGTGATAAAACCGCGTCCACTTTGAGTCTGCAAGTTCCTTTTGGCTCTTCTCTTATTCTCCTTTTGTTTTGCATTTTTGCCATCCTCGTGTTTAAATCCTTCCCCCGCTTCAGTTTTTTGTTAACTTGAGGCTTGAACTGCAAGTTTTCCACCATAGTTTACTTCTAATTGGCTGTGTTTTTATATTTCTTCATAGTCTTTTAACTTGCACAACAGAGAGAAGGAGAAGGCAAAGGAGGCAGCAGTGTGTAGGTCAGGGGCGTTAAGGGGAGATTATGCTAAGATCCGTCACTGTGTTTGACAACTGTGTACAAAGGCTCGTGTCTGAATTATTTACTTTACATCGTGTTGGATTGCCTTTGCGCGATTCCCACTTTGCCCCGCGCTACAAATCGTACTGACAAACTGACTATTGGTGTTGTACTTACCAGATTTCATGTTGACTATTGTATAAAAAAATGAAATACAATAATCTACTTTAATAATTTTTTGCGAGGTAAGATAAAAACTATTATTATTATTATTATGATTGATTATTCTAGTGAGGATCCCTTTGATGAATGGAGCAATCGGATAAAAACAGATTTTTCATTACAACAAAATGCGCATGTGAGGTGCAGGTTATCTTGTTATTCCTTTTTTGGGGGGGGGGGGTCACGCTATATTATATGACTTTGATTTGTGTGGCTTTCAAAGGCGGAGCCTGTCCTGGTGAGTGACCTGGGAGGCAGCAAACGACAGCGTAGCGTTGCCTGTTGTCAACTCAGGCTAGCAGCTGATTCCTCGTTTCAGCCATTTGAGTTGTGAGAAACTAGCACAAAACAGGAAAAGGTGCGAAATGTTCCTTTCAAAATGGAAAAGTAGCTCCATCTGGCGGACGGATATAAATGAAAAAAATTGATAGCCTCTAGGTTGAGTCAAATACGAGTGTCGTTGTTACTTTGGCACGTTCTGAATTTGTGCTTTCGCTGATTTATGCAGCCCACGACATGCAAAGAGTTAGTGTGATTTATTGCCGGCGCATCTTGCGTGCAGCCAGCCTGCAACAGTGCTCTCGGAATTCGCCGTATCAGTGGAGCCTCCCTCTGGCAGCGTGCGTTAATTAAAGTCGAGCACGGCGACCTTGAGTGGCGGCCGATAATGCTCGCCGATAACTTTCCTAAGCCTCCCGAAACTCACACACAAGCATTTTGACACTCAAGTGAGTGCCAAGCCTTTGCCTTTTTGTTTATCTTCCATTCATATATATATTTTTTTTTTACACTAATGGATTTTGTTAATGAATTGGTCCTGTGCCTCTTCATTCCCACCTCCACTTAGTGTCAAAGTTTATTGTATATACACTCAGGCAAGGGCTCTCGTAAAAAGCTGCTCCAGTGCTGTGCATTTGTTTTAATTAGCCGCTTTATTACTGCGTGTGTTATGTAATGCGGCGAAGGTGAACGCGCAGGAGCTTCTACTTTAGCGAAATTCTTCGTCGGAGCACGTTAGCCCTTTCAATCCAGTGCATGCTAACGTTGGCTGTCCAAGATTTCAACCATCTGTGCAATGTGTTGAATCTCTTCACTCTGACCAAAACTGTATGATAGATGGCATAATTAAATCTGCCATTTGGCAACGTCAGAAAATGTCTTTCTGTTTGGATAATAGCCGTCCAAGATTCTGGTGGCGGGTGTATGTTGCATTCATGGACGGCTCGGCGGGCGACGGGCTTGTTTGTTAGTGAGGGAAGATTCCTGAATGTGATGCTATCGGCCTGATTTCCTCTTGTCACCCAATACCCCGAAGATCACAACCGGAATCAGCCGGCGACATCACGGGAGTGAGTGAGACGGGATGGTGGGGGGGACGGGATGGGGGGGTCTGCAGGGATTGGAAGCATAAATTGTGAAGACGAATGAGAGCAGGCACCTGCACATGTTTACGTACAGATTGCGCTGGCATCTGTATGTTCCAGATAGGAATCTATACACTCCGTGACAGCCAATATAAATCCCTTTATGAGCATCTTTATCAGGCTGATGTGAGTTTCAGCATGCTGGACCTGCTCAGGTCAGATTGGTACATCATTGTGACAGCCCGGCGTTTACTTGGGAACATCTCGGCACAGATATCCTGTTAATATCAACCTCATTGCATCCCTCCCGTGTTAGCCTTTCATTGTGGGTTTATGAGAGATCACATTAGCTTTTAGCTTTATTAAAAAAACAACAACAACTCAAAGGAGAAACGTAAATGACCATCAAGAACCACACTTTCCAGCCAAGTTTGTAGTGGTTTGGTGCGGATTTCCAGACTTAGTTCAGTTTGTCTTATCTTTTTGAATTGGCCCGACTGTCGACAGTGTAAGCAAATTGTTTCACATTTCACTCTGGGCCTCTTTTTACTCAGCGATTTGGGAAAAATCAGATGAAAATGACTTGATCTGTACAGATTTCCGTTCATGTAATGGGATCGGTACGACTCTGTGCCGGTAAATTCTGATGTTGTACGTGTCCACTGCAAGATGCAAAAGAGTTGAGTGCTACATGCTAATATAAAGCAGGATGCAAATTAGAATGGCACGTATCTGTTATTCTGGTACACTTGACAAGATTGTACAACGAGAACCCAAAGAATCCATACCGAAATGATCCGAAGTCTACTGAAACGTGAAACTTGTGAAAGTAGCCGAATTAGCGCTCGTCCTCCCATTAGGCCAACAAAGAGCAGAAGTCGTCGACATTAATGGCCGCGCTCTCATTCTCCCGGCGTAAGCGGGATTGACATTTTCATAATTACCATTCCGTCACCACTGTGGACTTGCAAGAGTGTCATTACTAATTCATTGTGCACGGGGAGCGAAGGAAGGATAGACAGTGAGGGGGGGGGAGAATAGGACTGAGTACGGAGGGAATAAAAACAGGCAGGTGAGGGAATTTTTGGGAAGGGGGCAAAAACGAGGACAAGTAGATGTTGATTTTTCAAGTGCGAATGAATTTTGGGTACGCACTCGATGCCGCTCTCCTTGCACCTTCGTCAAACGCGCACTTCTTTCCCTCCCTCCCTCCTTTTCTACCCTCTACCTTCTCCATCTGTCCGTCTTCCGGATGCCGCGGCGGCAGCAAGTCCTTGTTGCCATGGCAACGCAGGGTTATCCCAGCCGTGCGATAGAAGGGTCGCGGGAATAGAGGGAAGGGTCCAGAGGGAGCCATTCCTCCTTCGCTGCGGGACCAGGGTGTCACCCTTCAGCAAAATACATCTGCAATGTTTCACCTACTTGCCCCTGATTGCCTCAGCATTTAGATGAGCATGCGTCCATGAAAGAATTCAAGACAGACAGAAGAAATTTGCTCAATTTTATTGATAGCTCACTTTAAAAACAACCTCAGCTGCTGTACACAAACATTTGGATAGGAGTGATCTGCTCCCTCTTACATCTTCCAGTTAAGAGGCAAGCAGCAGCATTTTGAACCAATTAAGCACATGAAGAAAAAAACTGAAAAGGAAAACAACCACGGCCCCCTAACTTCTCATATTGCACAAAGGGGACAGCAAATAATCCGTGACATGGATGAAAAGTTTTGTATTTAACTATGCATTGTCAAAAAAAAAAAAACAATGTTTGGTCTCATGTTTGTTTGAATAAAAACAGCTGTAGGCAAAGCTTATTAACACCAACAAGGGTGGCGGTGGGTGTTAATCAGATGGAATTTTAGGCAGAGTTTGAAGTGCACGCATGTGGTTGTGGGAATTTGAAATTTCAGAAAACACAAACACACACATGCACACAAAGGATTCATTAGTGACGCTCCCTGCCAGGCAAGAAGCAAAGATAAGTGAAAGCACCCCTCACCGCGCTGCCTCTCATTCATTTGCACCGCTCCAATCTGGAGACCAAGCTAAGTGGCTTATTGAACAATTTTCAATGGCTGCCTGGTTGACTCGCTGCTCCCTTGCTCATTGTCGCCAAAGGATGTGTTTGTCCTTCGTTTGTAAACACCATTACTTTGAGTGCACAGTAGAGAATTGAGTTGTTGGATTTTTTTTTTTTTTTTTCAACAAAATAATTGTAATTGCCTTTGGTGGTCATTTTCAAATCATTGATTTAGGATTTTATTTGGAATAAAATCCCCATCAACAAAGCTCAATGTCATTTGTCCATTGTCTCTTCACACTTGACACACTTTATTTGCAGCTCTGCATTCAGGCTAACAGTTGCTGCAGTGTTGCAGCGTCGCGCCGGATAGTATGTGCGGCGTCTGACAACACGCGTGCACATAATAACACAAAATGAGAGAGCCTGGATAATACCGTCATAATTAGTGTCGCGCCTAATCAGTTTTTACTTTTCATGTGCCGTAGTCGGTCGGGCACAACAGGCAAAACAAAAGCAGCCCGGGCGTGCGGCTCTTCGACTCTAATTACTAATACATCCAATTAATTACACACAAATACACACACGATTTCCACTTTCATCGGCAGCGAGCAATGCAAAGCACTCTGGATACACAAGACCGACCAGACGAATAATAATTAGTCACACGGTGGCATCATGTATATGTGAAGCATGTAGCGCATGTGATAATTCGGACTAAGGGACGTCCGTCAAGTAAGAATCGACTGATGTCTACATTTTTATCAGCCGGACGGCTGCGTCCCAGGTCGGTCGTCGGACGTCTGCGTGAGAACCAGCGAGGCTGCTGCCGGCGCCATTGTACGGCTCCGGTGACAGTCATAATTGTGCTCGCTGCCCCTCCACGCCCCGAGGTCAGCGCCTTGAACCCCCGGCGCCGCTCCACATGCATTGGTAGCCTGACACCCGAGTGTTTTTTTTTCAAGCGCTCGTTCTGGCACGCTCAATGCCAAAAAGCACCGTGAAGTTGGACGTCAGTGTGTGTCAATGATTCCTCTTCATGGACTCCTCCATTCTAAGACCGTTGAATAGGTGTCAGTGGCGTTCTGACTCACACAGACTGTCGCTTCGACGTTTATATGTGCTCTCTCCCCCAAAGGTTGATTAGCCATGGATTCTTTCAGAGTGTATGCATGCCGGAGAAGCATTGTCCCCACCCTTATTTGAGTTTTGACCACCCTCCTGACCCCCCTGGGATAACTGACAGAGCTTTTTGTCCAATGGAGAAGAGTCGCTCCGGCACCCGGCTGTGGCTTTGGTTTTTTTTTGTGTGTGTGTGTGTGTGTGTGTGTGTGTGTGTGTGTGTGTGTGTGCTCTTCACGCATCGTTTTCCACATCAAGGCATACTGCCCGAAGCAGCCGTCGTAACTTGGATGGCGCGCATCAGACGCCGTGTTGCTCTTTGGACCACAAACTTGATTGCAGCCAAGTAGCCTTAACTGCTACAAGACAACAATCAATGGCCAGGATTTTAACAATTACGCCAATTACTCCACGTTTAATCCTGAAACAATACGATCCCAGTACTACCTACCGCAGTATTAGTCGTCTTTTGTGAAGCGAGGGTGAGGTCACCGAGCTCGTGCTGAGGTCACCCTTCTCCCACTTTTTCAAAAAGAAAACTGGTGAGGTTTTTGCCCACTAGTGCTAATAATAATATTCATATCAGCAGGTAATTACAGTTCCTTCAATAGAAAGTTAATCCACATGCACCCGCTCTGTTATCAGGCGGCATACCGGTGCAGCTTTGGAGGATTGCCCGTAAGAAAGGCCCAAATTGCTCTTTTATTCTGGGATGAGGGAGACACACACTCACTTGTGATATTTAGGAACTAGCGATTTCTCACGCAAACACCTGTCTCAGCTTACGCTAAAGTTCAATGGCTGCAACCTATTATTAGAATCATCCGTGAACCCCCCATGGCCACAGTCTGTCCCCCAGACTCAGACGCACTTGGCTGGGGTGGATGAAAGACCCCCTGTAACCCCCCTGCCTCATTAAAATGCTAAAGAGCTGAAGGAGGATAGGAAAGCTAATCCTCACACCTGTTCCAGTCCTGGAGCGCTCACCTCCTTTGGACGTCGACACTCTGGACACACACACACGCTTTCAGATTGCAGCGAGTGGAAATTTGATTTTTGAACAGAGTGAAGGGAATGAAAGGAGAATGCAAAACACAACCTACTTGGCTGGAGAAGACTTAATAAGATGACTAATGTGCATTTCAATTGTTCATGTTAACGTGCACCTTGGCTTCACACTTCTTTCATTGTTCAAGCATCCCAACGACGAAGCGTGTAAATGAATTTTCTGTGGTGGCGCACTATGCAAACATCCTATCTTCGAAGTCCACCACACACAAATGTAATAGTACTAGCCTGTGTTTTCATAATTGAGGACAGTCTGCGTGCCGCTTCCTAGATTTTACAGTTGATGGCTCATTTTTTTTAAATAACTTCCTCGGCCTCGTTGCAGCGACGGCGCTCGGGTTTTGCAAATGTCTTTGTGCGATGGTCTCTTATCGGAGAAGGCCGCTCTTTGTCTTACCGGCCAACAATGCGCATCTGCACAACGTCGTAAACCCGCTCGTTCGGCTGAAGTGGCCGCTTAAGAAAGCAGATAAATCAGCCCGGCGTCGTACTGGTGCTGAACGTGAACGTCATCATAGCACGAGAGATGATTTAGTCATTATGCCCGACACTTTCTGCATCGGGATGATGAAAGAGATGCGGCGCTCGGCAATGAATGGGATGTTCGTTTCGTGTGTTAGAGCGTTATCGCACTTCCAAACGCTGCGTCAAGGCTGAGGCTGTACATCCATAAAGCAGTGACAGCACGAAGATGAAAGGGCGAGGGTGATCCGGGTCAGGAAAAACTGTCAGGTCCATAAATATCCCCTTAGGGGCGCATGCCCTCAATATTTTGAGGGCGCTGTATCGTCAATAGAGTCACACGGCTCAACTTGCCGCATCTCTCGGAGGTGCCATCATCTGCGTTGCAGACTGGGTGACTAATCGCCAATTGGTGTTATTCCTTGTATCGAAGCGCCTCCAGTTCTTCTTTTCTCCAAGTTGCATTCTCGGGAAGTTTGCCACAGGGATCTCACGTCAATCTTCCTCGTTTGTATTCTGCCAGAGTCGATCCGACTTTAGCTTTTTTGGACAAACACGTCTGTGGGAAACATGGCAGACAGCCACGTTCCTAATCTTTTTTTGTGGGAAAAGTGTTTGACTCGTGTCACGCCGTGCGTAGCGCGGTGTCTTGACTAAACACACGTTTGGACTATATTCCGACTCCTGTGCACGCGCATCCCTTTTGGATCACGTGCGTGTTTTGTCCCTCTGAGCCGCGGATATTTCCCATCAGCCCCCTTACCGCAGTGCATCGTGCAGGTTCGCCACTGAAGGGTTCTGGAATCTCTCTCTTTCCCTGGCTCACTCCATCTCCCCCCCAGATGAATCGGAGCAGAGATGAAAAGCTTTCAGGAATGCTGGCAGACAGGCAGTGCTTTGCAGTAATCTAACCTGGGGAGGATGAAAGCCGGCTGGGAAGCTGGGACCAGAGTAAAGGGGGTGGGCTAAGGGGGGGGGTGTTATACGAGTGGTGTAAGGTGAGAGGATGAAAACAATGGTGTGAAGTTTTGGGAAAGAGGGGCTGGATTGTCTGAGAGGGAAGGGATTGTTTCGAAGAGTGTCGGTGGTGGCACAGGAAGGATGGAAAGTCAATGTAATAAGAAAGAGTACAGCTTCTGTGGCTCATGGGCTCAATAGTAGAGTCAATATTTGATCGCCTGTCCCTTTTGGACAGAAGTTGCAGAAAGTGCGACTTGCATTCTTGCATTCACACCATTAGATGTGTGGCAAAGTCAGCATTGCTCTTGATCCTCAGGGTGAAAAGTCTGTGGTACCTTTCGTTCCGACTTTTAGTAGGAGGAACTGAGAAAGGAGGCTTCAATATCAAGCGCTCGCCAATTTCACTTACTGTTGAGTTAAAAGTAGTCACTCGAGGCAGCCTCTTCTCACGCTCATTTTGTGTAAAATTCACATTCAAAACTGAAGGTTTTGAATGTATGCAATACAAATAATAAAGCCTCAGCCCACAACTTTAAAAGTTTTGGCTTCATGTCGCATTTCAGCACCGGATTTTACCCGTCTCTTTTAGCCTTCATCTGGATGTCATCAGCTTCATGCAACAACAAGCAATTGGACAGCTCGCACTTGATCCAAGTTTTCACACGCACGCTCGACTATTGCAAGGCCAGTGGTGAGAGTCCCGGTTCAAATGAAATGAAAGCGTGAAAATTTGCGATTGCGTGGGGTGTTGTAATTACAGTAAGCCAGCGTCGGTTCGGAGAGGCTGACGCACGGCATAATTGCGGCTGTCACACAGACGCCAGGTGAAGTTCAAACTCCACGCAGCGGAACAAACCCGATTGCGACAGCGCTGGCTGAACACTGGAGTGGCGTGCAGCGCGGCGCCGTTGTCACTCAGAATGCGGTTGGCAGTCGGTCGAGGGAGCTGTTTTTCTTCTTAAAATCATAATGTAGGTGGAGCGGGCCTGTCGCCGGTGTGACAAATCCCTCCTCGTTCACCTTGTAGTCGCGGCAGCGCAATGAGCGCGGCGCACCCCAGTGGAGCGCTTCCCCACCTAATTGAAATTTGGAGGTATAAGAGGATTTCTGCACAACGCCAGCTGACAGTCCCCATTCACGGAATATCCTCTTAGAGTTCTTTCGCTCCTCTTTGTGCCTGTGTGTGTGTCTCTCCCGGAGAAAGAATTCACTTTTATCTGTCTTCGAGCGTTAGCAAAGCTTACAGTACCCTCTGGTTTACCTGGTTGACATGTGTCTTTGGTGAGAATACAATATGGAGGCTGGAAAGGCAGAAATGTACGTTTACAATGGTATAGCTGACACCACATTAGATACGTAGAGCAAGTGACAACACCCTTCAAATGTAGCTGTTGGAGGTATCATCGGGAGCACACTTGCACGGTTGCTCCTTGATTTTTTTGGCTCATCTTTGTGATCAGGTCAGGAACCAAGCTGAAACAAGGTGGTTGCTCATTGGAGCCACACCGTCGAGCCTCTGCTGCCGTGCACGGTGCTTTTCTGATGTGCGACGGCATGATGGATAACTACTTTCTCATTTTAGTAAAGGGCATTCATATTTGAAGGCTTGAATGCGTCCCAACTATTTTGCCTCACTGTGGATTTTTTTTCTTCCCTTTCTGTTGTTATTGCACGCAGTGAATCAACACATGCCTTTGGGAGGTTTTACCGCAGTCACCCCCCCCCCCTTGTTGTTTCTCCATTTCCTCACTCTCTGCCTCGCTTTGAATCAGACCCGCCGCTGTGGCAGCGAGGCAATTTTGCACCTCAGTGGGGGAAACGGCTCTAACAGTCGATGCGGTGTGCCAGTCCATTTAATAACGGAGTCAAAACAGGAAGAAAGAGGAACTGAGGAAGGAATACAAAGAAGAATCAAGCGGCCTCAGGGCAGGCGACGGGGGGATTTACGCACAGAGAACACAGGAATTCACACCTGCTTCTCTCTGAGGAATTGCCTACAAGGGGCTTCTCTTTTTAATTAGAAACTTTGGAGGCAAAACCATAAATCACCGGCGTGGGCCAGCGAGCGGGAGGCGGCAAACTACTCGCAAATTTGCACAAGCGAGGCACTTAATGACTGACTGCGTGTGAGCTTCGACAAAGCACATAGACTACAAGCCACTGCAGTAACTACACTTGTACCACAAAGCAAATATGAGTAATATGTGACTTTAGACATATACTGTATGTATATATATGTAGAGAGAGATTTTTTTTTTCCATGTTGATCATCATGTCATATTTTTTGCTTTAGTACGAGGATAAGAAAGTAGACCTTGTTCCTCTCTCTTTCTGATACCGTTTTTTGCTTTGCTGTGAGACATACGCATATGATATGATAATGATTCTATCTGACCTCTCCAAAGGAGAAATAGGCAGACACTTTGCTCATTATTTTCAAAATACTTGTCCTGTCTACTGAATGATGAACGTGAGTTAGTACCTAATGTTAATTATTGATGATGCTAAATTTAGGACAAAGTTCAGTGATGGCAATGTTAGAAATTGGTGCACAAAGGTCACTGGGACCCTGTGTGAGCACTGTTAATGTTTGTGTGTCTGTGTGTGTGTGTGCATTGTCCCGATGGTAGTGTGTGTGGTAACGGGATCCAGGCTGTTTCTCAGACAGCGTCTGGGCTTTTGGCTTCCCATCTATTATTCACACACAGACACACACAGACTCCCCCCTTTTCGATCACTCTTCAATAAACTTTCTCTTCTAAATTTGTTCAACGGCATGCATTGAATAGTGTGTATTTTCCTCAACATTTTCTGTGAGGGTTTTTTTGCGTGTTTGTTTATCTTCACTGAAGTCAATCACACCTTTGAACTCAATGAACCACACTGACGTCCTGGCGAACACACCGAAAATTCGTATCGAGCAGCGACAAGAAGCCGGGCCGATAAGCAGTTAAAGGCAGAGATTGTCAGCAATTGGGGGGGGGGGGGGGGGGTCTAAAGTCATGCCCTCACCTTCCGACTAAAGCTGATGCAAGGATGTCAATAGGTCATTATCAGGCCGAGACAACAGACTCAGCATCCTGTCTGAGTGAGCTACTGATTGACGTTCTGAAGGAGATAAACCAATTTAAAGACGTCATTACACGAAGATGGGCATCGGGTGTGTTTTCAGATCAAAGTCCGTCACCAGAAGAGCTCAAATTCATGCAACATTCCTGTTCCTCGTCTCTGTGTGCATCCCCAGGTCATCATGGGTCATGGAATCGAGTTCAAAAGACAGTTTGATCCGCTTCTCATTATGTTCCATCAAAGTGGCAACAGAGAAGGCGGGATGTAGTCAGAGTGAAAGAATGGTGGTCTTTCCATTGTTGCTTACATGGGAAGCAAAACGGTATTTTGATTTGCATTTTTGGTCTGAACTCAAACATTTTGGCCGAGGCCACCGGTGGAAAGTTCATCTGTGCGTGGCAATGGGCTTGCTTGTGTTGCGTGCAAAATTCCAAATCACATTTGGAACAAGTTACAGTACATAAACTCAATGGATAGACGTGAAAAGACACCCAAGCAGCCTTCCAGTGAGCAGGTCCGTAGTACCTCTCAAGCAAGCCACAGGAGGAATGACGACTATAAACTGTGACTGCTGTGTGGCCTGAAAGGCAGACTCCTGATACTACACAAAGGGTTGATTTGGTCCCTGCGATAGTCCAGGGGGGGTAACTGTGTTGACTTGTTTAATGGCTCCCAAAGCCTTTTAACTTTCACACAGTGGCCCGCGGTCACAAAAGTATAATGGCCTGCCCGCCATTCTCACAGAACGGCCACCAGGTTCCTACGCTAATCGAGACACAGGTGGCAATATGCGTCTCAAATTATGCCCTTGCTTTCTCCGTGGGGTCCTGTAGGCCCAGCCGGTAGCTGCTGCTGCCTCAAGCAGCGCTTCTTATCGGCCCCAAGGAAAGAGGAACTGCGGAGGAAATAACTGGGTTGAAAGAAAACATGCCTATGAGTTTTTCCCTGCCAGGGCAGATGTTTGTCAGCATCAAATGAGGGCTGCTGCCTGTCACCTCCAAGATCCTGCGGTGGCTCGAATGAGGCTATAAAAGGGTGGTATTGGGGAGACAAATTGAGAGAGCGCATAGAATGAGACATACCTGAGTGATGGAATTGTGCAGATTATACAGAAAAATTCTGGGGGATCAAACACTTTGAAAGATTGGTGAGTGAGGTTTTGCAGTGTTTCTGTAAATTTTGGATCTCACCATCCAAAAGTAAGAAATCTGTCTGACTTGTTATCTCTGTTCCGGTTCAAAGGTATTTGATAGCGTTCTCGAGTTTTTCCTCATCAGACTCACTTATGGACCACGGCACAGTCAAGCTGGAACAGACTGTAAACTCTTCCCACAGAGTTGGAAGCATAAAATTTGTCCGGAATGCCCGTGTCTTGGCCAACTCCAAGAACAGCAAGCCAAACTTCGAGTTTGGCACAATGGAACACATCCATTTCATGACTTTGGGAAATATGCGCCAGCAAGATGGAAAGGAGAATAACACTTTGAAAGTTGATCATTCTTTCAGGGCGAAGAATCTGTGCACCTGCAGGTGGTCCACTCAAACTGACACCCGTGCTGGAAGTAGATAGAGACACAAGAAGGAGAGCTACGAACCGCTTGCTCCCCAGGCAGCGATAACAGGCGGACCTGCCACTCACCTCTTTGGAGCTGAGGGAGGGTGAGGCAGAAGGAGAACCCAGTTGGGAAGCCTCCAGACACTCGTCCCCTTTCGCGTCCAACACCGTCAGCCCTCACGGTAACTCCGTGGTTCCTTCTCCACTGTTCTCAGCAGGGGGATGAGGTTAGATTAGCAGGCCTCGCGGACCTACTAGCGCACCTTGAATGCCACAGCGGTCAGTCAACGAGCCAGGGGTTCCCCCACAGCTCTCGCTGGGGTGGTGTCAGATCCCACATGAGCAGCGATGGAAACCCGAGTGGGCAAACACAGGTTCACATGCAGTATAGCGGCCTGTTAAAATGTTTTGCCTTTCATAAATATTAGCCATAAATGTCATAGTTACCTCTAAGCTTCCACACTGGCAGTGCGTCATTAATTTATTCAATGACATCGAAACATGCTGTCCTGTCATGTCCTGTCCTAACTCCAGTATTACAACCGAAAACAAAATTGACAATTGATTACCAAAATCAAAATAATTGACATATTACCTGGAGCACTCGCTCCCGGCTTCAGCGCGAAATACAGTTTTTATTTCTCTCGAGCAATAGCGTGACACATTGCCGCTAATACCCTCGGATTAACGTCAAATCAGCCACGTGTCCATCTTGCCTGAAGCCGCACGTTGGCAGTGTAGCAGAGTTTTTGTTCCAGTGATGATTGACGTTGTGAAATAGATCCAGGTTCCCCCCCCCCCTCGTGTTTTTATAGAACCGGACAAATTCTGGCAATCAGACCACCACTATTATATCGCTGTCAGAATGAATGGAGCGTGCGAAGAGACACGTCGCGCCGGCGATGTGTTGTTTTTTTTCTCCCCCTCTCCTTCGCAGTCAGTGTTCCTCCCCACCGTCTACCTGATTGACAAGCTGTGTTTGCTTGACAAAGATGCTCAGAATGGTCATCAGGCAGTTTTCGGTTCTGCTTTTCCCGGGATACGTTTAGTGTACTTTTCCACAAGGCATACGCATGCATGTGTGCACCTGTATTCCGGACGTTGGGTCACATTCCTCCCTATTCCCGGCCATGACCTTGGAAGACATTCCCACCCAGCCCACGCATCTCTCTGCAGTTGCACGACAGCAGGTCAGAGCACAACGACACTTTACTCAGCGCTTTTTCCGGCGCGTGGTCCAAACATGGAGCTGTTATCCGCCATTCTGCCACGCTTAGCACACTGCTTAACTCTGTGACTATAGCCCCACAGAATCCATATTCCATTGCCAAGCAAGCGCACTATTCCTCTCTACGGTTATTGTTTGGTTGTCGGCTCAGCGTCGCGCCGGAGCCCGTGGCAAATTGATTCCATGCAGAGTCCGAGGAAGTTTCCAATGTGCCTTTTGTGGGGTTCACTGCCAAAATGTAGACGCAGCGAGAGGGTAATCCCGCGGCTTTTTGCAACGGAATGGCTTCACTGACTGCATCACTCCTTCTGCTAGCTACTAGACCTGCAGAGAGCGAGATGAAACACTCTGGCCACATTATCATTCCCATTGAAGTCTGAAAAAAGACCATCTGGACAAGTGGTGTCATTTGTTTTTTTTTTTGTTCTGTTGTCAGTATGTCACACGTTCTGCACTTTTAGTCTCCGAAGGCCCGGAAAGAAACGTCTTGAGTTTGTGCGAGTGACGCCTGTGTAGTTATTCCAACTGCCACAAGGGGGATACAGGCCACGATCAGAGTGTCTCCCCCACAGTCTGGTCACAGAGCAATGGATGAGTGCGCTCCTCTGGGTGAGCATCATCATCGTCCAGCCAGAGTCTGCGTGCACAGTACTTGCACTTCTCAGTGTTTTCCATCCATGTTTACGCTCATTAGTGGGTGTCAATCAGGGGCCAAACGGATCTCTCACCTTCCCCAACCACTCGGAGGGAAAATAAAGTCAGTCTGGCAGCGGAGGCCTATTGTGTCGTTCTAATGTGATAGCAGAGATTAGCATTGTAATCCATTTAGCATAGAGCAGCTAATCCCCTTCATTGCCGTCGAAAGGGAATCAGATAATGTTGGCTACCACCACCGTGGCTGCCTTAATGATTGCAGGCTGATGAAACATTGTTAGGATATATTAATTATCGCATTGAAACACTGATGGCAGCTCACGATCGATAGCTTTGGAGGAATTAAAGGAGAGACAAATGAACCCACCTTGCAGCTCGCTTTGTTGCTATAAAATTATGACTGCTTTCAAATAAATTCTCCTGCTACTTATTAGTTCACTGGCATTTGATTCCATCTTTTTACCTACGGTCGTCCCAGTGTGGCCGTCGCTGGAAAGGCTGCTCTCTCCTGTGGCTCATTTGCATCCTGGCGGTCAGATTGAGGGATAATATGCAGGAGCTTCCTGTTCGACCACGGATTTCCCTACGCATTATCTGATTGCCTGCCGCCCACAAAACTGCAGCCGTGAGGCTATGCTGACTGTCGGAGAGTCTTCTCACACTTCTATCACGTAATTAATCAATGAAGGGCTCAACTGGCTGTGCGACCATCTGCGTCCTGTGCAGTTATCTTTGTTTACCTGCGAAGACCACAGAGAAGAAACGACGCACAGTCATCAAAACCTGAATAAGCCTCCGCTTCACGCTTGTCCACTACCGCGTAGTCCGTCGGGGACTCGCGTTCACGGCCACCGGGTTGAACTTGGAATACTTGGCAGCATTTTCTGATGGGTAAACAAACCGAGCAGAAAGCAACCGCACACACACACACGAGAAAGTTTGTGTTGCATTAACTTTTGAGGCATTCCTTTTTGTTGACTGATCGCATACATTCCATGTGTCGAGGGCTTATTTTCCTTGGATGTATCATGAGTCAACAAGTGTTTGTGTTGACCCAATCCCCAAATCCACTGCAAAAGTCCCTCCTAGGATTATCCCTCGGGCGATCCTCTGTTATCGTAGGGTCGCTGTACCTGCTCGACTTTAGCCTGCATCCAAGGTAAAATGTCATTGTTTCTGGATTATACGTTCCTTATGTGCATCCGTGTTTCCTTGCAGATCCGAGTGGACAGCTCCTCACGCGCCCTTCAGTACGAGACGGTGCAGACGGTGGAAAGCGGACCGGTCCTCCGTGACATGGCCTTCTCCTCGGATCACTACTACCTCTACGTCATGTCCGAGACCCAGGTAAGATACTGATTGTCATATATCGCAGGACAGAGTAACCCATCTTGGGATGTGGGCGGGGTTTGATGCGAGGTGAAGTGAATGAAAAGATTGAATAGTAGGCTGAGAGGAAGGTGTTTGTGTTGTTCACACTGTTGGAAGGTTAAATATGGAGCAAAATGGCAGCACTCTGCCTAATGGATGCCAGCGCCGAGAGGCTGGAGATACCTCCATTGGAACGAAGATACCACCACGCAAAGTTTGTGGACACGCGAGCTGTGTGCACAACATGTGACTCCGCCGTTCACCCTTTATTTTATGCTCAGGGGTCCTGATTAGTCCACAACAGAGTGGCCATGGGAGCTCGTGTCTGTGGTATCTTTATTGCATTTCAAGTGCTCAGAGTAAAGATAACATTAAAAACTAGACAAGTGGAGTTGGGTTAAAGAGCCAAATAAAGACCTCAAGGCAGAACGATAGAGCGAATGCCGAGGGAGAGACTGGGAATGAGTGGAATAGGTCTATTTAAGATTCCGTTTTGTCAGGGAATCCAATTATCAGTTCTGCAAATCTGTTAACCAGCAAAATTAGATTCCTTACTTCTCTCCTCTCTTGGAATTTAGCATCCATAATTGGGCTCCGACAAGAAGACACTGTATCGCATTAAAATGATTACCATTTCTTAATTTCCATCCCTTCCCTTTGTGTTCAATTCCCAGTTGTCCCGTATGGTGTTGCAAATTTAGCCACTTCAATTAGTTAGTGCACATTGGAAAAATAAACACAAAAGTGATTGTGACTGTCCAGTTTGGCAGTGGGCGTGGCTTCCAAGTAATTAGTCTATTAGCCTTGATAAAGTGCAGACCTTCCGAAGTGTTTTGGGAATACTCACACAACAGTGGAGGAACCAACTCACAAAAGGTAGAAGCATGATCAACGATAAAGTACATGCAAACAATGACTCGCAGCACTGATGTGGCGGACAGAATCAGAAGCAGCCGAAGCCGTCAATAAGAGGAGCCTCCGTGCCACGTCAGGGCCTGGGACCCCGGCGCTGCGAGAGCGTCTCAAAACGGAAAGAAGAAGAAGAAGCCCACAACAGGAGGCCGAGAACAGAGCCGGTCGATTGAGCTCCACCCCCGCTGTTCTTAGCGCACCCTTGGAACGTCCTCTTCAGATTCAGCGATGCCAGGCCTGTAGGGAGGGGCGATGTGTTCTCCCGAGGCCCCCTCTGGCTTCTGTTGAGTTCATTTGTGGCAAAAGTCCAGGATGGGACCGCAAAGGTCATTCGCCCACGCTCTAACCTTGTGGAACTGAGTAATTAATGTCCCGTTTTATTGATCAAACTTTGCCACGATGCTCCGCCCACATCCAATGACATCAAATCAAACTGTGCTAATGTAGAATCACCCATCTGTCTAGTGTACGTGCTTCAAATGTAGTAGCAGTCGGGCAAAAGCTCACGGACTAGTTCCTCTTTGAAGAGCATCTGGGAAATGTCAACGATGACCCTAAACTGGCAGAATTCCTTTGTCAAACCAAAATGTCATCGCAAATTAATCTCAGTTGCCTTAGCTATATAAAGGTTGTGTATGGACAAATAAAAAAAAAGCCAATTCTACCAAATGTTGCTTACTGAATAGATGAAGATGTCACACAAGCTTTCTTCAAAGATTTGGAGTCCCGCAAGCCACAAATCAAAAGTGAGTGCACCTCATCGCAGAATTATCTTGTAGCTGTAGGGCTGCCTCACATTCGCCGTGGAAGCTGGTGCTCGCCGCTGCGCTGCCTGTGCTCAATTATTGATATTCCGTGTTACAAATGCAGATCTGTAAGCGTGAATTATTGAGAATGTGTACGATACCGGGGTGAGATCGTTCAAAGTCAACCGCTTCCTCCTCCCCGGAGAAATCCGACAACTAATTTGAGGCAGCACCAAAGCTGTTTAGCATCAGTATTCTTTAATTTCTACTCCACTCGCGAAGGTGTTTAGATGTGGCGTCCCAGTTCGGTCTAACAAGGAAGCGGAACACAGGCGGCGACGCGTGTCAAACCGGCAAAGCGAGACGACGTTCGAGTCGGCTAACTCAAAGCGGGACGTTTTTACCTTTTGTCCTCCCTTTAATGGCCTCTCATTGTGCGCTCCCGCAACTCTGCGGATACACGCTGGCTGAAACTTCTTTCAAACACACTTTGAAAGCAGCAGCAGACGCGGGAGCTTTATCAGGCCAAGCCGGCGGAATGTCTGCCGTGCTTGATATGGTTGAGCTGAAGGTCATTGTCCAAACATTTTGTCTGTGGTGACGCGTCCAAAGTCTCTCTTGTTTTACGAGCGGAATAAAATGTACAATATATTTTCTAATCAAATCTTAATTCAAGGAGAAAATGTGTAGAGAGAGATTTCAAACAAGATGACAAATAAACGACAGAAAAGCAGAAGAGCGGACATTAAAGTCAAAAAGCTAGGCTAAGGGCTAGCCATGATGTTATGTAATAATAACGGAACTTGAAGCACATTTGTGAAAGCTCTCGTCAGCCCTCCTCAGACCGCAAACGCAAAGATGTCAGGAAAAGCATACTAGAACATCTGAAATGAACGCATACACTAATAAACCGAGAGAGTGATTTGCAAACATGCTGGAGTTTGAGAGGAAGTGGTGTGAAAAATAATAGTTGTTTAATATAAACGTGTGCTGCTCAAAGCGCGGCTAGTGATTAATTCCGACCTGTGCCGACGCGCCGTCGCGATAGCGGTGAGTGGCCCGCTATTATTCCCATCCATCGCCGCTGATCTAAATGATCATTTGGCTGTGATTGTAGCTGATCCGCCGGCAGTAATGAGCATAACTGTGAGACATTTAATTGGAGACAAGCGCTACACATACATTATGCGCACAGCTGGGGGGCTGTTGGTACATCGCGTACATTTAAATCCCTTATATCTTATTTTTTGCACGATTGCCGCCAAGCACTGCAGTAACAAGCCGGCTCAAAGGGGAAATTGCAGCGTGGCATCACTTTCAGCGTGTTCATTTGGTGCTTTGCTGCAGGTGCAATGTGTTTAATTCCGAGTTGGAGATAAAGACAATTTCATAGATGATCACGTCTCCCTCTGCGGGTTGAGCTACAGGTCAGGGATATTGTGTCAGACGCGCGACATGAAGTGGAATTGTCTCCGTGTTCCTCACTTTTTCTGCATTACCCCACGTCTCTCCCCTGGCACATTAAGGCATCAAGTGCACTTCAAGTGCGATCTTGGCCTCCCTTCTTTTAAAAGCATGATTATATTCCATCTCCGACTGCCGTACATAAAGGAGGCAGGCAGAGTGCGGACTATAATGGCTGCCATTTTGCTCATCTCAAAAACAGGAGGGAATTAAGAGCGGCACGCGCCGCCGTCCATTTGGTGTTGCCCGCTATGATCTGATAACGCGGTGGCACAAATACGCCCGCTGTTTTCGATACGCCAGAAATGGCACGCGATAGGAACATTAGCGCCGACCGAATAATATCAAGAGCCAAGCTCTGGAACCGACAGTCGACTTTTCGGGGCAATCAGAACGCGTGCCCTCAAGTGGGCACATCTGCCAGCGACCAAGTGTTAAATTATAAAGATACGGCGCTATTGTTTGCCGCAGTTCTGTCTGGCTGCTCTCGGCATAACAAAGCCCGGGGATGAGGTGAAGCGGGTACAAGAGTGCGGGGAGATTTGGGTTTCGTAGCCACTCGTGATAAGACCGCCGACACACACCGAAGAGACACAATGGCCTCTTAGCGTCGGACCCCTCGTGTGCAGTGAGCGTCGGCGTCACTTGTTCGCCCCGCGATTCCATCTCAAGCTCATTCCTTTTATCTGTCTAATGCAAATAGACCTCGGCACAGCAGGAGCAGCGACAACACACCGGTTGATTCACACGCGCACACATACTAAGGTGTGCCCCCATTGTTTTTCATCTAAAAACACGCAGAATTCCTCTTGACGTTGACAAGGAGGTACACCCCCTGCAAATCCAGAATCCACCTGGCTGCGTGCGTACGTATACGGAAAAAGCCAAGCGGTGGCGTGCATCCTTTTGTTTCTACAGTCGGGTGTCTGACACGGGCCGTGTCAGGCGTTCAACAGACACCTTGAAATTTTGCATGCGGAGCGAGCGAATGTGTGGCACTGATCCGGTCCGCTGTTAGAGGAAGAGGTACGGCTGGCGCGTGCGTCCCGACACCCTCCCGCGTCAGGCTGTGTGCTTTGGAGATACCAACACGCAGCCACAGCCATGTCTTATCCCGCTCTTTGGATGACTTGATTGTTGCCAGATCTACCTGCCAAGGTTGAAAATTCACCGTGTACGGGAGAGACAACATATAAAAAGACTTTTTTTTTTTTTTTTTAATATGTTTTACCGCTCTGCAGCTTTCCAGGATGCCGGTGGAGGCCTGCGGTCAGTACTCCACCTGTCGTGAATGTCTCGGATCGGGAGACCCTCACTGCGGCTGGTGCGTCCTGCACAGCATGTAAGTCCTGCGACAGTCCGGCCTTGACTTCCTTGTGTGCTTGTATCTTCACTTGCAGGTCGGAATCTTATTGTTAATAACGGACTTTCGTCTCCGTTCATTTCTACGGGAAAAGGTGATTGTAGCGTGGTCGTGGAACGTTGCAAGCCGGAGTCTGGCGGCGGCGTGTTATCGTCCCAATTTGTACACTAAGCTGTTCACTTTCCAGCCCGTCCTCGAGTCGGCTCGAAGGCGGTCCGTCCGCCGCCGTCATCTTTCCATCTGTCGCACGCAATCGCACTCTTCACCGCCAGCTGTCAAACTCCCGTCTGTCTACCGGGGTTGGGGACGGAGGGGGTGCTTGATTTCCCACTCCGCCGTAAATTGAAAATGGCTTTCTCGTGTCAGTGCTAGCCCTTGGGTATAGGAAGGCTGCCTGTGTGTGTGAGCGTGTGCGTCAGTGGCCCGCATTTAGCACCTCCATCCCTGCTGGCGCTGCGAGGACACGGCGAGGGCAGAGGATGTGCGGCGCGGCGGCGAGAGGAGCATATTGACCGAACGCTGGAGGTGCGAGGAAAGACGGGGCGGGCGAGATGCAAAGAATAGACAAATAGAAAGATGGAGTGAGAGGTGTGAAGCGCGCGAGAAGCACCAGCAGAATTAAGGAGCAAATGGAACAAAAAAACAGCACGTTTGGCCCGAAAATGCCATCATTTCAAAGGATATGTGCATTTCCTGAAATTTGAATAGTAATACAAATGAACCCGGTTTCAAATACAATAGAACCTCGTTTTTTTGTATTCCCTAGTTTTTTTTATATGGTTCTGTTTTTGTTGAAATTTTGCCCATCCACTCTGTTTTCATACATCATTCCACACATTCATTTGAAGCTGTTAAAGGAAAATTCCGGTGGTTTGTATTAACAATGTATTCAATGTACTCTATCTTGATAATGTGATGTTAAATCCTCTCATTTAATAGTGTTTTGAGACGATTTTTAGCGACATTTACGAATTTTCAGGTGCGCCGCCATTTTTGCGAGTCACATGACCTACGTGCGTGGACGTGACGTGTTACGTGCCGTTCCAAACTGGCCAGGGAGCGAGGGGAAGGCTCTCGCTCGTCATACTCTGTGTCATTCCGCCCGAAGAATCAACCGAATATTCAACAGAGAGGTTCAAATCTGTATGGAAGTATTCCCCCGTCTTCCCGATCAAGCGATAGTCCCATTTCTTCATCAGATGAGGATAAATTCGGGAAATCAGCGCTGGGGCTAATGGTGTCCCATGTAATCAAGCGTTTGGAACGGCACGTAACACGTCACATCCGCGCACGTCGGTCATGTGACTCGTGAAAATGGCGGCGCACCTGAAAATTCGTGATAGTCGATAGATGAGAGAGGATTTAACATCACATGATCATGATAGAGTACACATTACATGACAAATTGGATACATTGTTACTCCAAACCACCAGAATTTTCCTTTCAAAGATATTTTTAGTATTTTTCGGCCGTCTCGAACAAATTCGCAAATTTGCGTCATGTACACTGAATGGATTTGTCGCGAAAAGCGAGGTTCCACATTTCTGCGCTGTATTGTTTACAGTTGTGAATGGTTTAAGGGCAGTGTGGGAGCAACGCTGGCATCTGTTGGCTTGGAGTGCCATTGGGCGCAAAGTTGGTCATGTTACGCTTTTTGGGTCTGTGATGGGAATTTTTGAACTTGTGTGTGTGTGTGTGTGTGTGTGTGTGTGTGTGTGTGTGTGTGCAAGAAGCCCATTACCAGTCTGGGCATGCTCCCGGCCACACAGCAAATGGCTGTCCACAGATTGGCCTGTCACACTTAGCCTGATAGAATCTGCTCATCTCTTCAGCCGCCACTTCACACACACACACACATACACACACACGCCAAATATGTGAGCGTTTAAAACACTACATTGTGCACGCTTAATGCGCGGAAGGATACGGGTGCAAAATTGAATCGGTTATGTTTGGGAGAGTTTGTTTGCGTGTACATAATTCAGACGTCGGCTGTGTGAGCCTTGAGTTTTGAGGGCTTTTGGCCAGTTGTCATCATCAGTTAAAGAAGGGGCAAGGGCAGGGGCAGGGGCAGGGGGATGAAGGGCAGTGCCAAGTTGCTTCCCAATGTTCTCCCGGATAGCTGTGCTGCCGTTTTCACAATCAACCTTGAAAATCACCCCTCCGGTCTTGAGCGCAAACAGCCTTTTCTTCACTCTCGATCAGCAAAGGCTTTATTTACTCTATAGATTGGCGATGGGAGTTGCGAGAGCCGAGGGGAAGAGGAGAGAAAGGCAATCAATAGGAAGGAAATCAACAGGAGTGGCTGTTTGTGTGTTTGTGTGTGCATGCGTGAAGTCATTGTCCTTGACAAGCACTCGACGTTTATGTAGTACGCTACGGCCCTCAGTACGACTTTCTTGCTTTGACTTTGAATGCATGCAACTATAGCCCCCCCCCCCCCCCCCCTAACTATCGAAGTGCACCCTTCCGGTCCTATTCAACCTCGAGCTTCACCTGTTTAGCATCTCCCAGCTCCGCTTTCATAACGCCACATAGCACAACCTTTCATACTTTATATGCAATTCAACAACTATATTTGATACTAAAGAGAGGTGCAGTTAATTGTGTCGGTGGGGGTGTCCTCCATTTGAGTGACACCAAAGTCAACCCATGCAGACATCCAAAGGAAGGGCCGCTTGCTGCTAAACCATCAGGTACTAGTGATGGTCTCGGCACTGTAGGCAGCACAGAGCATCTCGGTCATTGCTGGTGTTTCTCGGAATATATTTTAGTACAAGTTATAGAAACCAAGCTTATCGTTGCTCTTTACTTGTATTTGTTCCTCATTGTTGGCTCGACTAGTTCCATATTGTTATGAATGCATTCATGAGCAATGTTGTACATCTGGCTAGATCGGTATTTGTGAATTTATTTCATAAAACTCTCACGGTGCCTTGTGAGTCATTGCTGCCACTTTATAGACAAATATCCATCAATGCTATGGTGCTAATTTTAGCACAATACTGTTCGAGCCCTTGACGTCCATCCGCAGTCCCAACTCCCGTGCCCATATGTTTCGTCAATGTCCGTTCTACTTCCGTCTGTCAGCTGTCAGTCACGCCGGCGGCTAACGAGGCCGTCAAATCCGCAGTTAAGCGTGACGGGCAAACAGATTGGCCGCCGCATTCGCCCGAGTTGCATTGTCGTCGTATTTAGCATGGATGTGGAGTCGCGTCTGCCGTCCTCTAAATTGGTAATGCTGCGATGACTTGGATTTAGTAATCGCGATCATGACTTCTGCCTTTGGCCCGGATGGCAAAACTCTTCCCCCAACGCTCGTCTATACATTTCCATGCATTCTCCTTATCTGCCCTCAGTGCTAAGATGTAAATCCCACTTCCCACATTTTAAGAGCAAATCTGATCTTTCTTCAGGATAAATGTTGATAACCATTGGGCCGTCGACACTTAATGTGTTCCTCGTTTGTTGAAGTGCTTCTCGCACACCACAAGATGAGTCCATTTCATACACTGTACACTTTTACTGCAACATATAAGAAAATGCTTTAAAATCGCTTTGAAGCTTTAGCCGGTGTCAGAGACAGTCAAACAACTTGTGGAGTGGGGGGGGCACAGTCCTCAGGGACCACATTCAAAAAAGAGGGCAACCATGCTAAAAAATAAAACATCATTTACTGTATTTTAAAGATAGGCGGCACAGTGGATCAGCTGGTAAAGCATTGGCCTCACAGTTCTGAGGACCCGGCTTCCATCCCGGCCCTGCCTGCGTGGGTTTTCTCTGGGCACTCCGGTTTTCTCCCACATCCCAAAAACATGCAACATGAACTGAACACTCTAGATTGCCCCTAGGTGTGATTGTGAGTGTGACTCTTGTCTGTTTCCATGTGCCCTACGATTGGCTGGCAACCGGTTCAGGGTGTACCCCACCTCCTGCACTTTGACAGCTGGGATAGGTTCCAGCACTCCCCGCGACCCTCGTGAGGATAAGCGGTAAAGAAAATGGATGGATGTATTTTAAAGATAGGAATGTTTTCACTCAAAGTAAAGCACAAGTCATTACCAACATCAGATCCTTCAAGTTCATGCAGTTGGCTCTGGTTTTTGCAAGGCCAACTACATGGGTTGCGATAGATAAGTATGCAACATTTTTCGCTGTTGTAAGATTCCACTACGACCCCTTAAAGGGCATTTTTTGTTGCTGGAATTTATGCAAATATGGTTGGAACACAGACAGTGCTTGAAATAAAAATGAAAAAATAGCAAAGGTCCAAATATCAAATGTGCAGACTCGCTGCAACCGACCCATAAACGCACAAAATGGCAGAATCAAACTTGCAAGTCATGCCGCTGTGCTCGTTGTCTCCCAAATCGAAAACGTATTCCCGGGACGTCTTGTCTGCCGTCAGATGAGTAACCTTTTCCGCAGGAAAAAAGTCAAAACAAAACAAAACAACTAATTGGTGGAATGTTTACTCTCCACGCCATCTCAGTTTAAATCCGTGCTGGCATCGCCGCCACGTCTGACCGCTCAAGCTCACCTCTTACCTCCACTACCAGTGCTCATTACCGACTTATGCTAATTAAAACCACCACGGACTAATTGTGTTTGGTCAGGCTGGAATTAAACACTGAAGGGGGATTTCTCAACCATGAGCGAAACACACACAAGTGCAAAGAATCGTTTAGGTTGGCTTGTTGTAGCTCAGGCAGTACGGTGGACTAATCGTGAGTAGATCCACCCAACAGTTCTGAGGTTGGAGGTTCCAAAAACGTGCAGGATTAGGTGATTGAAGGCTACAAATTGTCCTTAAGTGTAAATGTGAGTGAATCAGTGTATCCCAGTTCGACTCCCCGGAGATCATCAGTTCAGCACTAATATTAGGCATCGACTCAAAGTTCTGTCTGTCTGACCAGAGGATGCTTACAGTGTGATGTGTGTCTCCAGGGGAGGAAGTCTGTCCCCAGGGTGTGGGTGGGGGCAAATCGGGAGGGGGGGGGGGGTGTCATCCGATCTCTCACCCCCCGACCCCACTTCAGCCTCCCCTTCTTGCCGAGTGCAGTGGTGAGTTGAGAGAAGGGAACAAGTGCACGAAGTGACAGGGGCATCAGGATGGAACGAGGCGCTGTGCACCTCCAAGTTGGATCTCTGCTGTCACTGCCTCACACACACACACACACACACACCTAATCTAACACACACTTTGAAGTCAGGTCCTCCATCGCTCAGTGTCTGCTAGGAAGCGCTCAAACGCACACACTCACAGTGAACCAGACACCTGCATGAGAAAGCAATTCACAAAAGATTTGAGGTGGTGGTGGCGGTGTGTGTGTGTGTGGGGGGGGGGGGCAGTGGATTTGGTGAGGATGACAGTAAAACGAAGTGATGTGATGCGTTTCATCCATCTAGACTAACGGACGGGACGGTGCAGAGAAGTCCTCAACGTGTCGGAGTAAATAAAAGTCGTCACGCCGATGGACAGCATTTTATTGACGGTGTTAATATCTGTCCATTTTTAAATGCCGAATCGCGGACATGTAGGTATCTAATCACGTGTGTTGGTATTACATTCTAAACTACACAGCAAAAATCAATACCGGAGGTCACACCGTGTTTGCATACAGTGTGTATAGTGGTCGTATTGTTTTTCATAGAAGTAATCAGTGAGTCCACCCGAGATCAATACTTGTGTGTAGTGTTGTACTGTGCACGCAAAACACACAAAAGTGCAACATTCACATCCCATGAGAACAAAAATATATACCGTATTGTATTGTTCTCATTGGCTTGTGCAAGTGGCCGTTTATTTCTGTGCATCATCTTGAATTATCCTCTTGATGTCCATTCATGGTGCTCCTTTGTTTTCAAATTTCATATTTTGGTGATAATTTAACACTTTGTATTAGCCTTTCTATTTCTCCCATTTTTAACGTGTATCATTGTTTCCCTTGAAGTGTCTTTTCCCGGCTGATAGAGGTGCGTAATATAGAGCGGACGTGGCCCTAATGGCATCTTCAGGGGCGGCGTGGCGTCACGTATGCCAGACAAATGGCCTAATAAGTGCGCCGCACAAACCAAAGCCCCCATTGGGTCGCTCCCTCACCAGATTCATCGCGTGTGTGCTATGCCACACAAACCTCATCATAACAACATTACGAGCGCGCAGACAACAACTGCATCACAGTTGATGTCCAAGAGGCAAGGTGTAGACGTTGCGCGGGGTTACTTTCTTACACGTATTTTTTTTAAATGCTAAGACTGATTAATTATTCACACTGAGCTCAAGTTTAATTTTCCACTCACTGATGGGAGGAGGGATACAGTCCACGCCACGGTGGGGTCACAGCCAGTGGACCGGGTGATGACTCTCCCACAGACCCTTCATGCCTTTTTGTGCAATGTGGACCAGCACCCGTAATGATAGCACCGCTCCGTGTGTGTTTCCACGTGGAAAAGTGTGTCATTTGGAATGCGACACGCAGCCTCTGGCTATCCGTACAGTATGTGCGGCTTTTCCCATGGACAATGTGTGCGATAATGCAGACTGGCTTCCATCCGGGAGTGCACAGAGCATTTTTTTTTTCGGATGAGGTCTAAATGATATAAAACATTCTTGATTGTATATTATGAGGGAAACACATTTTGAAGAAATTTACCATCGATCCTGCACGGCCGAGCGAATCAAATCACATTTTAATTCCCGGTCCGTCTTGATTGGAGACCACTCTGGCCCGTGCTGACCTCATCTGCAACACGAGAGTCAATTAGCTCATCAAAGGACGGCTTTGTGATGAAATATATCACCCAGGCATCATCATCATCATCATCATCTGCGGTGGCCGTAGGCAACAGAGCCATCTGTGGCCTTCTCTTGTTTGTTCTCTCCTAATAGCCCCCCAGTGACGTTCGCCATTTTGCTGAATCCACACCGCTATTTGGATGTGGATTGTTGATAATCATTTAAAGGTGCTGCGTTTGTTTAGCCTGGCTGACAAGGCGACAGCGTTATAGCGTGAATGAACAATAGGCTCGAGATGTCCCCATATCGGTTTTGGTCATTTGAGCTTTATTTAAGGCGGCAGTTTTCAAACTGGCTGGTTATGACGGGGGTCAGTCTTTCTTTGCACGTGTAAAAAAAAAAAAAAATAAAAGCAGTTTTTTCCCTGCATGCTGCACAGTATGGGACCAAACTAACTGGTCTGCTCTCAAAGGGAATATAAACCACAGGCTCCACCTGCTCTTGGCATTGCCCATGAATGGGCGCCATTAAGACTTGCCTCCATCCCAAAGGGCCCGCTCCACTTACAAGTATAGAGTCGCCATTGTTTTTAAACACACACCTATGTCTTCTGACGGTCAATTCACAGGGCGCTGTAATAAGTATCCCCCGCAGAGGAAATACAAGCAATATTCTCAACATTGCCAACAGGTGCGTGTATGCATTTCAGGAATAAACACTACTTCTCTTGTATTTTTTTTCCTTTTGCAGGTGCACCAGAAAGGAGAAATGCGAGCGCTCGTCGGAGCCTCGTCGGTTTGCGTCCGACATCAAGCAGTGCGTGCGCCTCAGCGTGCACCCCAGCAACATTTCCGTCTCCCAGTTTAGCGTGACGGTGAGTCGGCGCCGTGATCCCGAACTTCATTACGAGAGCAGAACTCGCGGGAGACGGATTGACACTCGGACAACGCGATTATGGCGCGCTCGTTTCTGATTACTGGCCACTCTTTACATAGATGGCGACGCCTGCCAACAGCAACACAACTCAAATCCCGGCTGAGCAAATGTGCTGTCCTATCCAGTGAAACACTCATTAACATCCCATAGTATTTGCTTGGCATTGTATTGGACGCTTGGCAGGAAATGCAACACATTCACCCTGGATAGTGTATTACCGTCCCTCCACAAGTATTTTACTACAATGGTGCCTTGAAATGCAAGTTTCATTTGTTTGGATGTTCTCCATAACTCCAAACCCTCAGAGAATATTTACCCATTGAAATGAATGCAAGTGCCCCAAACACTTTTTACAGTAATGTCAATTAAATCAAATTTATAGAATTTAGCAGTTTTTGCCCGAGTTCACTGGACATTGTGCTGTTCCTTTTGGTGTGTGCACCTTGGCCTCCTGGGCACAAGATATTTCTGACATAGCGACCTGTCTCAACTCCTCATTAAATTGCTGAAATATTAGGCGTTCTTTGCAGAGGATAAACAATCCATCCCAAATCTCAAGACACCACTGTATAGATTTTAACACATCTGCACGCTCATGTGGCCTTTATACACTCAGTGTGGCCTTTTTATTGCAACCACTTCATAATTCAAAGACAGCGGTGACGCTCACATTTCCGTTTCCCCTCTGAGCCTTAAATGTGGCTCGCGCACGAATAGCCAATGTGCACCCTCGTACCGTACTATTTGATTTCCGGGGTCAGACCTGAATGATCATTTCCCATCTGTGTTGCTCCGAGGGTCATGAGCACCATTGTTGCCTTTCCACCTCTGCGCCGCTTTAATGGTATTCATAGAATGCGCGTGTGCGTGTTCTCATTCGGAGGCGTCGCATGAGTGTTTAACCTTTTCCCAGTGTGGAGTTTTACCCTAAGGTGACGCCATATGTTTCGCAAGTGGATGACTGCGGGCCACGCTGCGTCCTCCTTCACCTTTCTTTGACTTCATATTAGGAAGATAACACAATGGGAATTGTTATTATTGCCGTTTGAAAAGAAGCAATGCGACTTGGCCCGGACCCCCCACCGTCCGACCTCATTAAAGCGCAAACTCAAAACAGCTGAGCTCGGCCCTTCCGCTGTCGCTGAGGCGGCGTTAGCCACGTGCGAGCGGACCTCGCTGCAAATCAAAGCCTTGACCGAGGACCGCCGTAGACGGGCTGATCCTATCAATATGTATATTCCAGTCTTGACCCCTGTTACACCTGCTTCCCGCCTTCTATATTCAAGGGCGGCTTTCCCCCGTTGTCTTCTGAGCTGATGCCGCATTTTCAAGTGAAGAATGTAAATCTGCATCCCTTTTAATTCTCAAGCACATCCAGAGTGTTGGGACCAAGGACTTCTTCCTTGTAAGAGGAACAGAATGCAGTCTGCAAGCTCTTCTGACTAACACGACCACAGCTATAAAAGTTGCACAAAAAAAGAACTGCCTGATTGCTGTAGACAAAACCGCTGAGTTCAGGCTGCAGGGACCCCAGGCAGGGCCAGGGACGAGGTCGGTGTCCAGCACCTCTCGTCAAACTCCAGAGGTTAGGTGAAAATAGGTTTTTATTATGTTGTGTTTGTGTGTGTCAATGTGTTTTTTTTAAAATTTTTCATCGTACCTATACAATTCTTAAGTCCCTTCCCGCGGAAAAGAAGTCAAGCTCCACTAGGCAAAAGAGGCTGAAGTCAGAAAGAAATTAATCGCCAAGGTCGAGAACACATTCATGAGCGTTTCTCAGAACAGACTGAAGAACAACGAACGAAACACAGGATTATGGGAAATGATTTGGGGCAACCTTGATTTTGAATTGTGTTCGTGTTGTTGAACTGACCCCATCTGGAGATGCTTCCCTAAAGGTGTCAAAAGTATGATCGAATTGTCCGGCTATGTGTAATATCGCTTCTTTTTATTGGTCAAGACTTTCTTTGATGACAACGTTGGTCCCTCTTTTGTTTCTCCCGAAGTTGATCCTGGAAGCCCACAACGTGCCGGAACTTTCCGCTGGGGTGAACTGCACGTTTGAGGATCTGGCAGAGATGAACGGGCTGGTGGAGGGCAACCGCATCAAGTGCTTCTCCCCCGCCGAGAAGGAGATGCCACGCGTGGTCGTCGACAAAAGTAAGGATGCGTCCGAGCCGATCTCCCGTTCGGAACTTTTATTTCCGGCATTTTACTTTATTTTTTTTTTTCCCTGGGACTAATTAGCTAGTTCTCAGTTGACAGAAAGAGAGAGCGGGTCCTGGGAGGAAGGTGACGTTAGCCTTAGCAGCCTTCAAGGTAACTTTTAGGGGGCCTAATTAGGACGGATCCACTGTCGGGGGTGTTTTACCTTGATTGATGAATGATTCCTTCTTTGTTAGCCAGGCTTGGAGAATGAGTGGGCCGCGTTGACGGTGGCGAGGTGACCTGTGTGCCAGCGTGAGTGTGTGTGTGTGAGTGTGTAGAATGAATTAAACATGAAGCCCTTCATTAGAGCCAGACAAAAGGACACAGATGAGGTACAGCGTTTCATCGCATTCCCACTTTAGCTTGTCTGAGACTCCCTCAAAGACCGTTTTCCATCCCGAGGGAGACGTGTTGCCACCTTATCGTCTCATGCAAGGTTTTCTCAACAAACCCCCTCCACCCCCTCCCGAAGATACCGTTGCAACAAGCGCAACACTTGCGGCTCTTTTATTGGCGTGTGAACAAGTGATAAAATTCCACACCGTAACGCGTGCTGTGTTTCCTCCAGGCGACCACCAGATCGTGCAGCTCTATCTCAAGTCCAAGGAGACCGGCTTGGCATTCGCAAACACCAGTTTTGTATTTTACAACTGCAGCGTCCACAAGTCGTAAGTCTTACACCGTGTTGCATGGTTCCAACTTTGCTGGCTAAGTGAGCATCCCGCGTTTTTTTTTTTTTTTTCACCCTCTTTTTTTATAGGTGCTTGTCATGCGTGAGCAGCCCATACCAGTGCCACTGGTGCAAATACAGACACGACTGTACGCACGACCCTCGCACGTGCTCCTTTCAGGAGGGTCGAGTCAAGAAGCCGGGGGTGAGTTTGCCTTGGGCCCAATTTTGCAGCCAGTTGAAGCAGCTGGCGCGTGCGTGAGGTCGTTCTGGAGAGTGAAACACCTTTCAGCGGTTTGGCTTGATCGGCTGGAGCTAATAAAAGCTATTTCCGGGTGGCCGTCCCTATTCCCAGAGACATTTTAATGGCCGTGAATTATCCGTTGTATTGGCGCCCACCTCCGCTTTCCCTCTTGGCCGGCGAGAACCGCATTGGATTGGGTGCATGTTCCTATTACCCCCAAAAGCAGGAGATGACTCACTTTGGTTAAGGTTTGGGAGCACGAGGGGGAGGCGGCCTTGCCGGGAGTTGGTGGCCGTCTAATCCTCGCCTGAGGTGTGCGATGATGAAGATCAGTAGCGCTGGCGTCCGTCTCGACGGGCGCAGGGATTCGGCGGGCCAGATCGTCTGCTTTGATGAGCAGTCTGGTCGCCATTGTGTTATACCACCAATATTTCCCCCGAGCCATTCAACCTGCGCGCAAGATATTATTTTCCCTCCTTCGTGACGTCTTCCATTATCCTTTTGAACCTTCTGCTGAGTCAGAGCCCGGTCTTTGCCGGTTTACTTTTCCAATTAACTCAGACGCTACTGGTCAATATTGACCGAGGATAATAATGTGCCAATCCTCTTCCCATTGTGTAGCTGACTTTCAAGAAAAGCCACAAATAAAGCAGGAGGGATTACGCATTTGCACATTAATGACACGGTCCGTTTTGATGAGCCGTGTTGGAGGAAAGCAGGTGTTTTGCAGCTTTAAAGACTTTTAATTTGCTTTTTATTAACCTCTCCAATCCAAGGTCGTGGCACTTGCCTCCGGATTTCTGGATGCGCGTAGGCCGTTCCCAAAACCGCAACAAGTCGACGTTGATCTTTCCGCCTCCGATACAATGAAGAGATTCCGAGCGGCTTTGGGAATAATCCTTCCGCGCTATGCTAATGATAGTCGTGCCGCCTCCCTCCCCACTGGTTTAGCCTGTCGTTAGTATGCACGGCGGTGCGTTATTAAAACCCGCGCCGGGCATGGAGCTGGCGCTGTTTTATTCATGCCGGCGGTGGCACGGGGCACGCGGCTCAGACAGTTGCCAAACTTTGTCCTTGGCACGTCTCAAGGATTTAGCTCCCGGGATTAGCCTGACAACAAAAATATTCCCGGTCACGTCGTTACAGTGGGAATAAGATGCGACTGTTTACCCAATTTGCAATGTTTACCTGCGTGTTGAGCTCTTCTTTAGGTCCATCCAACTTCTTCATTAACCTCTTTGTTCTAGTTTATCCTAACGTGTTCATCAAAACAATGGCTACTACTGCTCAGCGCGAAAGCAGCATTTAAGTGCTTCCGAGTCACACTGATCAATTCCGAGGAGTTTATTTACCACAGCTGTATTGATCAGGATGATTTTATTAAGACAGCTAAATGCCAACTTCAATAGCTGCCGGTTGGCAATGTCAGTAACGGGAAGCTGAAGGCAGGTGAGCGAGTCCATCGGGGAAGAGTTTGCAGACATAAGCAAAAGACCTCAAAGTGAGGAACAAGCGAATTCTATAAGCAGCACGATTCCAGTAGAAAAGCTAGGTGTGAATAACGAGGAGATATTGGAAATGTCGAGGCGATGAGTGGACCTCACGAGACAGCGTCTCTGCTCGAGATCCCTGCGAGAGAAGGTGCGAAAGCTGGAGATGTCCCTCATCTTCACACCTCGCGCCGGCTATAATTACGGGACTTGAAAGTACGCCGAGAAAGAGGCCTCGCGGCTCCCACGCCGCTTCCTCTTCGGTCGCCGTCGCCGCCCTTCACACCTCCCACTAGCCTCCAATTAGCGCATTTCATCAGGTTCCCCGACAAGAAAGGAACTGAGCAAGGGAGTTGTCACCAACGCGGAGTCAGCGCGCGGGGTCGACTCGCAAGGATGGCGCTGACTTGCGACCCGCCGTCATCTGGGCTCATAATGTGCTCACCAATAGCCTTAAACAGTCCGTGAACAACTTTCTAAAGTCACAACCATATACTTCGGAGCACAAACCAGTGGGATACACAGTTCAGGTCCAACTAGTTTCTTTGTAACAGTAAAGATTTAAAACAGATGCGCTTCGGGACGGTCCATTTTCATTTATTGGCTTGACTGGGATGCACGTGTTCACGTAGTGCGCGCGCATTTTGCCTCAACACGCCAGGAGCACAAAAAGTTTGTCTATTTCGCTTTATCGCAATTCTCCGCTCTCATCTCTCGGCGGCTCGGAAGCCGATGGTGTTTTTATTTATGGGGATGTGTGTGCGTGCGTTTGTGTGCGTGTGTTTGCGGTGTGTATGGCGGGGCATATCTTGCGCCGCCCATATTATTTATCACATCCCAGGCGTCCGGGAGGGGGTGTGAGGCTGGCGATAAACACAACTGACATTACATCAACGTAACGTCCACATAAATCGCAGAAGGTGGCAGCCGGCATCACCACGAGCATCAGTAGTGCACACACACACACACACACACACACACACCACACACACACACACACACACATACATATGATGTGCCATGATTGTTGTTGACAATGTTACTTAATATACAACTGATTTATGAATTAGAATAGTTTAAGAATTAAGTTGGGGGGGGAAACCTTCCCAAGAAAAAAATAATGCAAAAAATGCTTTTGCTCGAGATAATTTGTCTGGAGTTACTTTTACTTTTTTTTTTTAATCACACACTTCATTATATTACTAATTAATAAGAAAAATATCGATTTGTCTCTGTGTGTTTTTTTGAGCTATTTGTACTCCAGTATTTTTCATACAAAATCCGATATGAAGAAATAATTTTGAAAAATACTATTTATATTGGTTGAATTTTTGTTTGGTTTGTTTTAGCTTTTTCTACTAAAGTAATTTCAGGACAAAATTCGACTGAAATAAATGTTTTCTAATTTTCATTTTTGATTATTTTGATTAAGTATATTTACTGTTGATAATGCATTACTATTTGTATACAATAATTTTTTAAACAATTTTCTTTATTTTTATAAAAAAATAATGATACCCAATAAATTAACATTTATGAAGTATATTAAATTAGGAAAAGTAAATTCTAGCCTCTACTGTTTTCCTTTTTCTCCAAAGTCATACTTAAGTCTTGTAAGACCAATATGTGTTATATTTTTGTGAGACTTATTTAGTAATAGCTGGGTAAATATTCCTCCTGACTGAACTAAAGGTGCCTTTTGAAGTGCTCCTCCATGTTGCCATGGCAGCAGATGATGCGTGCGCTGCTGCCTTGTTGTTTTTCTCAAGGAGGTTCTCGTCTATCTGCCTGCAATTTATTTTCTTTGTGAGAAAGTGTTGCCTTCGGACACCTCGTCTTCCGCATACGGCGCTATCAGCCCAGATCTGTGTCCTCGGGATTTAAGTCACACTCGTCTACCTTCGCCGACGTCAGGTGGATAGCATTAACGGCGGCCATTGTCGAAGCGTATTCGCCGTGTGCGCGCGACACCCCACCACTTATGTTCATTCTCCAAAAGTATGAAAATGAAACGCAAACACACTATGCGCGCGTGTCATTTATCTATAATGACTTTGTGAATAGTGTCACCCCAACCCCCACCCCCCTCGCTGAGGAGCCTTCCAGTCAGTCACTCAGGCAAACTCAATCAAGTGGCTTTTAATAAACTCCGCAGGAGCGTTATCGCACGGTTGAACGTGCACCACGTTTGCTCGCCTTATCTGCTCTGCTTCTTCCTTTTCGCTGTTTTTGACATGCCCATGCTCTTCCTGTCACTTCACGGATTTTCTTCCCTCTCTCTCATCGTGTTCTTCAGTTCAACCGCCTTAAAAATTCGGTAAACTTTTTAGTTACCTTTTTTATGGGGTCGCCACCCGTCATCCTTACTGATTCTCTGTTTGTTTTTCTTACAGAAATTCTTTTCTTGTTTCTTCCATTTTTTCAATGCATATATTCCTATGGACTCTTCTTTAGTTGTTTACCTTCCCCATCCTCTTGTTTTTTTCACCAAGTTGACAAATGTTAGGAAACCAAGGGGCAGACCCAGAGTCTTAAGTTTTTAGAGTTTTGCCGTCAAAGTCGGCTTTCTAACAAATGTCTTTACGTTGAACGCACCGCATTTGTTGGTTTCTACCACTTCTGAGCTGCGTGGGCTCCGATTTGGACGAATTGCCACAGAACCGCGCGGCAATCTCACCACCTTTGGTGTTCGTCCCTCCCAGGAGTGTCCCCAGCTGCTGCCGGCCGAGCGCATCCTGGTGCCGGTGAACGTGGTGAAGCCCATCACGCTGTGGGCCAAGAACCTGCCCCAGCCCCAGTCGGGCCAGCGGGGCTACGAGTGCCTGCTGACCATCCAGGGCAATGAGCACCGCGTCCCTGCCCTGCGCTTCAACAGCTCTTCTGTGCAGTGCCAGAACACGTCGGTGAGGAACCGTCCCCTCGCAGCAGATTAGCATGGAAAAGGCTTTTTGCCGCTCTTGTGTTTATACAAAAGCATCTCCTCCTTATGTCTGTCCTCATCACTCTGACTACTTGTGTGTCTGTGGGATTAGTGTGCATAATCATCACACAATCCAAATATTGTACTTTGATTGAGCGCTGAAGGAGGGAAACAGTAATCTCCCCGAAAAGGATGATTCTGACACAAGAATAGTCTTTGAAAGGTGTGTGTGTGTGTGTGTGTGTGTGTGTGTGAGACAGAGAGAGAGACTACTTCAGCATGTGTACAGCAGCCACCTGTTGCATGCAAAATGTATTTTTTTGGGGCGGTTTTTTTGCACTATGGTGATAACGATGGCCACTTTCTCCCTCACGACTCCGTGTTCTTCCCTCCTCCCCGCCGGTTGCAATGGCGACAGTACTTCTACGACGGGATGGAGATGAGCAGCCTTCCCGTGGAGCTGACCGTCATCTGGAACGGCGACTTTAGCATCGATAATCCCGCCCACAACAAAGGTGAGCAATGGAACACGCTTGCTGTTAATTTGCTCATTTCACACACACACACACACACACACACACATATGTGATGTCAGCATAGTCTTTTATAAACACACACGCACAGTAGGGCCACTCCTGCCCTCAGAGTTAGTCTCCATGGCAACAGGCGGGCGGTGTGCCGAGGTGCAGCGAGCCGGGCCTGATGTTTCCTCGCGGAGTGGTTAACTTCGACGTGTCTTTTTCTCGCCTTCATCACTGTGAATAAACTAATGCATCCCAAATTTGCAATCTTACCATTGAGGAGAAACTCTACATAGCACACCGACGCAAATTCAATTGTTTACACAGGTCGGTGTGAAATAACCTGGGCTCAAATCCACGTGCCGCTTAATTTTGTCCAAAGATGAAGACGTTATTATTTGCTTACATTTAACAGCCTGTTCTAGTAAATGGCCATTCTAGGACCAAACATGCAATGAATTATCTAGCGCTAGGGTCTTTTAGGTTTGGAGTGATAGCTCCCAGGCAGCAGCAGTCGAAGAAGAAGCATCATTATCTCCCAGGGCATCACGAGTTGGACAGATCACACCTCCGTCTAATCGCAATTAGGAGGAAAACGTCTGGCCCGTTGCCTTGGTAATAGTATGTTAAACATGCGGAGGTGTTAAGCAGTACAGATAATAGCATAATGAGGCAAAGAACCTGTTCTGTTTGTTGTCCTCTGCCTATTTGCGCTCATTTGTCATGGATTCAGACTTTGGATGAAAATCTGTTTGCAGTTCTTTTCTCCCACTTTAATGAGCCTCTTCTTCTTCACCTTGTCTAACCTTTTTTGTCTGTGCTCGCCACGCAGTCCATCTGTACAAGTGCGACGCCCAGCGCGGGAGCTGCGGCCTGTGCCTGAAGGCGGATCCTCTGTTTGGCTGCGTCTGGTGCAAAGGGGAGAACCGCTGCACGCTCAAGCAGCACTGCCCGCACCCCGAACACCTGTGGCTGGAACACAACGGCATCAACAGCAAGTGCACGCACCCGCGCATCACCCAGGTCAGAACTGTTTGGTTTATCCCAGTTCAAGAGGTCTGGAATGTGGTCCAAACCATTAGACACTATCCGAACACTGAAAATTTTAAGTTGGGTCCAGCCTGGACTGGTCGCGAGCCAGTTGCACGGAACAATATCGACAAACATTTCACATTCATATTCACACCTAGACAACTTGGTCTTCAAAGAACATAGAGGAAGGCCGGGACACCAAGACCCAAGGAATACAATCATCATCATTATTGTCGTGATATTTTTTGTTTTGCCACATAGTCCTTAAAGTTTTCATTTTATCTATTGCGGTACTGAATGAAGTAAAGGATTTGAAGGTTTTGGTGTGTTGCTCGGTGAAGTCACGAGTTGATTGACTCACTCCTTTTGTGACTACAAAGTCATACTTAGTTTTATTTTACGTTTGAAAATGGGAAAGCAATCTGTTGGAAACAACGACAAATCATTCCGGTGCACCTCCTAAGCACACTCCGTTTGCCTCTAATGCAACCAAACGTCCAGCTTATCAGGTCCACAGAAGACATGAGCACCAGGGAGGGGGAGGACACGAGTAACGATAAATGGAAGGATGTCCAGATGAAACTGAATGGAAGGAAAGGGATGAAGATCGAATAGTCAATGCCCGGTAATGTCCTCGGCGGCGGCATCCCAGAGGGGGAACCTCTGATGAAGCAATAAGGGGAAAAGCCCGGAAGCAATCCCCTCCAAGCGTACCCGTGCGCAACGTCGGGTCCAGCGAAAGGGGAGGCGGGGATGTTGAAATGGAAATGTAATTCAAGACTGAGGCGTTGACCCGCGACCTCCGTGGAGATTTGGTGAAAGCGATGAAGCGTAAACCTTTATTGGGGCATGCATCAGAATGTGTCTACACATCAGTGGCGGAATGAATGCCGGCGGTCGGAACAAGATGGAGGAGCCGGATCACTAACAAGAAGACATAATCAAGAGTTGCGCTCTAAAGACGGCAAGGAAAGACAAGCAGAGAGAAGAAAAGCCATCAAGCCTTGACCTCACAATGTAACCCTCAATTATCTCGTCCCAGCTTTAAGTGACACGTCATTGACTCCCCTTTTTGACACTTGCGCCGCCTCAGTTCTTTGTTTGCCAAGACACCGTGGTTCATCGGGCGCAAAAATAGCCATCAGCAGGGGGTCCTGTTAATCCGGGACGTGGCATGTGCCAATGACGATCTCTCTCCCGTAAAGCCGGAGCTCATTAGGATGCGTGCGAGGAGTTACATGAGCCCAAAGCTAGAAACTAAGTCAACAAGGTCCGTTCTAAAGACGTTCAACCAAATCATATGATGATTAATGAACTGAGGCAGCCATTTCTCTAGTCGTGGGATGTTGTGGACCACCAAAGCTGTCAAGTATCCCACCTTCTAACAACACAAGAACAGAAAATTGCAACTTGGGCACACTTACCATTTGTCAAACAAGATATCAAGGGGCCCCCAAAAATTGTTTTAGTCTTCATTCATTCGCTTAAACACACATGAACATGCTTCATCTATCATGATTGTTGCAACTGCTCTTTACGTGGTGGCGTTGGGAGGAAAACGAAGCTGAGTGACCCCCGCTGAAGCGAGTGCAGAAGGCGAGAGCAAAGCAAAGACTTCAAAACTACCAAATGTTTCAACCTTTTTCTTCAAGACACAAATGTGCGTAGCCAAGAACAGCAAGACCCAGATGTTCTTGTCGGTAGCAGTAGCACTGCTGTCAGTGTCAATTACAGTAAAAGCGTCTAGATGATTCACTCTCTAGATAATTATCCTCTTCAAGGATTTTAAGAACTTCATCACTGAAGACCTTGTCTTGGGGTGAAAATAAGACTTCTGTCAGTGCAGTACATGGACGTGGAGGTCCCTGTGACTGGGTTTCAGATGGGAAAATGGGACTCTCTCTTTTCTGTGTTCAGATTACTCCCCTGCGGGGTCCGAGGGAAGGCGGCACCCTCGTAACCATTCGCGGCGACAACCTGGGCCTGGAGTTCCGAGAGATCCAGGGGAACGTGAAGGTGGCGGAGGTGGAGTGCACGCCCATCCGAGACGGCTACATCCCGGCAGAGCAGTGAGTGGGGAGCTTTGATGACAGACCGCCCCCGGGACCGTTTTAAACGGCAGATGTCACTTACGTTGCGTCCGCAGGATCGTGTGCGAGATGGGCCGTGCCGAGAAGAGTCAGTACACGGGCAACGTCAAGGTGTGCGTCGGCGTCGGCGAGTGCCGGCCGGAATTCACGGCCAAGTCGTCCAAATACTACTATTTTGTGGTAAGAGGTCAATTAATGTTTGGCTTTTTGCCACGACGTCTTCGTTTTGTGCTGGCGGTATCAGATTTAATACCCTACGTGGCAGCGAGCCAGGCCACGGTTCTTTACTTAATGTGTGAAACTGTAAAGGTGTGATGTGCGGATGTTATTTTTAACTGCCTGCTCCCTCTCCCGCTCTCTGGTCTATCTTCAGATTCCGAGGATCCACAGCATCAAGCCGAGCAGGGGGCCCGTCTCCGGGGGAACGGTGGTCAGCATCACAGGGAGCCACCTGGACGCCGGCAGCAACGTGTCCGTCATGTTTAAGGACCAGCCGTGCACCTTTCTCAAGTTAGTTGTCTGCCGTGCGCCCCTTTCCTGACCTTGCCCACTTAGGCAGTCAATTAAAAGCACACACTGCGTCATATAAAAGAGCTGCGCAGACATTCCAGGGCCGCAAGAAATCAGATTATATTCAAGTCATTGGCAAAACGAGCCGCCCCGGCTTTATGATCTCCATAAATATCCTCCTAATGAGTTTCCGTTCTCCATCACCGCTTTCATGTCTTCTTCAATACAGCGCCAGGCTCCTTCTGTAAGTTATGCTCTCGTTTAGCTGATAAGACTGGCTGTGCTTGAGGGCGTGTCTCCGCTGTGATTGACAACACCAAGATGTGTGCCCTTAAGAGCCACCCTCATCCCTAAATATGGTCGGAAAAGAACATGGCTAGACCCTCGTTCGTACTCTTATCGGGGGAACTGACGCACCGGCTCTGTCTAGTCGACTGTAATGCGGTGTTTGAGATTACAGGGACAAAAACAAAGCTGTCGACTGTGGTAAGCTTGCCTATTTAGACATTTTTCTGAATGTATGGGGGCTAAAGCATATGCGCATAAAAATTTCCATGGGAATTAAGTTGTGCCGAATGTTATTCTTGGATAAACATTTAGTGCTGCCATGATGACACCAAGTTATGGAGCGCAACTCCAATTTTTCCAAGTGAGATGCGTAGAAGGTCCCAGTTGTCTGGAGTGCAGCGTGAATTCCGTTCAATCATTGAAGCAACTGTGACGTAATCCTCAAATGGGGCCCGGTTTCACAGTTTCTAACCCGTCGCTCTTTTGCCGCAGGCGCGAGGGCCTGTGGCTGACGTGCCGCACGCACGCGTCGTCGGAGGGCTACGGCAACGTGTCTGTGTCCGTGAGCATCGACAAGGCCCAGCTCCAGAAGGACCTGCGCTTCGAGTACGTGGAGGATCCCACCATCACCAAGATAGAACCCAAATGGAGCATTTACAGGTGCGGACCGCGAAAACCACATCTTCT